>NC_041390.1:252573970-252791842 GCF_002162155.2 Triticum dicoccoides | reverse complement strand
GGCAGCGGTGACGGGCGGCGGGCGGTGGCGGCTTGCGGCGGTGGGGCGGCGGCTCGTGGCGGGGTGGGGCTCCAAGGGCGGCGGGGGTGTGGCTTATAAAGTGGGGGAGGTGGTGCCTTGGGGGAGGGGCAAGGCAGCGGCGGAGTCTGGCTTGGACTCGTGTCCGAGTCGTCGGCGGCGGCGGCGCGGTGTCCGCGTGGGAGACGGCAGCCGGGGAGGTGGGCCGGTGGCTGGGCTTTGGCCCAGTCGGCCTAGGAGCATTAAAAAAAACAATTCCGTCGAAACTAAGAAAAATCCTAGAAAATAAAATAAAATTTGAAAAATTCCAAAACAAAATTTCTCCGTCTAAATAAAATATTTAGAACGAGATGAACATTTTCTTGGCCCTAAAATGCAATTTTGAAAACGTGCAACTTTTCTAATGCAAATAAAATCCAAATAAAATCTAATAAATGATTTTAATATTTTTCCTACAATATTTCATTTATTTTGGAGAATTCATATTATCTCCTCTCATATATTTTAACATGAAATACTTTTCAAAGAGAAAATAATTAAAATGAAAAATCCTCATTTCATTATTGATAAAAAAATCAAATATGAAAACTGGGAAATCCCCAACTCTCTCCGAGGGTCCTTGAGTTGCTTAGGATTTCAAGGATTGCGGAACGAAAATGCAGTAAAATATGATATGCAAGAATGACCTATGTATAACATTCCAAATTGAAAATTTGGGATGTTACACATTCTTGTGCAGTTTTGCCCATGGCTATCTTCACAATTATACTAGGAAAATCATTTGATTAAAGCTATTCCAATTGTTGCTTTGCATGATGATCTATCTAATTGGAATGTTAATAATATACTATCCAAGAATTGTGTTTATTTCTAAACTCTCATGTCATGCTTGTGTTAGTATAGATGATTATGTACTTATGTGGTTTCTACGTTGAATGATAACTTAAAATACCATTTTGTTCGAGTTCATCTTATTGGTTTGTATGGAGCTATGGGAGTCTGTTATCTCAATTGTTTATAGTATCCTATATCTACCTGAGTGAGATATTCCTATGAATATGTGTGCAATGCATATCTTATATGCTCATTGGTTTTCCTTGCTTCATATGTTGAACTTTGTGTTCTATCATATGTTGATTTGTCACTTTGATTTATTTTGGACAACATGAATGACTAGTGATGTTATAGGAAGTATTAATAGTTATGTGTTCATTTGTCCATTTTGTATATCCCTAGATTTTGGTAGGCATGTGCATGCATAGTTACTATGTGTAAATTCGCATGCCTTGTTTGCTTTATTTGATCCCATATATATATGGTAAATCCATCAAATTCTTAATAGCTAAGATCTGCATGAAATTCAAATTCATATCGATATGGACATACTTAAGTGGTTTTACCCTATGTGTTGTAGTTATGCTAACTACTTCGGACCCAATAAGTTAGGGGACCATATTGTACTTAAATGTTTTAGGTACATTTGAGAAGCATTGGGTGCTTGGCTTATTCATGAAGGTGGTGTCACTATGAGGAAATTAGAGCCAAGCTTGGACATTTTATTGATCTACAACTTCATACGAATGCTATGTCGGTAATAAGTATTTAATTCATGCATATATATAGAAATGGGGTCAGCCTTGTGTAGGTTGCATCATGGCATGAAGTTCTTGACTCGTTCCTATGATACTTGTTTCCTTTCTCAAAGCATCCCAACAATGATATCTTGTTGCTAGTTGTGATATCTTTGATGGTTGTGTGTTTGGACTTCATAACATACAATAAGATAATATTAAGCCATGTGCTATGCTTTCAAGAAAAGATCTCATTGGTATATTTTATGACTCCCGTTTGGATATCTTATTCTTTCCTTTTGTAACTATTTCCTGTGTACACCCGTCTTTGTGGATATATATCACCATGATTGTCATCTACCTAGAATCTTACACACGTGAGAGAAGTTACATCTCTAGTTGATATCCCTATTCTTTCATGTCCACCGTTTCATTATCTTTTTATATCTTTGGTTGCTCTATGGAAGCATTCATTGTATGAGTGCGTGTCTTACCTCTTTGCATCTTAGTGCACTCATGTTTGGTGAAGTTTGTTGTCCTTGTGCTTGTCTTGACAAGTCCATTGTTTTCTATCTTCACCACTGGTTGTCACAAGCTTTGATTTTTAATTTGCTATTAGTGAGCTTGTGAATCCATTTGCTTGATGTGTGTGTGACCTACTTAACTTCGTGTGTGTGGGAAGGACATGTCTGGTGAAAGAACATGCAGTGCCCCCATGTTTGGTTTTGGTAATTGATGACAATCTCTATGGACTAATGGTTGCCTTGAGTTATATTTGAAGGATTTGTCCATAGGCTTTTCTTGGAGTACATGTGTTGGTTTCAAGGAGAGTTTGTGTTGACCAAGGTGCTATTCAAGGAATTACCTAAAGATTGATCTTGTGAGAGGTTGATCAAGACTAAGTCAAAGAGTGAATCAAGTTGATCAACCCACAAAGCATACAAGATGTACCGAGAGGGATCAAGTGATCCCATGGTATGGTAAGCATTGTCAATTACGCTTTGTGTACTAACCCATGGTCTTCGTGAGGGTTCTTTGTGGGGTTAGGTTGCGGTGTGCAAGTTCAAGTGGAGCATCACTGTCGGTGTCAAAAACGGCGGATCTCGGGTAGGGGGTCCTGAACTGTGCGTCTAAGGCAGATGGTAACATGAGGCAGGGGACACGATGTTTTACCTAGGTTCGGGCCCTCTTGATGGAGGTAAAACCCTACGTCCTGCTTGATTAATATTGATGATATAGGTAGTACAAGAGTAGATCTACCATGAGATCAAGGAGGCTAAACCCTAGAAGCTAGCCTATGGTATGATTGTTGTTTGTCCTACGGACTAAAACTCTCCGGTTTGTATAGACACCGGAGAGGGCTAGGGTTACACAGAGTCGGTTACAATGGTAGGAGATCTACATATCTGTATCGCCAAGCTTGCCTTCCACACCAAGGAAAGTCCCTTCCGGACACGAGACGAAGTCTTCAATCTTGTATCTTCATAGTCCAGGAGTCCAGCCGAAGGTATAGTCCGGCTATCCGGACACCCCCTAATCCAGGACTCCCTCAGTAGCCCCTGAACTAGGCTTCAATGACGATGAGTCCGGCGTGCAGATTTTCGTCGGCATTGCAAGGCGGGTTCCTCCTCCAAGTACTTCATAGAATATTTTGAACACAAAGGTAGTGTCTGGCTCTGCAAAATAAGTTTCCACATATTGCCATAGAGAGAGTAATATTTACACAAATCTAATCTGCTGACGTATTCCGTAGCGTGACATCACACCACGGCCAAGTCTTTACTCAAATTGTTTTACTGTCCCACCTCAGCGCGTTTAGCGAGGGAGTTTCCTTGGCACGTCTTGTCAAAGTAGAGATCGTGTCCCCTTATTCTGGGATTCTCATCAATATGGGCATGGGTAACCCAACCGTACCCATTGGTATGTTTTCTCGATCAAAGGCGAGTCCCAAACGGTCACGGGGAGGGCCCTTGGTATTCAACCTCTTATAAAGAGACCAAGGCCTTACTCCTTTCTTTCAATCTCAAACGAGTTCGCCCTTCGCCTCGAGTTCCAACACCCAAGGCTCCAGATTTCAGGCGCATCGGACCTTCAACAATGTCCGGTTCCGACCGTCGAGGCCGATGGATGCCCTCCTCCGTCACGGAGGAGGACGTGCTGAAGTTGAGAGAGGCTAGGTTCTTGACCGGCGAAATCTGGCATAGGCTGCCTGCTCAAGGGCAGGTCATTCCCACTCCCAAGCCTGGTGAGAGTGTGGTGTTCATGTCTCACTTCCTTCGGCGGCTAGGCTTCTCGACGGATCCATTCCTGAGGGGGCTCAGGTTTTATTATGGGCTGGAATTTCACGACTTAGCTCCGGAGTCCATCCTCCATATTTCCTCATTCATCGTCATGTGTGAAGCCTTCCTCCATATTACTCCTCACTTCCGACTATGGCTCAAGACCTTCAAAGTTGATCCAAAGATGATTGAGGGACGACACGTGGAGTGCGGAGGTGCTTTTATAAGCAAGAATGATGGTGCTCCATGGCCCGAGGGCTCTTTTCGAGGGGAGTCCAGCTTATGGCAACGAGAGTGGTTTTATATCACAGCTCCCAGGAGCACCAAGTGGGTGGCGCTGCCTGCTTTCCGCTCAGGTCCCCCACCACAACTGGCGTCATGGCTCAATAAGGGGCTGGACTGGGGGTCGGCAAAGGACGTGCCCCTGTTGTAGGGCCGCATTCGAGATCTCCTAGAAAGAGACATCAGTCTGGTCGTGGTGACGCAGGTTATGTTAATTCACTGAGTTCTGCCCTGCAAACGTCGCCCCCTCCACCTATGGGAGTTCAACCCGGAGGGACCACGAGTTCTCCAACATTTTCTTTGCATGACGCCCGTGGAGATGTACAAATTGTTCTTCGGACCACAAGTAGTGTGTCCGGATTCTACGGAGGACGCAGGTCTGAGCTGCAATCGTCCGGATACTCAAGTAAGTAGCCTTGTGCCCGGACTCGCTATCCGTATATTTATCATAAAATTGCCCCTAAAAGAGTTGTCCTTTAAACAGAAGTGGATAGCGAAAGAAAAGCTAATCAGGTGTCCGTCCCTCCTCCCCGAGACCACGCCGGATCCCGTGCTAGTCAGGATGTTGGAGGTTGTGCCTTCGGATGAAAGCGAGGGAGGGGACAAGGAAGCTACAGCCTCCTCGAAGAAGGTTGTCCGGAAGGGAGGAATCGAAAATTCCTCTCCTCAGGGGAAGAAGAGGACCGCCTCTGACGACCCAGAGACCATGGCCTCCAAGCGGGGGAAGAAATCTTCGTCAGAGGGTCCTGCGCCGGGGGATACTTCGGCCGAATTATGCCCTCAAGGGGATCAGCCCTCCACCGAGCCATAAGTAGAGAGGAGTTTTTCTTTTTAAGAAATGAGAGAAATCCTTGCGTTATATCTGAGAAGAGTAATCGAAAATTTACCTTGTAGCTCGGACCTTAGCCCTTCTCAGCAGAGCTCGTCTTCGGGGGATCTTCTTCCGGAGATGATGGAGAGCGGAACGCCTCCCCCTGCCGTACCGCCTTGCGAGGCGGGCGATCCTGAGGTATCATCGTGGAGGGTTTCTCCGAATCCGGCAGGGCCAGAAGGTAGTCATATGGCTCCTTAAAGCCCTCCGCGTCCGGCCTTCGAAAAGGGCCATCGGACGAGTCCGGCACCGTCTGGTGCGCGGTCGGAGGAGCTGAAGGATCTGCTAGGGCGAGCATCTATCTCAGAGGAGCACCGTGCATTGATGGGTACGGTGATTGGGAGGATTTCATCCGCGGAGAGCGGATTGCATGAGGCCGTCAGGAGTTTACTGACAGGTTTTGTGGTACGCGAAATAATGTACCCTTTTTGGACAGTTGCGCATAAATAAGATGCGCCCTGTGTAGATAGTAGCCCCTGAGACTCTGTGCGTTGTCAAAAGTGACGGCGCGCAGAGGATCATAATCCCAAGTCTAATATGCCGCCTTCATACGTAGGTGGAGAAGTGTCCGGTGGCAAGCCGGACTGATGAATTTGCCGAGCTAAAGCGGCAACTTGACGTGGCAGATGCCGACATCGCGCTTGTCAACAAGCGGCTTGACGAGGCACAAGGTATGTAATTCCTCCGGCGGCACCCGGTAAGAGGAGCTTTATGCCAGTATCTTACAATGTGTGCGCTTGATGCAGATGGTGCTGCTGCCATGGAGAATCTTCGGGCGGAACTTGCCCGATCCAAGGAGCAAGCCAGGAAAGGTGATGCGGCTGCCAGAAAGGCAATTGAAGAGCTGAAAGCCGAACAAGCGGCTCACTACCGAAGCAAGAAGGAAATGGCCGAGATGGCCGTGAAGCTGAAGAACGTTGCTGACCGTTGCAAGCTTCTTGAAAAAGAAGATCGGGCGGAACAGACATACCTGGAGAAGGCCGTTGCCGATGCCAAGGATGCTCGCTCTGCGATGAGAGCTATGAAGGAGGAGCTGCGTCAGGCCGGAGAGATCGCGGCTGGAAAGCCCTTTATGCTGCGGAGGAAGTTCTGTGATCCTAAACATGCTCCGTTAGACCGGATGTGGAGTACGGCGGACGCCTATCTGGATTTGGCAGCGAATGCCACAGATGCGACCGAACACTTCCGAGATCAAGAAGATCGTGAAGTGGAAAAGCTCTTTTGGTCGTAGTTCCACAATCCGGAGCGTCCCCTGTCATTAGCCGATCGTTTGGCCGAATGGGCCGAGCTAAATAGGTTGTCTGGACTCGCCTTGAAGTATGTCATGAGTCATCTGTGGCCAGAGAGGCCAGAGCCGAAAATTTATTTCAACTTGGTGCAGCAGTTCCTTGGTGCGGCGCCGCATATCAATGCGATGAAGAGGTCAGCGTGCATAGAGGGTGCGCGGATGGCTCTTGCCCGTGTCAAGACATACTGGGCGGAAATGGAGGCCACCGCTGTTGCATCCCCAGACTCGGATGGAAGCCGAGTACCTGCCGAGCACTATTTTCAGGAAGTTTTGCAAGGCGCTCGTTTAATAGAGACGCAGTGCTCGAAGGATACTATATTCGAATAGGATATATTATTGAAAAACAATATTTTGATAAATTGTAGAAGCTTTTTATACTTGTGCCTGCAAGTATTGTAATACCTCCTGTGTGGCTGTTTAACATATATGTATACATAATCTGAAAGATGGCAGTCGTCGGCTTTAGCCCCCACGCACATAATGCTGGGGTGTTCGCAGAAGGCGCATTTTCACAATTGATACAATGTCTTGGTCCGACAAAGGAGGTGATAGCGCAGCGAACTAGGTAATCGGACTATGATGCTTTATCACTTTCACTTAGCCATAGGAGTTTGACAGTCAGGCTACTTATATAGCCCCTGGTGGCGCCTACGCTCGCCCGAACTCGGGGCGCGTATGTGCCTGGCTGGGAAGCGACCCTTCATTAATGCGGAGGAATCCTAAAGATTCCGGTAAGTCATTGAGTGGTTGACCAGTCTCATGCTATATCATGACAGTCAGTTTTCGGCTTTCTCTACTGAGGTGCTCGCCTGGCCGAACCGGGGCACAATCGTAGTAGTTCTCCTGGTGCCGCCTTAGCCGATAGAGCGGAACGTAAGGTAGCAAAACACAGGAGCCGGGCAAACCCAACATTTGACCAAAGACATGATTCAGAGCTAATTCATATAAGGCCAAACTCGCGACGCCGAACACTCCCTAAGGTATTCGGTCTTTATGAGGGAGGGCGGGATAATGCCCTTAGTAATAAGCCCCTAGTGTCCAGGTACGTGCAAAACTTTGACGTGGCCACATGCCAAAACGCCAGCCTCCTCCTTGGTTATACCAAGAAACCAGGGGATGTGTATCAACAAGAGACAGTAAAAAAGGTTTACGCAGGGTCTTAATCTGAAAAGAATCCTTGGAACGGGTCCCTACTGCATGTCTGCGCCTGTGTCTCCATTGTGCCGTATCCTGGACGAGCGTAGCATGGTGTTCATCTGTAAAAGAGAGGAACTTAGTTAAAGAAAGATCGTGCCGAACATGAGTTATACTAAATAAACAAAGTATAAATCGAAATGGGTAAAATTGAGCTTTATTGTCTCTTGTTTTATATGCGCGGAGCCCCTAGTATAGGGGTATACGACTATTAAGCCTTTATCAATTGTATGTTTATGCCGGACTCGTCTAGCCGTGTCCGTGGTCTTGACGACCTATTTAGGTGCTTTGGCTGGTGAAGCCGCTTTATTGTGGGGCTGTCAAGGCAGCCGCACTGTCTTCCGCATGGGAGGAACACTCAATGTTTTCCCTTTAATGAGATGATGCCTCGTGGACCGAGCATCTTAAGCGTAAGAGATGCATAATGCGGTATTGCGTTAAAGCGGGCGAAAGCTTCGCGCCCCAGCAGTGCTTGATAGCTACTTGAGAATGGGGCGATGTGGAAAGTTAGCTGTTCGCGACGGAAGTTATCGGGGGAGCCAAACAAAACTTCTAGCTGGAGAGAACCCATACAACGGGCATCCGGGCCTGGCGTTACCCCTTGAAAGGAGGTTTTGCTATGGCGAATTTTTGTTGGGTCTATCCCCATGTTGTGGATTGTGTCCTGGAATAACAGATTTAGACCACTGCCGCCGTCCATCAGGACATTTGTAAAGTGGAGTCCACCAATTATTGGATCTAATACCAAGGCAGTCCAGCCTGTGTCCCGGATACTTCTAGAGTAATCCTGATGGTCGAAGGTGATCGGTTTTAACAACCATTGGCGAGACTCCTTTGGGATAGGCCATATGGCGCGTATCTCTGTCGGCGCCCTTCTATTCGTCACGTGAAGTAAGTTTATTGTTTTGACTTCTTGTGGGAAATCCTTTTGTTTCCTGGTGCTCTGCTTGTGGGGTTCGTCATTGTCCTCACTTGGTGTGTCGAGCCCCTTGTGTTAGGCGTTGAGTTTGCGAGATTGCTTGAAAACCCAACAATCTCTGTGGGTATGGTTCGCAGGCTTCCCGGGAGTACTGTGTATTTGACATATCTTGTCCAAGATTTTGTTTAAGTTGGATAGCTCGTCCCTGTTATCCTTGAGGGGCGGCTTTCTCTGATTCTGCCGTGAGCTTTTGAATCCGGCGTTGACCGCCGTGCTCTTTGGGATGTTTCTCTTATTCCGGCGCTGGTCCTTGCTGCGTCGATGTTTTCCGTTTCCATCCCAAACTTCGAATGTACTTGGGTCGCTGGTGCTACATCTTGCCAACCAGCTGTCCTCTCCTGTGCAAAAGCGGGTCATGAGGCTTGTTAATGCATTCATTGTTCTTGGCTTTTCTTGGCCGAGGTGTCTGGCAAGCCATTCGTCTCGAACGTTATGCTTAAAAGCTGCTAGGGCTTCCGCGTCCGGATAGTCGACTATCTGATTCTTTTTAGTAAGAAATCTATTCTAGAATTTCCGGGCTGACTCTCCAGGCTGTTGAGTTATGTGACTGAGATCGTCTGCATCCGAAGGGCGGACATAGGTCCCTTGAAAATTTGCCCGGAAAGCATCCTCAAGCTATTCCCAGCTTCCAATGGTGTTTTCGGGAAGGCTTTTGAGCCAATGCTGGGCTGGCCCTTTAAGCTTGAGTGGTAAGTATTTTATGGCGTGGAGGTAATCTCCTCTGTCCATGTGTATGTGGAGGATATAATCCTCGATCCAGACCCCAGGGTGTGTTGTTCCGTCGTACGCCTCTATGTTTACGGGCTTGAATCTCGCTGGAAATTCATGGTCCAGCACCTCATCGGTGAAACATAGGGGGTGTGCCGTGATGTTCAAATATTTGTTCTGTTGCATTGCTTACTAGAGCTTGCTTTCTTGGCCCGTAGATAGATCTGGCTGGGCCATCTTTTTGATGCAGATCCTTTGGTGGATCGCGTGCCGGCTTGTGTGCGGCGCCGCTTGCCGCTCCATGCTGGCCATGCGGTCGTCTATCCGACGGGGTGGCCTTCCTATTTTTTGACTGCGGGGGCTCTAAGGCCTCCTCGTCAAATTCAGGCAGTAGCTTTCGCTTTGGATAGCTTTTTGTGCGGCGACTGCCGCCATATTTGTCTGCAGTGTTGCGTACTTTGCTCCATCTGATGCTGAGTGCATCTTCCGCAGTTTTGAGCTTCTGCTTCTGCTTTTTCAGGCTACGCGCAGTGGCGACGAGCCTTTTGTGCAGGTTCTTCTGCTCCATGAGCCTATCCGGTGTAAGGTCGTCCGGACTGTTGTTTTCACCGGGGATGGGGTGTTTGGTTTGTTTATCCAAGTTGCCCTGTTCGGACGGTTGCTCGAAGGCATGTTCGTCGTCCGCCGGCTCGTCCTGCTCTATGGCTGGGTCTGTATGGCTGCTATGTCTGTCGAGGCGGGGCTTGGAGCGGCACTTACATCGCCGCGTTGATTGCTTTTCGAGTGAACGATCCCTCGTTGCATCCCTGTGTTCCTCGTCGTCGCTTCCTTTGGGTGTGTCCACCATGTATACATCATGAGATGAGGTGGCTGTCCAGTGCCTTATAGGCGTTGGTTCATGTTCATCTCCTACATCGTCGTCCATACCGTCGATGTCTTCGGAGTCGAAGTCGAGCATGTCGTTTAAATTATCGCCAGTGGCTACGAAGTGGGTGGTGGGTGGGCTTTGAATTTCTTCATCATCCGCATCCCAACCTTGTTGACCATAGTCCGGCCAGGGCTCTCATGATAAAGAGAGAGACTTTAGTGAATTCAGAATATCGCCGAATGGCGAGTGCTGAAAGATGTCCGTGGCGGTGAACTCCATGATTGGTGCCCAATCGGGTTCGATCGGTAGGGGCGCGGAGGGCTCGGAGTCTAGAGTGGAGTCCGGCTCCTTGGAGTCACGGGCTTCGCAGAGAATAGGGCTGGTGTTCGGCTCGATTGCCATAGAGATTGCAGCCCCCGAGGCGGTGTCCAACCACCCATCCTCGATTAGCGCAGTTGGCTCCGAATTAAGGGTCGGAGCTGATGCGGGTGCAGCCTCCAGGGCACTATTCGGCGGCAGAGCTAGATCATGCCCATCATGACAGTGCGGCGCGCTCGACTGTGGCTCAAATCCGTCAAAGATCAAGTCTCTGCGGAGGTCCGCTGTGTAGTTTAAACTTCCAAATCTGACCTGACGGCCAGGGGCGTAGCTTTCGATCTGCTCCAGATGGCCAAGCGAATTGGCCCGCAGTGCAAAGCCGCCAAATACGAAGATCTGTCCGGGGAGAAAAGTCTCACCCTAGATCGCATCGTCGTTGATGATCGGAGGAGCCATCGGGCCTAAAAGTGACGACATAGAGGAACTCTCAATGAAAGCACCAATGTCGGTGTCAAAACCGGCGGATCTCGGGTAGGGTGTCCCGAACTGTGCGTCTAAGGCGGATGGTAGCAGGAGGCAGGGGACACGATGTTTTACCCAGGTTCGGGCCCTCTTGATGGAGGTAAAACCCTACGTCCTGCTTCATTAATTTTGATGATATGGGTAGTACAAGACTAGATCTACCACGAGATCAAGGAGGCTAAACCCGAGAAGCTAGCCTATGGTATGATTGTTGTTCGTCCTACGGACTAAAACTCTCCGGTTTATATAGACATCGGAGAGGGCTAGGGTTACACAGAGTCGGTTACAATGGTAGGAGATCTACATATCCGTATCGCCAAGCTTGCCTTCCACGCCAAGGAAAGTCCCTTCCAGACACGGGACGAAGTCTTCAATCTTGTATCTTCGTAGTCCAGGAGTCCGGCCGAAGGTATAGTCCGGCTATCCAGACACCCCCTAATCCAAGACTCCCTCAATCATGAAGAGATCAAATGCTTGAAGCTTGCCGTCCTTTGTGGTGACAATGGACTTGTGAAGATGTGCGGAAGAGTAGCTCACCCATAGTAGAGTATGGGGGAGCAATCAACTAGTCTTCATCGACTCAACACAATCAAGAAAGGTTGCGGTGTGCAAGTTCAAGTGGAGCATCACGAAGAGATCAAATTCTTGAAGCTTGCCATCCATTGTGGTGACAATGGACTTGTGAAGATGTGCAGAAGAAAGGCTCACCCATAGTGGAGTATGGGGGAGCAATCAACTAGTCTTCATCGAGCCAACACAATCAAGAAAGGTGGTCCAACTTGAGGAAGTCAAGATCGTCATCATCTAGCTCAGGTGGACCATGTGCAAGGCAAAGGTTTGCCCTTGATAGGTTTTCTATTTTACCGGTCTCATGATGGTAGTTGGGAGACCGGGTTATAGGATCGATTGTCATACTATGAAGGGGGGCTCTCGATGAGTAGCTTGATCGTATCGTTTGTTGAGAGCTCAAACCATTGCATCCTTGCATCATCTTTCTTGGTTCTTGTTTGGTTATCTTTGTGAGTCTTAGAGCTTATGGTCATCTTGATGACGCTTGAGTTCATCGAAAACGGAGTTCGCATGAATCTTCTATGATGTTTTCGATGTTGGAGGTTTTGCCGATTCTTCTCGATTGGAGGTTTCCCTCCTCTTTTTGTTAGGCATACCTCCCTTCTCGATTGGAGTCGCTGTTTTGATGCTACTCGTCGTCTTGTTTCCAACAAGCTTGAGTTTGCTCAATTCGGAGCTCATATGCAGAAGTTATGGCAGTTCTTGTTTTCTTGAGTGTGGTTTTTGTCAGGGTCCCAGCGGTAGTACCGTGGTACCCAGCGTTAGTACCGCTGAGGGGTCACAAGCGGCAGTACCGCTCCGCAACAGTAGTACCTGCGGTGACTCCGTAGCAGTACTACCGTTGGCTTACCAGGTCCCTACCACGTCGATTCGAGGGGTCTTTTTCTGTGTCGGATTGTGCGGTACCTCGCTGCGGCAGTAGTGCGGCAGTACCGCTCCTTAGCGGCAGTACCGCCCTTCCTCCGTGGTAGTACCGCCCGGTTCCCTCTTTCCCTTTACCCTTCGTTCTGCGCGGCAGTACCGCCGAAGGGAGCGGTAGTACCGCTGTCTCCTGCGGTACTACCACCCCAAGGTTCATGTTTTGTTGCTCCTTTTCCCTGTTTCTTCCACCTGAGCGGTAGTACCGCTCGTGTGCGGGCTGAGCACTTAACGGTTGGATTTTCCCCCTCCTATAAAAGGGGGTCTTCTTCCCCATTGAACCTAATCCTTTGAGCTCGTGTTCTTCCCCCATTTTTGACCTTCTTCGAGCTTGCTAACTCTCAATCCCTCCATGGATTCTTGCTAGTTTTTGAGGAAAGAGAGAGGAGATATAGATCCACATTTCCACCAATCACTTTCTCCTCTATGTGAGGGGAACCCCTTTGATCTAGATCTTGGAGTTCTTGGTGTTCTCCTTCTTGTTCTTCCTCTCATTTTCCTCCCTAGCATTAGTTGCTTCGGTGGGATTTGAGAGAGAAGGACTTGGGCACTCCGTGTGCCCTTGCCATTGCATTTGGTGCATCGGTTTGAGTTTTCCATGGTGATACGTGGAAGTGAAGGTTGAGAAGCTTATTACTCTTGGGTGTTTGGGCACCCTAGAGCTTGTTCCTCTTGGGTGCCTTGGCGCCCTAGACGGTTGGTGTTGTTTGGAGCTCAATCATTGTGGTGAAAAGCTCCGGGCAAGCATCGGGGTCTCCAATTAGGTTGTGGAGATCGCCCCGAGCAATTTTACGGGTACCGGTGACCGCCCCCAAGGGTTGCCAAAGTGTACGGGTTCGGTGACGGCCCCCAAGGGTTGCCATTTGTACGGGTTCGGTGACCGCCCTCAAGGGTCCCTTAGTGGAATCACGCGATCTTGCATTGTGCAAGGGCGTGAGGAGATTACGGTGGCCCTAGTGGCTTCTTGGGGAGCATTGTGCCTCCACACCGCTCCAAACGGAGATTAGCATCCGCAAGGGTGTGAACTTCGGGATACATCATCGTCTCCACGTGCCTCGGTTATCTCTTACCCGAGCCCTTTACTTATGCACTTTACTTTGTGATAGCCATATTGTTGTTTGTCATATATCTTGTTATCTCATAATTGCTTATCTTGCTTAGCATAAGTGGTTGGTGCACACAGGTGAGCCTAGTTGTTTTAGGTTTTATGCTTGGCAAATTAACCGCTAGGTTTATTCTGCATTTGTTCAAGCCTAAACCGTAATTATTTTAAAGCGCCTATTCACCCCCCTCTAGGTGACATCCACGATCTTTCGCGTCTTGTATCTCATTTACTCAAGACTATGTTGATGCTTAATTCTCATACTTATATTCGTCTTCTCAAGTGCTTTGACGTGACTCACAAACATCGTTTTGGTTGTGCCTATTATTAGGTTGCCTCATTTACATGTTGCTCAACCATATCTTTGTTCAATTGCTAGGATTCTTTTCTTATCTATGCTTGCTTTCAATTGTTTTGTGTTCCTATTGATTTTGGGGGACTGATGAACCTATTTTGTGCACATGTATCCAAATATAAAAAATCTAAATAGTGCACAAATCATGGGGAGCTTCTCTATTTTCCTTAGAACACTCCTTTGCTCAAATCATAATATTCTTTTATCCTTCTTTCTCGTCGGATATTTTGATTGCTTGCGTCACTTTGTGTTATCAAATGAGATCAATTTGTGCCATGTTCTTTGTGCCATGTGCCTTGCTCTTATTCTAGGCTCAAAGTTGTATAATAGTGTATTCACCTGTGGATATCATGTTCTTATCAATTACAACCTTTTTGTGTATACGGGTTTCTTTGTGGATACATATCATGATTATTATTGGCCACTCAGAAATTTTATACATAAGAAAGTTCATATCATTCCCTGATATCATTTATTCCTTGCCGTCTACTTTGTGTGTTCCTTTTATTTGTATAGTGGCTTCTGTAAGAGGTTGTGTCGTGAGTGCTTGTATGCATTGCATATATCCTTGGGCACTCATGTGTTTTGGATGTATTTTGGACCCATACTTGACATGATGATCACATTGGATATTCCTATTTTATCTTGTCCAAAATATGTTCTTTGGATTTTTTGAATGTTTTCATCCCATGTTTAATCTTATTTTCATATAAAACTATCTTGTTGCATTCTAGATCCTAAATATGGGTTGAGCTCCTCAAATTTTTCATCATTGAATATGTGCATTTGATTTCACTCAGATTTTCGTGATATGCACACATTAAGGAGGAACTCATACTATATTAGTCTTCTATATTCTTTTTCATCCATTTTGGCATTTGTTGCCAATGGGGGAGAAGTTTTGAGGATT
Organism: Triticum dicoccoides; assembly: GCF_002162155.2. Taxonomy (NCBI): domain Eukaryota; kingdom Viridiplantae; phylum Streptophyta; class Magnoliopsida; order Poales; family Poaceae; genus Triticum; species Triticum dicoccoides. The sequence continues at coordinate 252,777,089 of NC_041390.1, read as the reverse complement.
TAAGATAAGTATTTTTGTAATGCTTGTTGTCACTCATGCCTATCTACACTTATTATATATTCTTGTTGCATGGATGAATATTGTATATAGAGAAATCTTCTCCTAGTTTATGTCAACCAATATATGCAATGACATTCAAAGTTCATTCACACATGCATGTATTGTGGGGGAGTTTTCTCTATATACTATGGGTGTACTATCATCAAATGCTTATGTAGTGTCTTGATGATAGTAAAACCATCCCAAGTATACAGTTTATCCTCGGATAAATTGCATTCTTTTTTAAAAATTCATTATATAAACTCTCTTGTTGAGATTGTCATCAATTACCAAAATGGGGGGGGGGGAGATTGTCACAGCCCTAGAGCTTGCTCGTAACTAGTGGCATTGCATCCATGCATCATGTCTAAATTTCTTTGAATTTGAATTGGGGAATTGGAGAGCCTCAGAAATCATTTAAAAAAAACAATGATGATCAACATTAAAAATTGCTTCAAATGTTCCCAAGGAAATGTTCCTTTTCAGCTTTGAAAAATATTGGCAAGAATAAAATGCAAACCAATATTTTTGGAGTGACTGAAACATTTATTTTGGGCCTTTGAATTAATTCAATAACTATTTGCATTGGATATATATTTGATATATAAATAATATATGTCCAATAATACTGGAACATTTTATGTGGTTTGGTATATTTTAGTTCTAGCCACATAACTATTTTCAGGATTGTATAAAATGGTTTAGTATTTTACTAAACTAAAACAACACAGAACAAAATAAAAAAAACAGAGTTAGGAAAAGCAGAGAGGAGAGAAACCCTACCTGGCGCTCACCTCTCAGCCCACCCGGCCCAAACCTACCTGGCGGCCTAGCTGGCAGGCCCAGCCCACCTCCTCCTCCCTGTCGCCTTCCTCCTCGCGCCAGTAGGCAGAGGAGGGACACGGCGCACGCGCCCGAGCTCGCCACGCCACCACCCAGCTCGTCTGCATCGCCTGGCCACCGCGACGCCGCGCGTCATCTCCTCGGCGCCGCCCCGACCCCCTGGACCCCCTCGCTCTCTCCCTTTCCCTTGTTTCTCTCCTCTGCTTCCTCTCTCTCACTCGCCCGAGCGCAGCCGCAGCCGCGCCACCGTAACGCTGCGGCCACCGTCTCCCCCTCGACCCCTCGCTGTGCCTGCGAGCTCCGTCTCGACGTCCCCGACCTCCTCGACAAGCCACGACGCCACGGACGCGCTGCAACGCCGCCATCACCACCGTCTTCATCGCCATGGCCGGAGATCGCCGCCGCTCGATTCGCAGCAACGAGGACGCCCCCGAGCTCACCAACCCCTTCGTTCGATCCGCTGTGAGCTGCTGCGTCGATCCCCTCCCTCCCCTGGCACTTTTTCTCCCGCTAACGCCAATATCCACCGGAGCGGAGAGCTCACCGCCGCCGTGGTTCCTTGCCGCCGTGGCCAAGGCCACCGCAGCCCGCACCTAAGCGCGTCACCGTGCTCGGTGAACCCCCAGGAGCACGTAGCACCTGTCAGTTTACTCCCTAGTGCCCCGTAGCGTCGACCCCATCCACATCCGAACTCCGGCCACCGCCGCGAGCTCCGTTCCGGCGAGCTCGGGCCGTCTCAGCCTTTTCCGCTCACACAGGAAGACGCGGCGCTCTTCCAGCTATCCGTAGAGCCCCTCCTCCATCCGTTTGGTCGCCGGAGCAAGAAACCCGAAGGCCTCCGCCGCCTCGGCCTCGCCGGCGACTCAACGCCGGCGGGATTGACTCGTTTGACCAGGGGTTTGACCTCCCCTGGGTCAATGACAGGTGGGACCAGAGCCCTGCTAATTTTAGCTTAGTACTAATTAACTTTCAGCTAACCCACTAAGTCACTCACGTGTGGACCCGCCCCTGTTAGTTATTAGTTAGGATTAGTTAGTGCTAATTAACCTAGATTAGTACTTAACCTAACACTAACTAACTCGGTTAGCTAGTTGTGTCACTGACCAGTGGACCCCACTGGCCAGGTTTGACCTGGGGCGCCCAGTTGACTCTGCTGACGTCACAGTGACGTGGTGCTGATGCCATAAATCATTTTCTGGATTTATTATTATTCAGGAAATTCCAGAAAATGCCTAAAACTTCTAAAAAACATAGAAATTCAACCGTAACTCCAAATTAAATAATTTATATATAAAAAATTATCAGAAAAATTCAAGGAATCCATCTGTACCATTTTCATGCATGTTAGAACAACTTATAGCTGCTGTATAGCACAAATCAATTAAATGGCATTTGAATAATCACATATGGAGTTTGAATTTGAATCTTGTATTCAAACCAACCCCATTTAACTTGTTGCTAGATGCATTAGCCCAAAACACATTCATTTTGCCATGTCATGATCATGCATCATATTGTGCATTGCATTGATTGCGTTCCCTTCTATGTTGCCGGTATTTGTCCCCTCTCGATAGACGTGATACCGATGATGTGATCGTTGACACTGATGAAGACTCAATGCTATCTTCAGAAGTGCCAGGCAAGCAAAACCCCCTTGTTCATTCCGATACAATCCTACTCTCTCGCTCCTGCTCTCTTTTAATGCATTAGGACAACACCGATTCATCTGTTACTTGCTGCGGTAGCTGAACCCCTTTATCCTTTGCATGACCTGTCATTGCCACAGTAAATAGATGAAACCCACTAGCATGAGTAGGAGTTGTTTGAGCCCTGTCGTGCCTACTCATTCATGTTTGTTTGTCATGCCTGCTATTGCTTAGAGTTGTGTCAGGTCTGATTCATCCGGGATGAATCAGAGGTGTGTGAACATGTCCTACAGTGTGTGAGCTAAGCGTGTGAACACGATTTGGTAAAGGTAGCGGTGAGAGGCCATGTAGGAGTACATGGTGGGTTTTCTCATTGCAGCCGTCCTTAGGAACTGAGTTCTGTGTTTGTGATCCATGATTCAGCTACTACCACGCATTGGGCCCGAAACCAATGGACCCTCTCGGCTTCTTAATCACCCTTGTCCTCTGTCCAGGAGTTGCAAGTAGTTTCTGGTGTTTGTAGTATGCTGGAGGCCGTGCGCAGCGCTGACCGTAGGGGTGGGCTGTGATGCGGTAGGCACGTGGCCGGGTATACCGGGCGCCCGTTTGGTGCCACGGAACCCTGTTCACATCGTTTGGGGCTGTGAGCGAAACTCCGGCCGGATCTCCTCATGGATGGAACCCGAATAGGCGATAAACCTGGACTAGAGACTTGAGTGTTTAGGTAGGCCGTGGCCGACACCCACGTTGGGCTTCCGCTTGAAGGTTGCCGAGTACATGTCGTGTAAACAGCGGTAAGTGGTGAGAGCGTGTGTGAAGAAGTACACCCCTGTAGGGTTAACATCATCTATTCGAATAGCCGTGTCCGCGGAAAAGGACTTCTGGGTTGCTTATACCAGTTCATAGACAAGTGAAAGTGGATACTCTAAAATACGCAAGATAAGCGTGAGTGCTATGGACGGCGTTCTCGTAGGGAGACGGGAGCGGATCCATAGTGGTGTATTGATATGGTGAATATGTGGACTCGTGTGCGCCACCTCAAAAGAGTTACTTGCAGTCGTAGTTCAGGATAGCCACCGAGTCAAAGCTGGCTTGCTGCAGTTAAACCCCCACCATCCCTTTGTTGATAATGATGCATATGTAGTTAGTTCTGATGTAAGTCTTGCTGGGTACATTTGTACTCACGTTTGCCTATTTTATGTTTTTGCAGAGAGACTTCGGTCTCGCTAGTAGTACTGCATGGACTTCGACGTTTAGCTTGTTACCTCAGCTACGATCTTGTGCCCTCGGCGGGATCTGGTAGACAGTCAGGCTTTCAAGCCTTTTTCATTTATAGATGTCTGTACTCAGACATGATAGCTTCCGCTTGTGCTTTGACTTGTATGCTCTGATTGTTGGGTCATGAGACCCATGTTTGTAATATCTCGCTCCTCAGAGCCTATTGAATAAATACTTGAGTTGTAGAGTCATGTTGTGATGCCATGTTGTATTTGCACATATCGAGCATATTGTGTGTATGTTATTGAAATGCTTGGTATGTGTGGGATCTGACTATCTAGTTGTTTATCTTTAGTAGCCTCTCTTACCGGGAAATGTCTCCTAGTGTTACCACTGAGCCATGGTAGCTTGCTACTGCTCTGGAACACTAGGCTGGCCGGCATGTGTCCTTCCTCGTTCCTGTGTCTGTCCCTTCGGGGAAATGTCACACATTGAGTACCGGAGTCCTGTTAGCCCGCTACAGCCCGGTTTACCGGAGTCCTGCTAGCCCAGTGCTACAGCCCGGACCCACTTGCTGATGACCGACACGTTCGATGCTGGATCATGGATGCCTGTCCCTGTAAGTCTGTGCCACTTTGGGTTTACGACTAGTCATGTCAGCCCGGGCTCCTTATCATATGGATGCTAGCGACACCATCATATACGTGTGCCAAAAGGCGCAAACGGTCCCGGGCAAAGGTAAGACGACACCCATGGGAATACCGTGCGTGAGGCCGCAAAGTGATATGAGGTGTTACATGCTAGATCTATGTGGCATCGAGTCGGGGTCCTGACAGCGTTGGTATCAGAGCTTGACTGCCTGTAGGATTACCAAGCCAAACTGGTCGAAGTTGAGTCTAGAAAATGCTTTAGTTATATAAGGGAATTGATTGTGGGATGGAACGTAAGGCTCTTTTTACTCCTTATACCTCATGGCCTTCTGATCTGAGTCATCCTCTTCTCTTCTACGGGGTTTAAGAACTAGGCCTTCTCATCTATCTATCAGGATGACGTGTTACCAATCCATAGACTTATAGAATTGTTCGACTTAAGCCTCTGTTCAGTTTCTACTACTTCCGTATGTTAATTGTTGATCTCGAAACCTTGATATTGTGCTTCTGAGTGGTTATGCCACCATTTTTGTGAATGTCTCAAATCTTTTCTGAGCATTTACAACCGTTATGCTGTCCGAGTCATTCCAGGTTTCTAAATAGTCTGATGCATTTGCAAATCCTTTCTTTCCGTTCCCGATGTCCCTTATGGTCAGAATAAGCACACTAACCGATGCGTTGAGGTAATTTATTGCCTTGACATATATGTTGGAGTTCCTATTATGACCCTAAGTGCTTAGAGGATCATCTAGTGGTCTAGCCATGATCTGTGTTTCCAGTGTGATGATTCTGGCCGTCATTCTCGAAAGCATCCCGTGATGCTACTTAGTAGTAGGTATTCTATTCATGGGTTCTTGAACCCGAGATTCACTCTACTTACTTCATGTTGATAGTGTTTGCTAGTTCCTTTAGGATATTAGTAACCTTTGCGATAGTCCTCGAGGTTCGTGGTACATCCTTCTTCCAATTACCATGAACCATTCTTGGCAGGAGTTCTTTTGAACCAAAAGATCACAACCAGAGTGCTCTTGATGAGTTCTCCATTCGACATTGGGAATCTGCATGTCCTTCCTTTTCAGCATGGGTTATCCGGAAGAAATATGCTGAATTTGTTCGGCATACTAATCCATGTATCTACAACTCAGAAAATTGTATGTTCCATTGAGTTGTCCCTCTTTAGTTGTATTCCAGTCTTCATCTATCTGTTGATAGTCCAGAGTATGCGTGCATTCGTTTATCGATACTTATTATTCTTGTGGTCCGTTGAGCCATTCTATTCCGGAATGACTAGGAGAAACAAACTCCAGTACCTCATCCATATCTAGGATTGGGTCAAAGTAGTTGTATTCCGCAGATCAAATGCCAATCCAGCTTTTGGTTTTGTTCTACCTAGGAGTATTACCCCCTTTATGTCAGAATTGTCATGAGAACTGCACCAACTCTCATGAATTTTGACGTAGTGATACTTCTCACCATCATTAGTCATTCCTCGGCCCTCGTGTTGATGCAACCGGAATACCTACAAATGAATTGTGATGTGTGAAATCAATACTCCCAGCAACCTCGTTGCTTGGTAGTTAAAGGATAATAATTTCATTCTTAGCGTGTTGGTTTTTGAATCATCCTTCTAAGACCGATCATGCTACCTAGTCCTTATTTCGGTGCACCCTTCGATTGATGAGTTAGGATCTTGTCAAGTCCTCACTCATTTGATCATATCGTCTTGCCCTCAAAAGCAAGATTGTTCTCGAGCTTAGTAACATACCGGTGGTTCGTGACTTTCCAAATATCTTCTTGGAAGTGTTACCGGGTTGTTTCCTGACTGTTATGTTGAGCTCGTGATCAAGTTGGTTTCTTGTGAACCACCTTTTCTCCAAGAATCTGTGTTGGATATCCCTGAGCTAGTTGGTTAAGCTAGACAACAACTTGGAGAATTGGAAGATAAAAGCTTGCCTGACTTAGTTCGTTCCAAAGGGATATTCTTGTGTAGTGTGTGTTGAAGAAAGGTGATGTCTTCATTGATTGATCCTCGCGATCAATTGCTGGACCTATCATCCTAACCAAAACTTTGATTCAAGTATCGGCTATCCTCAAATCAAATCAGTACCAACGATGCTCGTAATGTTGTCTTACTCGTGGTTGATCCCTCGAGCATATACCATTACATCTTTTGGTCTGACTAATACTATCACCGTGTTCACATGATGGTGGAAGTCCAGTGATATGGAAATTCCGATGAATTGTTGTTGAGCCCATCGACAACATCCTTGTCTTCTCCATAATTTTGCTGAACATTAAGCTAGTGTTGGAAACTTGTGTAAGCATTATCTTCATGACTCGTTCGTGAAGCATATGTTTGGACAAAAGAAGTGAGTCCCTCTAACTCATGTGCATTTGATGCAAGTTGCCGCCATGAATTTGAGAAGGCTTGTTTTACCTCCTTTGGAGTCATCCCAAGTCAGTCATGCACGTGCGAAGAATTTTGTGGTCCGTTAGACTGATCATCTTCATTCCATATGTATATCCTAGCACACCAAGCCACTGATTGAGTTGTTCAAAGATAAAGGAGTCTGTCCAAGGTGAACTATTTGGACTTCCACGCATGGAGACTTCGATGTCATTAATGATGGTTCCCAACCAGAACTCAGTAGTGTTTTATTGTAAGACTACCATGTGGTCATGCTTGTCTGGGACAACTTGTTCACATGTTTGTAGCAGAACCAGCTCATGTTTTGGAGCTTGCTATCGTAGTTCATTTCCTGAGAATCTCGCAACGTCATCTCGTCGATTTGTGTTGCAAACTTTCATTTTTCTTTCTAAGACTCGATGAGTCTGGAATAGCCTGACACCAGCCAGATCTCAATCTCAGGCAGATATGATGGTTGGAGCATTTTCTCAAGAATTATAATATTGGTCTCGCGATAACCGGTAAAGTGAATGTCGTGGCCAACACACCCCGCCGGGAGACCTAATATTGCAGTATCTTGATTGGAGAAGTTGGCCACCTCCCCATAAGGATTTCGTAGGATTTACCTCCGTAACTGTTCCTTATGGATTCTATTGCTCCCGAGGTCCGACCTTTTACTTGATGTTCTAGTCATCAAACCTTATCTATGTATGGGATACACTAGCACGTCAAGGAGAACATTAGAAGCCGAGTGCTAAATGTCTCTCGGTCGATCATGCAGATTTGGTTCCTTGGCCTCGCTAAGGTGAAATCTGAGAAAGTGTTATCCTCCTTTGCATCTGCATCGTCCATCGCTGTTCATCATCGTAGTATGTTGTGTTGTCAGCACCCTTGACTCGGATGTTGATAAAACCTTGATGATTGTGGAAATGCTCAAGCTCTTGAGAGCACGCACAAGCGCTAGGTGTTATCATCAGCACTAACTGGGATTCCTCTCAGTTTCCTCGGCAATGCTATGACCTTTTCAAACAGTGAATTCACTCTCTATTGTTGGGTTCTTCCCCAGTTACCAGAATCATTCCTAGCATTTGCATTTTGTTCCCAGCTTGCACCGCCAATGTGCCATTCTACCATGGGTCCCTTCCATTTCTGGTGGTAAGAAAATTCATCCATTACGTTGTCTTCAACAAGGTAATCCACATCATCCATCCTAGTCCGGGTGTACCATTCCTTTGCACTCCACCAAACGATCATTGTGAATTGCCTTGGGCTGGTATGAAGAGTTTCAATGATCTTTGTATCAAAAGTAATTCTTTTTGCCACTTAAGGAAATAGTTCTTTGCGTCACTCTTCCCAAGGTGCCCGTTACGGAATCCTGGCAATTATTTCCTCGCCACCTTGACACCACCCACCATCTCTCTAAGCGTGGAATTGATGCCACCAAATCAAACCTCGTTGTTTGTTCTTCCATCCCTCTCAATGTGTTTCGTGTCTCAACTCGAGATGTTTCTACATCTCATTCCGCGAGTTGATCATGTTTTACTTGATCTTCATGAAGATCGAATCATGTAGAGCCTCCCTCTCCTTCCATTGTCGTGTTGGATGGAGTTCTCAAAGCAAGATGTCAATATCAATGATGGTGCTCGAATCAATGTTCTTATGAAGGGCAACCTGGATCGTGAAGATTGTGATAGTTGTGACTTCCCTTTTTCTTCTTACCTCACGTCTTGAATCTCGGGGCGAGATTTTTGTTTAGCGGGGGTGAGTTGTCACAGCCCTAGAGCTTGCTCGTAACTAGTGGCATTGCATCCATGCATCATGTCTAAATTTCTTTAAATTTGAATTGGGGAATTGGAGAGCCTCAGAAATCATTTAAAAAAAACAATGATGATCAACATTAAAAATTGCTTCAAATGTTCCCAAGGAAATGTTCCTTTTCAGCTTTGAAAAATATTGGCAAGAATAAAATGCAAACCAATATTTTTGGAGTGACTGAAACATTTATTTTGGGCCTTTGAATTAATTCAATAACTATTTGCATTGGATATATATTTGATATATAAATAATATATGTCCAACATTTTATGTGGTTTGGTATATTTTAGTTCTAGCCACATAACTATTTTCAGGATTGTATAAAATGGTTTAGTATTTTACTAAACTAAAACAACACAGAACAAAATAAAAAAAACAGAATTAGGAAAAGCAGAGAGGAGAGAAACCCTACCTGGCGCTCACCTCTCAGCCCACCCGGCCCAAACCTACCTGGCGGCCTAGCTGGCAGGCCCAGCCCACCTCCTCCTCCCTGTCGCCTTCCTCCTCGCGCCAGTAGGCAGAGGAGGGACACGGCGCACGCGCCCGAGCTCGCCACACCACCACCCTGCTCGTCTGCATCGCCTGGCCACCGCGACGCCGCGCGTCATCTCCTCGGCGCCGCCCCGACCCCCTGGACCCCCTCGCTCTCTCCCTCTCCCTTGTTTCTCTCCTCTGCTTCCTCTCTCTCACTCGCCTGAGCGCAGCCGCAGCCGCGCCACCGTAACACCGCGGCCACCGTCTCCCCCTCGACCCCTCGCTGTGCCTGCGAGCTCCGTCTCGACGTCCCCGACCTCCTCGACAAGCCACGACGCCACGGACGCGCTGCAACACCGCCATCACCACCGTCTTCATCGCCATGGCCGGAGATCGCCGCCGCTCGATTCACAGCAACGAGGACGCCCCCAAGCTCACCAACCCCTTCGTTCGATCCGCTGTGAGCTGCTGCGTCGATCCCCTCCCTCCCCTGGCACTTTTTCTCCCGCTAACGCCAATATCCACCGGAGCGGAGAGCTCACCGCCGCCGTGGCCAGGGCCACCGCAGCCCACACCTAAGCGCGTCACCGTGCTCGGTGAACCCCCATGAGCACGTAGCACCTGTCAGTTTACTCCCTAGTGCCCCGTAGCGTCGACCCCGTCCACATCCGAACTCCGGCCACCGCCGCGAGCTCCGTTCCGGCGAGCTCGGGCCGTCTCAGCCTTTTCCACTCACACAGGAAGACGCGGCGCTCTTCCAGCTATCCGTAGAGCCCCTCCTCCATCCGTTTGGTCGCCGGAGCAAGAAACCCGAAGGCCTCCGCCGCCTCGGCCTCGCCGGCGACTCAACGCCGGCGGGATTGACTCGTTTGACCAGGGGTTTGACCTCCCCTGGGTCAATGACAGGTGGGACCAGAGCCCTGCTAATTTTAGCTTAGTACTAATTAACTTTCAGCTAACCCACTAAGTCACTCACGTGTGGACCCGCCCCTATTAGTTATTAGTTAGGATTAGTTAGTGCTAATTAACCTAGATTAGTACTTAACCTAACACTAACTAATTCGGTTAGCTAGTTGTGTCACTGACCAATGGACCCCACTGGCCAGGTTTGACCTGGGGCGCCCAGTTGACTCTGCTGACGTCACAGTGACGTGGTGCTGACGCCATAAATCATTTTTTGGATTTATTATTATTCAGGAAATTCCAGAAAATGCCTAAAACTTCTAAAAATCATAGAAATTCAACCGTAACTCCAAATTAAATAATTTATATATAAAAAATTATCAGAAAAATTCAAGGAATCCATCTGTACCATTTTCGTGCATGTTAGAACAACTTATAGCTGCTGTATAGCACAAATCAATTAAATGGCATTTGAATAATCACATATGGAGTTTGAATTTGAATCTTGTATTCAAACCAACCCCATTTAACTTGTTGCTAGATGCATTAGCCCAAAACACATTCATTTTGCCATGTCATGATCATGCATCATATTGTGCATTGCATTGATTGCGTTCCCTTCTATGTTGCCGGTATTTGTCCCCTCTCGATAGACGTGATACCGATGATGTGATCGTTGACACTGATGAAGACTCAATGCTATCTTCAGAAGTGCCAGGCAAGCAAAACCCCCTTGTTCATTCCGATACAATCCTACTCTCTCGCTCCTGCTCTCTTTTAATGCATTAGGACAACACCGATTCATCTGTTACTTGCTGCGGTAGCTGAACCCCTTTATCCTTTGCATGACCTGTCATTGCCACAGTAAATAGATGAAACCCACTAGCATGAGTAGGAGTTGTTTGAGCCCTGTCGTGCCTACTCATTCATGTTTGTTTGTCATGCCTGCTATTGCTTAGAGTTGTGTCAGGTCTGATTCATCCGGGATGAATCAGAGGTGTGTGAACATGTCCTACAGTGTGTGAGCTAAGCGTGTGAACACGATTTGGTAAAGGTAGCGGTGAGAGGCCATGTAGGAGTACATGGTGGATTGTCTCATTGCAGCCATCCTCAGGAACTGAGTTCTGTGTTTGTGATCCATGATTCAGCTACTACCACGCATTGGGCCCGAAACCAATGGACCCTCTCGGCTTCTTAATCACCCTTGTCCTCTGTCCAGGAGTTGCAAGTAGTTTCTGGTGTTTGTAGTATGCTGGAGGCCGTGCGCAGCGCTGACCGTAGGGGTGGGCTGTGATGCGGTAGGCACGTGGCCGGGTATACCGGGCGCCCGTTTGGTGTCACGGAACCCTGTTCACATCGTTTGGGGCTGTGAGCGAAACTCCGACCGGATCTCCTCATGGATGGAACCCGAATAGGCGAGATGACGTTGCGAGATTCTCGGGAAATGAACTACGATAGCAAGCTCCAAAACATGAGCTGGTTCTGCTACAAACATGTGAACATGTTGTCCCAGACAAGCATGACCACATGGTAGTCTTATAATAAAACACTACCGAGTTCTGGTTGGGAACCATCATCGAGGATATCAAAGTTCTTGATTAAGCCCGGATTAGCTCTTATGAAGATACTCCTTCTCCTTGAACAAATCAGTCAGTGGCTTGGTGTGCTAGGATACACATATGGAATGAAGATGATCAGTCTATCAAACCACAGAATACTTCGCACGTGCATAACTGACTTGGGATGGTTCCAGAGGAGGTAAAAACATGCTTTCTCGAATTCACGGCGGCAACTTACATCAAATGCACGTGAATCAAAGGAAGTCACTTCTTTCATCCAAACATATGCTTCATGAACGAAACACGAAGAAATGCTTACACAAGTTTCCAACACTAGCTTGATGTTCAACAAAATCATGGAGGAGATAAGGATGTTGTCAATGGGCTCAACAACAATTCATCGGAATTTCCATATCACTGGACTTCCACCACCATGTGAACACGGTGATAGTATTGGTCATACCAAAGGATGTAATGGTATATGCTCGAGGGATCAACCACGAGTAAGACAACATTACGAACATCGTTGGTACTGATTTGATTTGATGATAGCCCACACTCAAATCAAAGATTGATAAGACAATAGTTCCAGCAACTGATCATAGGGACCAATCGATGAAGATATCATCTTTCTTCAGCACACACTACACAAGATATCCCTTAAAATGAACTAAATCGGACAAGCTTTTATCTTCCAACTCTCCAAGTTGTTGTTTAGCTTATCCAACTAGCTCAGGGGTATCCAACACGAATTCTTGGAGAGAGGGGTGGTTTACAAGAAACCAACTTGATCACGAGCTCAACATAGCGGTCAGGTGACAACCTGGTAATACTTCCGAGAAGATATTCGGAAAATCACGAACCACCGGTATGTTAATAAGCTCGAGAGCAATCTTTCTTTTCAGGGAAAGATGATATGATCAAATGAGCGAGGACTTGACAAAATCCTAACTCATCAATCAAAGAGTGCACCAGAAATAGGGACTAGGCAGCACAATCAGTCTTAGGGTGACGATTCAATAATCAACACGCTAAGAATGAGGTTATCGTCCATTTAACTACCAAGCAACAGAGTTGCTAGCAGTATTGATTTCACATATCACAATTCATTTGTCGGTATTCCGGTTGCATCAACACGAGGACCGAGGAATGACTAATGATGGTGACAAGTATCACTACGTCAAAATTCATGAGAGTTGGTGCAGTTCTCATGACAATTCTGACATAAAGGGGGTAATACTCCAAGGTAGAACAGAACCAAAAGCTGGATTGGCATTTGATCTGCGGAATTGTCACATCCCTGGTCCTGTTATGCACTAGGCTAGACCTCATGTGAGTATCATGTTTTAATTCAAATGAAATTTGAATTGAGGAATTTTTAAAGCCTCAGAAACCTTCTAAAAATGATCAACATTAAAATCTCCTCAAAGAAGTCCAAGAAAATGTTCCTCTTAGTCTCTGAAAATATTGCAAAGAGGTAAAACTCAAAACAATATTTTTGGTATCTCAGAGTTAATTATTTTGGGCCTTTGAATTAAATAAATAGCTATTTGCATTGGATATATATTTGATATATAAATAATATATGTCCAATAATTACTGGAACATTTTATGTGGTTTGGTATATTTTAGTCCTAGCCACATAACTATTTCCAGGATTTTATAAAATGGTTTAGTGTCTAAAACTAAATCAAAACAAACTACAGAAAATAGAAAACAGAATTAAATAGAAATGAAAGAGAGAGAGAGAGAAGGACTTATCTGGCGCTCACCCGGTAGCCAGCCGGCCTAGCTCCTGTGCGGCCCAGCCCATCTCCACTTCCCCCCCTGTCACCTTCCTCCTCGCGCCAGTAAGCACAGGCGCGTGGCCGACGCACGCCGGCGCACGCCCCGGCCACCTCCTGCTTGCCGCTCCACCTCGACACCCCGGACGCCTCCATGCGTGCCACGCCACCCCCCTGGAACTCCCTCACTCTCCCGAACTCTCCCCCCTCCTCTGCTTCCTCTCTCCCTCACTCGCCCGAACGGAGCCGCCGCCACCGACGAGCTCCCTCGCGGCCACCGCCACCCCCTAGCCTCGCCGATGCGCTCAAAGGCTCCGCCTCGACCCCCTCTTCCTCCCCACCGATCCACGGCCCTCCGGAAGCCCTGGATGCTGCCAGCTTCGCCGTTTCCCTCCTCGGCCACCGCGGATCGCCGCCGTCAAATCCGCCCCCGTCCGGCCTCCCTCAAGCTCGCCGTCCACCTCTACAGGGTCTACGTGAGATCTCCGTCCGTTTCCCCCTCTCTGTTTCGTCGTTCGCGCGCCGTAGCTAGGTTATCCACCGCGGCCGAGAGCTTCTCGCCGCCGGCCATGGCGTGGCCGTGGCCACAGCCACCGCAGCTCGCTCCCGAGCCCACCGTCGTGCTCACCGCAACCCCAGGAGGCCGCAGCGCCCTTCCGTTTCCCCTCTTGTGCACCGTAGCGCCGTTCCCGCCAACGCCCGAGGTCCGGCAGCCGCTGAGCTCGACGCCGGCGAGGATTACGGCCGCCCTAGCTTCTCCCATTTGCCCTGTTAGATGCACGCGAGCCTGGGCATTCCGTAGATGCCCTCCGCCGGCCATTTGGTCGCCGGAGCAAGAAACCCGAAGGCCTCCGCCGCCTCGGCCTCGCCGGCGACTCAACGCCGGCGGGATTGAGTCGTTTGACCAGGGGTTTGACCTCCCCTGGGTCTATGACAGGTGGGCCCCCGCCATCAGGTGATTAGTTTAAGCTAATCACCACCTAAGCTAACCCCCTGACACTGACATGTGGGCCCTAGTGCCCCTAATCTTTAATTAAACTAAACTAACCCCCCCTGTCTAACCTGTGTTACTGACGTGTGGCCCCCACACGTCAGGTTTGACTCTGGGCGACCCAGTTGACCTGCTGACCTCAGCCTTACGCCATGCTGACGCAATATTCCTTTTCTGGAATTTAGTTCATTTTATAAATATTCAGGAAATTCCAGAAATTTGTAAAAACTTCTAAAAATCATAGAAATTCAACCGTAACTCCAAATTAGATAATTTATATATGAAAAATTATCAGAAAAATTCAAGGAATCCATCTGTACCATTTTCATGCATGTTAGAACAACTTATAGCTGCTGTTTAGCACAAATCAATTAAATGGCATTTGAATAATCACATATGGAGTTTGAATTTGAATCTTGTATTCAAACCAACTTCATTTAATCTGTTGCTAGTTGCATTAGCCCAAAACACATTCATTTTGCCATGTCATGATCATGCATCATATTGTGCATTGCATTGATTGTGTTTCTTTCTGTGTTGCCGGTATTTGTCCCCTCTCGATAGACGTGATACCGATGATGTGATCGTTGACACTGATGAAGACTAAATGTTATCTTCAGAAGTGCCAGGCAAGCAAAACCCCCTTGTTCATTCCGATACAATCCTACTCTCTCGCTCCTGCTCTCTTTTACTGCATTAGGACAACACCGATTCATCTGTTACTTGCTGCGGTAGCTGAACCCCTTTGTCCTTTGCATGACCTGTCATTGCCACAGTAAATAGATGAAACCCACTAGCATGAGTAGGAGTTGTTTGAGCCCTGATGTGCCTACTCATTCATGCTTGTTTGTCATGCCTGCTACTGCTTAGAGTTGAGTCAGGTCTGATTCATCGGGGATGAATCAGAGGCGTGTGAACATGTCCTACTGTGTGTGAGCTAAGTGTGTGAACACGATTTGGTAAAGGTAGCGGTGAGAGGCCATGTAGGAGTACATGGTGGGTTGTCTCATTGCAGCCGTCCTCAGGAACTGAGTTCTGTGTTTGTGATCCATGATTCAGTTACTACCATACATTGGGCCCTGAAATATGACCCCGCTCGACTTCTTATTCACCCTTGTCCTCTGTCCAGGAGTTGCAAGTAGTTTCTGGTGTTTGTAGCTTACTGGAGGCCGTGGACAGCGCTGACCATAGGGGTGGGCTGTGATGCGGTAGGTACGTGGCACGGTGTACCGGATGCCCGTTTGGTATCTCGGGAACCCTGTTCACATCGTTTGGGGCTGTGAGCGAAACTCCGGCCGGATCTCCTCATGGATGGAACCCGAATAGGCGATAAACCTGGACTAGAGACTTGAGTGTTTAGGTAGGTCGTGGTCTACACCCACGTCGGCTTTCGCTTGAAGTCTGCCGAGCACATGTCGTGTGCAGACGCTAAGTGGTGGAAACATGTATGAAGAAGTACACCCCTGCAGGGTTAACATCATCTATTCGAATAGCCTTGTCCGCGGAAAAGGACTTCTGGATTGCTTATATCAGTTCATAGACAAGTGAAAGTGGATACTTTAAAATGTGCAAGATAAGCGTGAGTGCTATGGATGGCGTTCTCGTAGGGAGACGGGAGCGGATCCATAGTGGTGTATTGATATGGTGAATATGTGGACTCGTGTGTGCCACCTCAAAAGAGTCGCTTGCAGTCGTAGTTTAGGATAGCCACCGAGTCAAAGCTGGCTTGCTGCAGTTAAACCCCACCATCCCCTTGTTGAAAATGATGCATATGTAGTTAGTTCTGATGTAAGTCTTGCTGGGTACATTTGTACTCACGTTTGCCTATTTTATGTTTTTGCAGAGAGACTTCAGTCTCACTAGTAGTTCCACGTGGACTTCGACGTTTAGCTTGTTACCTCAGCTACGATCTTGTGCCCTCGGCAGGATCTGATAGATAGTCAGGCTTCTCAGCCTTTTTCATTTATAGATGTCTGTACCCAGACATGATAGCTTCCGCTTGTGCTTTGATTTGTATGCTCTGAATGTTGGGTCATGAGACCCCTGTTTGTAATATCTCGCTCCTTGGAGCCTATTGAATAAATTACTTGAGTCGTAGAGTCATGTTGTGATGCCATGTTGTGTTTGCACATATCGAGCATATTGTGTGTATGTTATTGAAATGCTTGGTATGTGTGGGATCTGACTATCTAGTTGTTTATCTTTAGTAGCCTCTCTTATCGGGAAATGTCTCCTAGTGTTTCCACCGAGCCATGGTAGCTTGCTACTGCTCCGGAACACTTAGGCTGGCCGGCATGTGTCCTTCTTCGTTCCTGTGTCTGTCCCTTCGGGGAAATGTCACGCGATGAATACCGGAGTCCTGTTAGCCCGCTACAGCCCGGTTCACTGGAGTCCTGCTAGCCCAGTGCTACAGCCTGGATTCACTCGCTGATGACCGACACGTTCGATGCTGGGTCATGGATGCCTGTCCCTGTAAGTCTGTGCCACTTTGGGTTTACGACTAGCCATGTCAGCCCCGGGCTCCTTATCATAAGGATGCTAGCGACACTGTCATATACGTGTGCCAAAAGGCGCAAACGGTCCCGGGCAAAGGTAAGGCGACACCCGTGGGAATACCGTGCGTGAGGCCGCAAAGTGATATGAGGTGTTACATGCTAGATCGATGTGGCATTGAGTCGGGGTCCTGACAGCGTTGGTATCAGAGCTTGACTGCCTGTAGGATTACCAAGCCAAACTGATCGAAGTTGAGTCTAGAAATTCTTTAGTTATATAAGGGAATTGATTGTGGGATGGAACGTAAGGCTCTTTTTACTCCTTTAGCTCATGCCCTTCTGATCTGAGTCATCTTATCTTTCCTACGGGGATTAAGAACTAGGCTATCTCTTCTTTCTATCAGGATCACGTGTTACTAATCTGCAGACTTGTAGGATTGATGGTTCTAAGCTTGAGTTCAGTTTCTACTTCCGTATGTTAATTGTTGATCTCGAAACCTTGATATTGTGCTTCTGAGTGGCTATGCCACCATTTTGTAGCATGTCTCCAATCCTTTGAGCATTTACAGCCGTTATGCTATCGGAGTCATCCCAGGTTTCTAAATAGTCCGATGCATTTGCAAATCCCTTCCTTCTGTTTCCGATGTGCCTTTGGTCAGATTAATCACACAAATTAGTGAGTTGAGGTACTTTATTGCCTCGACATATATGTTGGAATAATTATTATGACCCTAGGTGTTTTAGGGAGTCACCTAGTAATCTAGCAACGTTTTGTGTTCCTAGTGTGAAGATTCTGGCCTTTATTATCGAAAGCATCTTGTGATGCCATTTAGTTAGTAGGCATTGTATTCCTGGGTTCTTGAACCCGAGATTCACTCTACTTACTTCATGTTGATAGTGTTTGCTAGTCCCTTTAGGATAGTAGTAACCTTTGCGATAGTCCTCGAGGTTCGTGGTACATCCTTCTTCCAATTACCATGAACCATTCTTGGCAGGAGTTCTTCTGAACCAAAAGATGACAACAAGAGTGCTGTCGATGAGTTCTCCATGCTATATTGCGACTCTGCCAGCTCAACCCTTCTGCATGGGTTATCCGGAAGAATTATGTTAAACTTGGTTCAACATACTAGTCTATGCATCCACAACTCAGAAAGTTATATGTTCCTTTGAGTTGTCCCTCTTTAGTTGTCTACTGACCTTCGTCTATCAATTGATAGTCAAGAGTATGCGTGCGTTCGTTTATCGATGCCTACTACTTTTGTGGTCCGTCAAGCCATTCTATCGCGGAATGACTAGGAGAAACAAACTCCAGTACCTGATCCATATCTAGGATTGGGTCAAAGTAGTTGTATTCCGCAGATCAAATGCCAATCCAGCTTTTGGTTCTGTTCTACCTTGGAGTATTACCTTATTCTATATCGAGATTGTTATAGGAATTGCACACCATCCTATGAACTCTTGGTACAATGATACTTCTCACCATCATTAGTCATTCCTCGGCCCTCGTGTTGATGCAACCGGAATACCGACAAATGAATTGTGATGTGTGAAATCAATACTCCCAGCAACCTCGTTGCTTGGTAGTTAAAGGATAATAATTTCATTCTTAGTATGTTGGTTTTTGAATCATCCTTCTAAGACTGATCGTGCTACCTAGTCCTTATTTCGGTGCACCCTTCGATTGATGAGTTAGGATCTTGTCAAGTCCTCACTCATTTGATCATATCGTCTTGCCCTCAAAAGCGAGATTGTTCTCAAGCTTAGTAACATACCGGTGGTTCGTGATTTTCCGAATATCTTCTCGGAAGTATTACCAGGTTGTCACCTGACTGCTATGTTGAGCTCGTGATCAAGTCGGGTTCTTGTGAACCACCCTTTCTCCAAGAATCTGTGATGGATATCCCGGAGCTAGTTGGTTAAGCTAGACAACAACTTGGAGAGTTGGAAGATAAAAGCTTGTCTGACTTAGTTCATGTTAAGGGATATCTTTCTGTGTATGTGTGTGTGTTGAAGAAAGATGATATCTTCATTAATTGGTCCTTGTGATCAGTTGTTGGACCTATTGTCTTACCCCATCTATAATTTGAGTATGGGCTATCATCCAATCAGACCAGAACCAACGATATTCGTAATGTTGTATTACTCGTGGTTGATCCCTCGAGCATACACCATTATATCTTTTGGGTCTGACCAATGCTAACACTTGTTCTCTTAACTATGGAATTCCTTTTAAAGGGAAACCCAGAAGAATTGTTGTTGAGCCCATTGACAACATCCTTATCTCCTCCATGATTTTGTTGAACATTAAGCTAGTGTTGGAAACTTTTGAAAGCATTTCTTCATGCTAACTCATGAAGTATTTGTTTGATGAAAGGAGTGACTTCCTCTTATACACGTGCATTTGGTGAAAGTTGCCGCCGTGGATTTGAGAAAGTTAGTTTTGCTTCCTCTGGAATCATCCCAAGTCAGTCATGCATACGTGCGAAGTATTCTGTGGTCTGGAGACTTGCAACCTTCATTCCATATGTGTTCCGAGCACACCAAGCCACTGATTGAGTTGTTCAAAGATAAAGGAGTCTGTCCAAGGTGAACTCTTTGGACTTCCACGCGTGGAGACTTCGATGTCATTAATGATGGTTCCCCACCTGAACTCGGTAGTGTTTTATTATAAGACTACCACGTGGTCATGTTTGTCTGGGACAGCGTGTTCACATGTTTGTAGCAGAACCAACTCATGTTTTGGAGCTTACTATCGTAGTTCATTCCCCGAGAATCTCGCAGCGTTGTCTCGTCGAATTGTGTTGCAAACTTTCATTTTTCTTCCTAGACTCGATGAGTCTGGAATATCCTGACACCAACCAGATCTGAATCTCAGGCAGATATGATGGTTTGGAACATTTCCCAAGAACTATAATATCGGTCCCTCGAAAACCGGTAAAGTGGATGTCGTCGCCAACACACCCAGCCGGAAGACCTGTTATTATAATATCTTGATTGAGGAAGTTGGCCACCTCCCCATAGGGATTTCGTAGGATTTACTCCCTAGTTGCCCCTATGGATTTTGAGATCCCGAAGTCCGACCTTTTACTTGATGTTCTAGATATCAAACCATATCTATGAATGGGTTACGCTAGCACATCAAGGAGAACATTAGAAGCGGAGTGCTAAATGTCTCTCGGTCGATCATCCAGATTTTGTTTCCTTGGCCTCGCCAAGGTGAAATCTAAGAAGGTGTTATCTTCCTTTGCATCGGCATCTTCCACCGGTATTCATCATGGTAGTAAGTTGTGTTGCCAGAATCCTTGACACGGATATTGGTAAAACCTTGATGATTATGGAAATGCTCAAGTTCTTGAGAGCATGCACAAGCGTTAGGTGTTACCATCGGCACTAGCTAGGTTTGCTCTCAACTTCCTCGGTTATGCTATAACTTCTCAACAGTGGATTCACTCTCTACTGTTGGGTTCTTCCCCAGTTACCAGAATCATTCCCAGCATTTGCATTTTGTTCCCAGCTTGCACCGCCAATGCGCCATTCTACCACGGGTCTCTTCCATTTCCGGTGGTAAGCAAATTCATCCATTACGTTGTCTTCAACAAGGTAATCCACATCATCCAAGTCCGAGTATGCCATTCTACCGACCCCCTCCAAATGATCGCTCGAGAATTGCCTTAGGCTGGTTTAAAGAGTTTCAATGATCTCTGAATCAAAAGTAATTCTTTTTGCCACTTAAGGGGATATCTCTACGTGTCACCTTCCCTAAGGTGTATCGTTATGGTATCATGGCAACTCAACTCCTCGCTATGTTGACAATCGATTACCACCTTCTTAAGCGTGAAATTGTGGTCTACCTAGTGAACCTTCGTCATCTGCTTCACTCCATTCCTATGGATGTGTGCTTCGCCTCTCAGCTCGAGAGATGTTGCTATGTGTCATTCCGTGAGTTAATCCTGAGTTGTTCGACCTTCGAGAAGAACCATTCTTTTAGGATCTTTCCTTTCCTCTCGTTGTCATGTTAGTTGGAGTACTCAGAGCAAGACTTCGAGACAAAGATGGTGATCGAATCAACGCTTTGATAAAGTGCACCCTGGATCGTGAAGATTGTGCTAGTTTGCGTTTCCCCTTCACCCTACCCTACGCTTGAATCTCGGGATGAGATTTTTGCTTAGTGGGGGTGAGTTGTCACATCCCTGGTCCTGTTATGCACTAGGCTAGACCTCATGTGAGTATCATGTTTTAATTCAAATGAAATTTGAATTGAGGAATTTTTAAAGCCTCAGAAACCTTCTAAAAATGATCAACATTAAAATCTCCTCAAAGAAGTCCAAGAAAATGTTCCTCTTAGTCTCTGAAAATATTGCAAAGAGGTAAAACTCAAAACAATATTTTTGGTATCTCAGAGTTAATTATTTTGGGCCTTTGAATTAAATAAATAGCTATTTGCATTGGATATATATTTGATATATAAATAATATATGTCCAATAATTACTGGAACATTTTATGTGGTTTGGTATATTTTAGTCCTAACCACATAACTATTTCCAGGATTTTATAAAATGGTTTAGTGTCTAAAACTAAATCAAAACAAACTACAGAAAATAGAAAACAGAATTAAATAGAAATAAAAGAGAGAGAGAGAAGGACTTATCTGGCGCTCACCGGTAGCCAGCCGGCCCAGCTCCTGTGCGGCCCAGCCCATCTCCACTTCCCCCCCCCCTGTCGCCTTCCTCCTCGCGCCAGTAGGCACAGGCGCGTGGCCGACGCACGCCGGCGCACGCCCCGGCCACCTCCTGCTTGCCGCTCCACCTCGACACCCCGGACGCCTCCATGCGTGCCACGCCACCCCCCTAGAACTCCCTCACTCTCCCGAACTCTCCCCCTCCTCTGCTTCCTCTCTCCCTCACTCGCCCGAACGGAGCCGCCGCCACCGACGAGCTCCCTCGCGGCCACCGCCACCCCCTAGCCTCGCCGATGCGCTCAAAGGCTCCGCCTCGACCCCCTCTTCCTCCCCACCGATCCACGGCCCTCCGGAAGCCCTGGATGCTGCCAGCTTTGCCGTTCCCCTCCTCGGCCACCGCGGATCGCCGCCGTCAAATCCGCCCCCGTCCGGCCTCCCTCAAGCTCGCCGTCCACCTCTACAGGGTCTACATGAGCTCTCCGTCCGTTTCCCCCTCTCTGTTTCGTCGTTCGCGCGCCGTAGCTAGGTTATCCACCGCGGCCGAGAGCTTCTCGCCGCCGGCCATGGCGTGGCCGTGGCCACAGCCATCGCAGCTCGCTCCCGAGCCCACCGTCGTGCTCACCGCAACCCCAGGAGGCCGCAGCGCCCTTCCGTTTCCCCTCTTGTGCACCGTAGCGCCGTTCCCGCCAACGCCCGAGGTCCGGCAGCCGCTGAGCTCGACGCCGGCGAGGATTACGGCCGCCCTAGCTTCTCCCGTTTGCCCTGTTAGATGCGCGCGAGCCTGGGCATTCCGTAGATGCCCTCCGCCGGCCATTTGGTCGCCGGAGCAAGAGACCCGAAGGCCTCCGCCGCCTCGGCCTCGCCGGCGACTCAACGCCGGCGGGATTGAGTCGTTTGACCAGGGGTTTGACCTCCCTGGGTCTATGACAGGTGGACCCCGCCATCAGGTGATTAGTTTAAGCTAATCACCACCTAAGCTAACCCCCTGACACTGACATGTGGGCCCTAGTGCCCCTAATCTTTAATTAAACTAAACTAACCCCCCCTGTCTAACCTGTGTCACTGACGTGTGGCCCCCACACGTCAGGTTTGACTCTGGGCGACCCAGTTGACCTGCTGACCTCAGCCTTACGCCATGCTAACGCAATATTCCTTTTCTGGAATTTAGTTCATTTTATAAATATTCAGGAAATTCCAGAAATTTGTAAAAACTTCTAAAAATCATAGAAATTCAACCGTAACTCCAAATTAGATAATTTATATATGAAAAATTATCAGAAAAATTCAAGGAATCCATCTGTACCATTTTCATGCATGTTAGAACAACTTATAGCTGCTGTTTAGCACACATCAATTAAATGGCATTTGAATAATCACATATGGAGTTTGAATTTGAATCTTGTATTCAAACCAACTTCATTTAATCTGTTGCTAGTTGCATTAGCCCAAAACACATTCATTTTGCCATGTCATGATCATGCATCATATTGTGCATTGCATTGATTGTGTTCCCTTCTGTGTTGCCGGTATTTGTCCCCTCTCGATAGACGTGATACCGATGATGTGATCGTTGACACTGATGAAGACTCAATGTTATCTTCAGAAGTGCCAGGCAAGCAAAACCCCCTTGTTCATTCCGATACAATCCTACTCTCTCGCTCCTGCTCTCTTTTACTGCATTAGGACAACACCGATTCATCTGTTACTTGCTGCGGTAGCTGAACCCCTTTATCCTTTGCATGACCTGTCATTGCCACAGTAAATAGATGAAACCCACTAGCATGAGTAGGAGTTGTTTGAGCCCTAATGTGCCTACTCATTCATGCTTGTTTGTCATGCCTGCTACTGCTTAGAGTTGAGTCAGGTCTGATTCATCGAGGATGAATCAGAGGTGTGTGAACATGTCCTACTATGTGTGAGCTAAGTGTGTGAACACGATTTGGTAAAAGGTGTCGGTGAGAGGCCATGTAGGAGTACATGGTGGGTTGTCTCATTGAAGCCGTCCTTAAGAACTGAGTTCTGTGTTTGTGATCCATGATTCAGCTACTACCATGCATTGGGCCCTGAAATATGACCCCGCTCGACTTCTTATTCACCCTAGTCCTCTGTCCAGGAGTTGCAAGTAGTTTCTGGTGTTTGTAGCTTACTGGAGGCCGTGGACAGCACTGACCGTAGGGGTGGGCTGTGATGCGGTAGGTACGTGGCACGGTGTACCGGATGCCCGTTTGGTATCTCGGGAACCCTGTTCACATCGTTTGGGGCTGTGAGCGAAACTCCGGCCGGATCTCCTCATGGATGGAACCCGAATAGGCGATAAACCTGGACTAGAGACTTGAGTGTTTAGGTAGGTCGTGGTCTACACCCACGTCGGCTTTCGCTTGAAGTCTGCCGAGCACATGTTGTGTGCAGACGCTAAGTGGTGGAAACATGTATGAAGAAGTACACCCCTGCAGGGTTAACATCATCTATTCAAATAGCCGTGTCCGCGGAAAAGGACTTCTGGATTGCTTATATCAGTTCATAGACAAGTGAAAGTGGATACTTTAAAATGCGCAAGATAAGCGTGAGTGCTATGGATGGCGTTCTCGTAGGGAGACGGGAGCAGATCCATAGTGGTGTATTGATACGGTGAATATGTGGACTCGTGTGCGCCACCTCAAAAGAGTCGCTTGCAGTCGTAGTTTAGGATAGCCACCGAGTCAAAGCTGGCTTGCTGCAGTTAAACCCCACCATCCCCTTGTTGAAAATGATGCATATGTAGTTAGTTCTGATGTAAGTCTTGCTGGGTACATTTGTACTCACGTTTGCCTATTTTATGTTTTTGCAGAGAGACTTCAGTCTCACTAGTAATTCCACGTGGACTTCGACGTTTAGCTTGTTACCTCAGCTACGATCTTGTGCCCTCGGCAGGATCTGATAGATAGTCAGGCTTCTCAGCCTTTTTCATTTATAGATGTCTGTACCCAGACATGATAGCTTCCGCTTGTGCTTTGATTTGTATGCCCTGAATGTTGGGTCATGAGACCCCTGTTTGTAATATCTCGCTCCTCGGAGCCTATTGAATAAATTACTTGAGTCGTAGAGTCATGTTGTGATGCCATGTTGTGTTTGCACATATCGAGCATATTGTGTGTATGTTATTGAAATGCTTGGTATGTGTGGGATCTGACTATCTAGTTGTTTATCTTTAGTAGCCTCTCTTATCGGGAAATGTCTCCTAGTGTTTCCACCGAGCCATGGTAGCTTGCTACTGCTCCGGAACACTTAGGCTGGCCGGCATGTGTCCTTCTTCGTTCCTGTGTCTGTCCCTTCGGGGAAATGTCACGCGATGAATACCGGAGTCCTGTTAGCCCGCTACAGCCCGGTTCACCGGAGTCCTGCTAGCCCAGTGCTACAGCCTGGATTCACTCGCTGATGAGCGACACGTTCGATGCTGGGTCATGGATGCCTGTCCCTGTAAGTCTGTGCCACTTTGGGTTTACGACTAGCCATGTCAGCCCCGGGCTCCTTATCATATGGATGCTAGCGACACTGTCATATACGTGTGCCAAAAGGCGCAAACGGTCCCGGGCAAAGGTAAGGCGACACCCGTGGGAATACCGTGCGTGAGGCCGCAAAGTGATATGAGGTGTTACATGCTAGATCGATGTGGCATTGAGTCGGGGTCCTGACAGGAATACAACTGCTTTGACCCAATCCTGGATATGGAAGAGGTACTGGAGTTTGTTTCTCCAAGTCATTCAGGACAGAATGGCTTGACGGCCACAAGAGTAATAGGCATCGATAAACGAACGCACGCATACTCTTGACTATCAATTGATAGACGAAGGTCAGAAAACAACTAAAGAGGGAAAACTCAAAGGAACATATGATTTTCCAAGTTGTGGATGCATGGACTAGCATGTCAAACGAATTCAACATATTTCTTCCGGATAACCCATGCAGAAAGGTAGAACTGGCAGAGTCACAATATAGAATCGAGAACCCATCAAGAGCTCTGGTTGTAATCTTTTGGTTCAAAGAACTTCTGCCATAAACGGTTCATAGTATTTGGAAGAAGGAAAATACCATGGACCTCGAGGGCTAATGCAAAAGTTACTAATATCCTAAAGGAACTAGCAAACCCTATCAACATGAAGTAAGTAGAGTGAATCTCAGGTTTAGAAACCCGGAGGTAGAATACCTACTACTAGGTAGCACCACGGGATGCTTTTGAGAATGATGGCCAGAATCTTCACACTGGGAACACAAAACATTGCTAGATTACTAGGTGACTCCCTAAAACACCTAGGGTCATAATAATAGCTCCAACATATATGTCAAGGCAATAGAATACCTCAACTCAACAATTAGTGTGATTGAGTTGGCATAAAGGAACATCGAAACCAGAGGGAAAGGATTTTGCAAATGCATTAGATTGTTTAGAGACCTGGGATGACTCGGACAGCATAACAGCTGTAAATGCTCAGAAAAGATTTGAGACATTCACAAAAATGGTGGCATAACCACTCAGAAGCACAATATCAAGGTTTCGAGATCAACAGTTAACATACAGAAGTAGTAGGAACTGGACTCAAGCTTAAATCGAACAATCTTATAGTCTACGGACTAGTAACACGTGATCCTGATAGAAAGAAGAGAAAGCCTAGTTCCTTAATCCCCGTAGGAAAGATAAGATGACTCAGATCAGAAGGGCATGAGGTATAAGGAGTAAAAAGAGCCTTACGTTCCATCCCACAATCAATTCCCTTATATAACTAAAGCATTTCTAGACTCAACTTCAACCAGTTTGGCTTGATAATCCTACAGGCAGTCAAGCTCTGATACCAGCGCTGTCAGGACCCTGACTCAATGCCACATCAATCTAGCATTTAACACCTCATATCACTTTACGGCCTCACGCACGGTATTCCCACGGGTGTCGCCTTACCTTTGCCCGGGACCGTTTGCGCCTTTTGGCACACGTATATGATAGTGTCGCTAGCATCCATATGATAAGGAGCCCGGGCTGACATGGCTAGTCGTAAAAGCAAAGTGGCACAAACTTACAGGGACAGGCATCCATGACCCAGCATCGAACGTGTCGGTCATCAGCGAGTGAATCCAGGCTGTAGCACTGGGCTAGCAGGACTCCGGTGAACCGGGCTGTAGCGGGCTAACATGACTCCGGTATTCATCGCGTGACATTTCCCCGAAGGGGCAGACACAGGAACGAAGAAGGACACATGCCGGCCAGCCTAAGTGTTCCGGAGCAGTAGCAAGCTACCATGGCTCAGTGGAAACACTAGGAGACATTTCCCGGTAAGAGAGGCTACTAAAGATAAACAACTAGATAGTCAGATCCCACACATACCAAGCATTTCAATAACATACACACAATATGCTTGATATGTGCAATACAACATGGCATCACAAAATGACTCTACGACTCAGTAGTTTTTATTCAATAGGCTCCGAGGAGCGAGACATTACAAACATGGGTCTCATGACCCAACAATCAGAGCATACAAGTCAAAGCACAAGCGGAAGCTTAACATGTCTGAGTACAGACAACTATAAATGAAAAAGGCTGAGAAGCCTGACTATCTACCAGATCCTGCCGAGGGCACAAGATCGTAGCTGAGGTAACAAGCTAAACGTCGAAGTCCATGTGGAACTACTAGTGAGACTGAAGTCTCTCTGCAAAAACATAAATTAAGCAACGTGAGTACAAATGTACCCAGCAAGACTTACATCGGATCTATCTACATATGCATCATTATCAACAAAGGGGATGGTGGGGTTTAACTGCAGCAAGCCAGCTTTGACTCGGTGGCTAACCTGAACTACGACTGCAAGTACCTCTTTTGAGGTGGCGCACACGAGTCCACATATTCACCATATCAATACACCACTATGGATCCGCTCTCGTTTCCCTACGAGAACGCCATACATAGCATTCACGCTTATCTTGCGTATTTTAGAGTATCCACTTTCACTTGTCTATGAACTGTACAAGGGGTCCAAGTTTCCATATCCGAGGAATCCGGCTATTCGAATAGATGATGTTAACCCTGCAGGGGTGTACTTATTCACACACGCTTTTGCCACTTATCGCCCTGTACATGTCATGTACCTCGGCAACCTTCAAGCGGAAGCCGGGCGAGGGAGTCGGCCACGACCTGACTAACCGAACAAGTCTCTAGTCCAGGTTTATCGCCTATTCGGGTTCCATCCGCAAGGAGATCCGGTCGGGGTGTCGCTTACGGCCCCAAACGATGTGAGCAGGGTTCCCAAGCCCACCATCCGGGTGCCACTTGGTACACCGGGCCACTGTGCCTAGTCTGTCCCAAGCCCACCTGTACCGGGTGCCACTTGGTAGACTACTAACACTACCTACAAACACTAGAAACTAGTTGCAACTCCTGGACAGAGATCATGTTGATTAATAAGTCGAGAGGGGTCGAGTTACCGGAACCCAATGTGTGGTAGTAACTGGTCATGGATCACAAACACAGAACTCAGTTCTTGAGGACGGCTGCAATGAGACAACCCACCATGTACTCCTACATGGCCTCTCACCGCTACCTTTACCAAATCGTGTTCACACACTTAGCTCACACACAGTAGGACATGTTCACACGCCTCTGATTCATCCCCGATGAATCAGACCTGACTCAACTCTAAGCAGTAGCAGGCATGACAAACAAGCATGAATGAGTAGGCACAACAGGGCTCAAACAACTCCTACTCATGCTAGTGGGTTTCATCTATTTACTGCGGAATGACAGGTCATGCAAAGGATAAAGGGGTTCAGCTACCGCAGTAAGTAACAGATGAATCGTTGTTGTCCTAATGCAGTAAAAGAGAGCAGGAGCGAGAGAGTAGGATTGTATCGGAATGAACAAGGGGGTTTTGCTTGCCTGGCACTTCTGAAGATAACATTGAGTCTTCATCAGTGTCAACGATCACATCATCGGTACAGCGTCTACCGAGGGGGAACAACACCGGCAAACACAGAAGAAACACGATCAATGCAATGCACAATATGATGCATGCTATGACATGGCAATATGAATGTGTTTTGGGCTAATGCACTTAGCTATGGTTTAAATGAAGTTGGTTTGAATACATGATTCAAACTCAAACTCCGTATGTGGATATTTAAATGCCATTAATATGATTTTTGCTAAACAGCATCTATAAGTTGTTCTAACATGCATGAAAATGGTACAGATGGATTCCTTGAATTTTTCTGATAATTTTTCATATATAATTTATTTCATTTGGAGTTACAGTTAATTTTCTATGATTTATTGAAGTTTTAGCTATTTACTGGAATTTCCTGAATATTATAAAATAAACTAGATTCCAGAAAAGGAATATTGCATCAGCATGACCTCACCCTGACGTCATCAGGTCAACAGGGCGGGTCCAGGTCAAACCTGACGTGTGGGGGCCACACGTCAGTGACACAGGAACTAATCCCGGTCAAACCCAGCGCTGACTGGGGTTTGACCAGGGGTGGGGCCCACTGTCAGTGTCTGTAGGTTGATTAACCAGCTTGGTTAGCTCCTAATGACGGAGCCACCTCAGCTGCCGGCGTTTAACCGCCGACGACCTCAGATCGCGGCGGCGTCCGCATCGGGATTGCGCTACAGGCCATGGTTTGGGGCGCGGGGAGCATCTACGGGGAGCTGGCGGAGTGGCGCTTCCAGTGGTGGAGGCGGCTGGAGCGTAGGTGGCCAGAGTTGAGCACGGCGTCGACCTCGGCGGCGGCCGGAGCTCGGGCGAGCTCGGGGTCGGTGGTAGGGAGCATGGCAGGAGAAGCTGGGGCGTGCTACGGACTCCTGAGATCGCGGTGAGCACGACAGTGGGCTCGGAAACGAGCTGCGGTGGCTGTGGCCACGGCCACGCCATGGCCGGCGGCGAGAAACTCTCGGCCGCGGTGGAGAAAGAAGCTAGGGGATGAGCGCGAGCTTGAGAGAAGGGGGAAGAGGAAGAGGGGCTCACAGTGGACTGAACGGAGGGGTCGGCGAGCTCGGGGAAGCTTCTGCGACAGCGAATTTACGGCGGCGATCTCCGGGCACCGGGGATGAAGACGACGACGCTCCAGTCGACTGGGGCCTCCTCTGGTCGCGTGCGTCGGTGTGCAGCTCCATGGGGTCGAGACGGAGCTCAGGGATGCAGAGAGGGAGCGAGGGGGTGGCTGTGGCCGCGCGAGCGCTGGTCGGCGGCGACGGGCTCCGTTCGGTCGCGGGAGAGAGAGGGAGCAGAGGGGGATAGGGACGGAGGGAGAGACACGGGAGAGTGGCGAGAGGTGCAAGGGGTCGAGGGGAGTGCGTGGCACCCTCGGGTGCCTCCAGTGGCGAGCAGGTATGCAGGAGGTGGCCAGGGCGGCGTCGGCGCTCGCCACGCCTCGCCTCTGTCCTTCTGGCGAGGGAGGAAGATGACAGGGGGGGTAGCGGTGGCGGGCTGGGCCGCTGGAGAAGCTGGGCCAGGTAAGTGGGCGCCAGGTAAGTGGCTGGGCTTCTCTCTTTTTTTTATATTTCTGTTCTGTTTTCTTTTATTTAATTCTTTTGCCACTGTTTTGAATTAAAAATAATTCAAACAATGCCAAAACTCCTGTGAATATTTTTATTTTGCTAGATGGACTTTTCCAAAAGCTCATAAAATATTTCAAGGGTATTTGAAATTATATTCTAGTTATATGAATATAATTCAAATTCAAATATCTAATGATTTAAATTCAAAGTCCCAAAAATAAATCCTTAAAAATGTTCAATATTTTGGTTGGGACCAGAACCCTTGCCAAAAATTATCAAACATTTAAGAAGAGCATTTTGGAACAATGAATGAGATTTTTAGGGTTTTTGCCCTTCTTTCATTTAGGGTTTTGAGGCTTCCAATATTCCTCAATTCAAGTTTCGAAAATATAGACATGATGCACACATGAAGCTAGCCTAGAGCACTACCAGCAGCTAGGGATGTGACAGTATGCCACACCCCTCCCGATGAACAGGACCCCCATTTTGACCGTAGCACTCCATCATAAGTCCGTTTCCTTCGTTTTGCGGTACGCCACACCCCTCCCGATCAACAGGACTCCGTTTCCACCGTAGGAGGTCCGTTTCCTCCGTTTCACAATACGCCAGACCCCTCCCGATGAACAGGATCCTGTTTCGACCGTGGCCGGTCGAACACAAGGCCGTTCCCTCCATTGTGCGGTATGCCAAGCCTCGTTTCCATCGGCTGTTCTGTCCAAGCCGGTTGGCTCCCGATGAACACGACAGTGCATTCCATTCCGACCCAGCCGGTTGCCTCCCCATGATCACGACGACGGTGCAGCTTCTCTATTCTGACCCAGCCATGTACATGAGCCCTGGTCGTATGTATGCGTGAGTAGGCATTTGAGACCCCGCCCGTATGTACGTACGTGGCCATATTGACTTTCTTGCACCCTGGCTGTTGTACGTACGTGTACATGCTACGTGCGCGCCTCTACTACGACATGTGCCCTACCTTACACGGCCACGGTTCATCGCTGCAACCTGCAGACAGACCGATCATATGTACGTACACGTTCACGACCAGAATGAAAACACTACATACGCTTCGACTGGGTGGGTCCCGACTGTCAGGCACTTCCTTGCGTGTGAAGATGTAGCTGGTGGGTCCCAGTTGTTTGGGGGAAATGTTTTTTTTGAAATACGATGGCCCGTCCAGTGGGTCTGTGCTGTCAGGTGGAGGACTCATTATTTTCCGCATAATAAGGACGAAATTCCTTGCTGCGGCCGTAGACCGAGCTGTCAGCCTCTCCACGTACAGTACTCTTTCGATGGAAGTCATTCCTTGACCATGTTGACCACGCCATGTCGAGAGCACCAGGGCGGTGGACGATGATGACGCCTAGGAAGGGGACGATGAGCGGGGGAAGACGTGGTAGTGGATGCCCACGGGGAGAGGAGTACGAGGGTTCACTGGTTCGGCTTCGGTGTGAGGCTACCGTCGCCGTAGAATAACAGGGGGTGTGGGTGAGTGGCGGGATGGACTGGCCAGTGGTGGGAGTAGTAGGAGGCGGTGAGGCCTCTATGGCAGCACAGCCGGCCACGGGAAGCAGGAGCAAACGGCACGACCGGCGCTGCTTTGGGCGACTGGAGCAAGTAGACTAGAGGTTGAAGAAGCACTGCATCCGTTGGATGGACATATGGTCAGTAGAGCTAGAATCGTTCATATTGACTAAGTTGACAAAGCCCTCAGTCCCCGTCAACTTAGTAGGCCCACAAGTTAGCCTCCCACTATGCTGGGTCCCAGCTAGAAGGGAGAGTATTCATTTTTTGTGCATAATAAGGAAGCACTTCCTTGCGTGCGAAGATATAGCTGGTGGGTCCGACATGTCAGTGGGGGGAACATTTTTTCGCGAAATACAGAGGCCCTTCCAGTGGGTCCCAGATGTTAGGTGGAGGAATCATTATTTTGCGCGTAATAAGGAGGCATTTCCTTGTGTGCAGCCATGGACCCAACTGTCAGCCTCTCCACGTACAGTCCATGTCTGATGGATGTTGTTCATTGACCACGTTGACCACGCCGCACCGAGAGCACCAGGGCGGTGGACGAAGGCAAGGCCTAGGAAGGGGACGCTGCGGAGCCGGGGAAGATGTGGCAGTGGATGCCCACACGGAGAGGAGTACGAGGGTTCACTGGTTCGCTGCAGTGTGAGGATGCCGTCGCCGCAGAATAACAGGGGGTGTGGGTGAGTAGAGGGATGGCCTCGCGAGCGGTGGGAGTAGTAGGGGGCGGTGAGGCCTCTGCGGCAGCACATCTGTCCACAGGAGGTAGGAGCAGGCGGCATGACCGGTGCTGCTTTGGGCGGCTGGAGCAAGAAGACCAGAGGTTGAAGATGCACGACGGCCGTTGGATGGACATCATACGGTCACTGCATCTAGAATCGTTTATAATGACTAAATTGACAAAGCCCTTGGTACACGTCAACTTAGTAGGCCCACAGGTCAGCCTCAGAAACGATGTGCCCCAGATTTTAGGGGGAGGAATCATTTTTTGGGCGACTACAGATAGAATATCCGAGATTGAAGAAGAAGCACGACATCCGTTGGATGGACATCCAATGGCCACAGCTGCTAGAACTGTGTGTTGACTATAAGTTGACAAAGCCTTCCATACTCGTCAACTTACTTTTTTAGGGGACGTGTCAACTTAGTAGGCCCACAAGTGTGTGGCAGAGAACTTATAGCCCGTCGTGGGTTTGTCACGATAGATGTCCTCGTGAAAGGACTTAGTCGTGGAGCCATCGCAACGGGTTAGCTTAAAGGGGTTAAACCGGGCAAGGGGACACGGGGAGTTTATACTAGTTCGGCCCCTTCGATGAGGGTAAAAGCCTACGTCTAGTTGTGATTGCTATTGCTAGGGTTTCGATGACCAGGGAGCGAATCCGCTTTGACTGGCTCTCGAGTTGTGTGTCCCTAAACCGCTGTCGGGTCGTCCCTTTATATACATAGATTGACGCCCGCCGGTTTACAGAGTCCCGAAGCCGGATCATAAACATGTCCGGTTCGGTCTCTATACTTCCTATCTTACAATGCAAGTTACATAATAAGGTCGGTTTACATCTACAGGCCTTAACTCGCCTCTGGGCCTTGGGCCTTCATAAAGCGCCATCATTCTTACATCTTCATGGGCTTCTAATCTTCATAAAGTTAATCCGGCTACTCCTGGCCGGTTTACGTCCAGTAGTAATATCCCCAACATTAGGCCCCAGATTGGTTTGAACTTGTTCATGTCGATCTTCAACACTTAGAAAAATTCCTCCCTTTGCGCCTTCGCATAGATCTTGTAAACCGTCGTGACGTCATCCTCCAGATTTATAGTAAGCCACCGTGACGTCACCTGTTCATTAAAGCTGAAGATACCCTTTATTAGTGAGCATCCACAATCGAGGCAACAACCTTGTCATATATCCATTTTTTGGGCTCCTCGATTCCCGTTCTTGTCGATTATCTCTTTGCCTTATAAATAGGACTGAGGATCCCTTTCCTTTTCCTCCTTCGTCTCCTTCACTTCGTCTTGCTCCTCGCGACACCTCTGCCCCTGAGCGCCACTGCCGTCACCGAGCTTCACCTTTGCTTCGACAAAGGCCGCTGCATGAACCTGATCGTTACCAGAGACATGTGGTGATCCTCCGCTGCTTCCTCATGTACCAGTAAGTTTCTCTTCCCCTCACCCCAGATCCGCCATTAGGGTTCGGTGTCCTTCATAACCTGAAACCGTTCCTCCTTTAGTAACACCAATGGCCAGTTAGATCTGATTGTTTTCAGTGCCCTTTGTAGTTTAAACTCCCTTTTCCTTATTAAGGCACCTGCTTGATATCAATCTCATCTAAACTTAATGAACCTTTTGAGCACTTGAATTTAGAATAGAATATATTTTGATTATCCAAGACACGGCGGATCTGAAATTTCCATGCCAAACTGTGAAATTTGTTTTACCTTACTTAGCCTTTTTCGCCTTAGATCCATATCCTCTTTACCATGTAGGCGGTTTACCCTTGTAAAAACAATCTATCTCATACAATTAGTCCCCTGGTAAACCAACAAACCCCCTTTTCATTCATTGTAATAGTCCGGTTTATCAACACATGTATACGCTTGACATGACCTTGTCAGTCATTATTGTATCAGTCTCTGGTTTACGCAATTTCACATATCTGTATATTTTTAATCCATTGCATCTTGCGGACAACCATGAATGATTTGTAAACCGGCATTCTTTTTCAGCTTTTCGTTTCACAATGGCCAAACAGTTATTCGCTTGCAACTGGGCTCGTTCCCGGGTCACCGAGGAACAGTTGAACGGAATGGTCGGTATCGGCACCTTGCCTAAGAAAACTAAAATTCGATGGCGAGCTCCAGGAGCAGAGAATCCTCCTACCCCGAGGCAGGGTGAGGTAGTGGTCTTTGTCGACCACATAGGCCGTGGTTTCAAACCGCCCGGGTTGAAGTTTTTCCGAGATGTGCTTGCCAGTTTCCAACTCCATCCTCAAGATATCGGACCCAACTCGGTGTCCAATCTATGCAACTTCCAAGTCTTCTGTGAAGTGTACTTACAAGAAGAACCAACTCCTGAGCTGTTCTGGGACTTTTTTCATCTGAACTGGCGTACTAAATTTGTAAACGGTCCTAACACTGAACTTGGTGGTGTCTCTGTTCAATAGCGGAAGGAAGTTGAATTCCCTCATGCCAAACTGCACAGTCACCCTAAGGAATGGAACCAGACTTGGTTCTACTGCATAGATACCTCTCCTGAAGATGAGAACCCTCTTCCAGGCTACTGTGGTCACCGGCTTTCCAACACTCATCCAATGCCGCAACGTTTAAGTTCCGTGGAACGCGCCAAATATGCCCCTCAACTCGCCTAGCTCCGGGCCTTTATGGCCAATGGTTTAACATGCGTTGATTTTGTGCGTTGCTGGATATCTTCGAGTGTCTTGCCA
This sequence comes from Triticum dicoccoides, assembly GCF_002162155.2. Lineage (NCBI taxonomy): Eukaryota > Viridiplantae > Streptophyta > Magnoliopsida > Poales > Poaceae > Triticum > Triticum dicoccoides. Next base: position 252,742,103 of record NC_041390.1, on the reverse strand, counting down.
CTAAGCCGCCGCCCCGGTTTAATGTGTGAGTACACCGGTGATTTAGAAGACCCCCAATGCCACATCAACATTCAGGTAACCGATGAAGAAGTCACTGAAAGCGTCAAGAAGATTTTGAATGAACCGGAATCAGTCTGTCGCCAAACCGGCTTGAACCCCTTCTACACTCAAAATAAACCGCCTGCTGTAAGCACTATGCTTCCTTTTTATCTTTGATATCTTGAAATTGTTCAACTTGTAAACTTTCTTCTGTTTTATGTATAAATAGGGTGATGATCCCTTCTGCAAGCGGAAATCCACAGATAAAGCGGCAAAGCCATCCCGTCCCAAAACCAAAGCCGTCAAGCGTACCTCAAAGCGGAAAACGGCTGACCGGATCAACATGGAACTTGATGAAGATGCCGATGATCCGGAAGTTGAGGTAGAACTTGACTCACTTGGTCCCTTTTCATGCACCTCATTAACAATGATCTTTATCAGGAGGACATAGAAGGCAGCCAGGCTAATGATGTAGAGGTAATTACCCTTTCCTCCGGTTCAGACTCTATGCGAACACAAAAAACCTGTCAAGCAGTCCGGAAAGTAAGCTTTTCTCATCCTCTTGCTTACTTGTATCCAACATTTATTTTGAAGACGCAACAGCATGAAGCTCGCCGGACAACCCGGCACAATGGCCAACAGGTCACTTCGGCCGATTTACCTGATACTCTGGTTCGGAAGCGCCGATCTGAGGTCTCTCCCACTTCTGACAATTGTTATCCCAAGGCAGGTTATTTTAGACAACCTCTTAATTTGTCCGTTTCAAATTATCAGGTGACACCTGGCTCATCCTCTGGCGAATCAACAGCAACCCAACTCCCTCCTCTTAAAACTGTAGTGGGTAAGCATTCAAACCCTTTTTCAAATGCGTTGCAAATCTTGAATAAGATGCTAAACCTTTTTTAATTTTGTTTGCAGAGCCAAAGCCAGACCCAGCAAGAAAGCTTGGGTCAACAATCCGTCAGAAGACCAGGTGGTTTTTGAAGAAGAGCAGATAGGTGAACTGGACCAAACTCGTGAACCGGGAGGTCCTCATCCTGAAGCTTCCTTTGATGAACCTCCCCTTCAAGACCAGGATATTGATGAACAACCAGAAGCTGATCTTGCTGTGCCTGACACTGAACCGGCAGCTCCAAACCGGGCTAGTCCGGTGAGAGATACTGATACTCCATCATCACCCGCAAAAACTGCTGAAGGCCAAGGAGATGATGTTATCATTACTGGCATGGGCCACAACTCTCCTGGCCATCCTGTAATCTTGGCCCAACATAGTGCCAAAGAAGAGCGTGCTGCCAGGGAAAAGGGTAAATGGAGCACTAACTTATCAAGCTATGCTCATCTCAGTGCTGAAGAACTTCACTTCGGTTTTTTAAATCGTCCGCACTCAAACCGTGACTATGAAGCCGGTTTGGTGAACCTGACGAAGGAACGCTATGAGGTATTTTCATCTCCCTTTATTTCTTGATTCCAAAGTTGAAACACTAGCCCAAGTAGCCCCCAAGGGCCGTTTTATGATGTTAATCTTAAACCGGGACTTTGTAATACTTTAATCCTCTCCTTCTGACCCTCAAAATGTCAGGTCCTTAGTGAAAATAAAACCGATACTTTACCAATGAAATTATGTAGCTTTCCTCAGTTAGCCCCCAAGGGCCGGTTTAGCTTTGCGAGGTCATCCGGGTCTTGAAATCCACGCATCCGTTTTGAACGGATGTACATTAGCCCCCAAGTGTCAAGGATAATGCTTGCATTGTTCTGGAGACTTGTAAAAGATGTATTGATAATAGAGCAAATAGGCATTAGCCCCCAAGTACGAAGTGCATAACTTGTTATATGCTTAGTACTTAGAAAAAATACATATCCTGTTGTTGACATATCTTCGCTGTTACAGGCCGAGCTAAGCAATATAGATGCCCGAACCGCTGATTTGCAAGAGAACGTGAAGTCCCAACAAGCAGAGGCTGTGAAAGCCAAGGAGGAGCTGACCAAAGCCCTAACAGCTATGGAAAAGCTAAAGGAGTCTTTTAACAAGGAATGTGCTGACTGGGAAACTGAAAAGGCCGGTTTAACCAAAAGAGCTGAGGATGCCGAAGCAGCCCTGAAGCCAGTTGTAGATGAACTAACTGGTTTGAAGCGGCAAATCAACGCCATAACGTCCCCTGTATTTGGTAAATATCTCCTTATGCTGTTTGTCCAATTCATGAGATCTTATTGTTTACCAGTTGGGCTGATATTAGACCATGACAGGCACTCGTATTACTCATCTGGGCGCTGATATGCGGATGAAGCTTAAAGCGGCTTACACCTTAATAGAACAACTTTACCCTAGATCCCAGCGTGCTATATGCACTACAGCCTACAATAAACCGACACCAACACTGATAAAAGAAACCCTTGGGAAGCTGGCCATGCTACTAGCCCGGATTACTGAACCGAAGAAGGCAGCTGCAAGAGCAGGAGCGCTGAACGCACTAATCCGGGCCAAAGCATGGATTCCGGATCTTGAAGTGGATGACATCATTAAAGAATATCCAGGTGTGAAAGAGGACGGTTCAAACTTCGACAATGATGATCTCCGAAGGCCGACAAAGGAGATGCGTCCAATAGCGAGCAAACTGGCAGAAGACACAGATTTATCTCATTTCCAGCCGGCTTATGACGCTCAAGGGAAGAGACAGCCTGCCGAAATCCATGAAGTCGAAGAACTTGTGCCTCCAATCCGTAAGCATACTTACGCTCCTGACATTAACCCCTCCAGCCTTATCCATGAAGAAGCCGTGTTTCAAGCTTTAACCAGAATCGATTGGTCAATGGTTGATTTCCAGCGTCTGGGGAGGGATGAGGAAGAAGTGATTGCACCAAATGATCCTCAACCGTCAAATCGTCCAGACGAAGCATCTTAAACCGGCAGCCGGTTTACCAGCTATTGTGTGCCACTGCTTAGAAACAATTATTCAATTGGAGCTATGTTGAAGCTTCTTGTAATAGGATAGCAAAAAAACCCTTTATCTGTCATGCCATCGAGCATGTGTTGTGGTGCTTTGACATTGTGAAAACTTGCTCCACTTTTTGGGATCTATTTATGCATAGCCCATGATGATTTGTGTTCCTGGATACAAGAACTTGAAAGTGTCCTAGTGGTTTACCACTGGACGGGTCATGATGCCCAAACATAGACAATACTTGGATGGATAATCAAAGTGTATATAAAAAAATAACATCTGCAACATACCTCGTTGGCTGACCAACTGCTTGTATGGTAAAGGTGTAAACACCAATCCGGAGCATTGATAACTCCATCCTTAATTGGCCGAATTATGATAATAAACCGTACCGGGATATAACAAACACCGGGTTTTCCTTATAACACTGGCGACTTGTCAGTCAAAACCAGACCGGGTTAATGAACGCCGGATTATAACTGATCATGTACTGACAACGAAGCACTGAAAGTCATGCCGGTTTGTAATGAACACCGGTTTGTCAGAAAAATGTTTATAAATCCTTCATCATAAAAACAGCAAAAACAACAGAAATATGCAAGGCTTTTCATGGGCTGCCAGGCCCTAAATCGAGGCTTTTCATGGGCTGCCAGGCCGCTGAGTTAAACCATTTTGCAAAGCCTTTTAAGATGGACCTCAATCTTTAACCAATCACTGTTTTAACTTTGACAAGTTCAGGGTCCATGAGATTGACTTGTCAAACGTTCGATGGGTCATACCAGGTTTACCTGGTACTTAAAGAGGTAGGATAACCCGGGGTTTTAGGTGAATACACCTGGCTTCCAAGCCTGGCTTGATAGCCTATTACAAGGGTTCAAAACTCATTGTTCTTTGAGAAGAAAAGAGCCCCCAGGTAATATGTGAGCTGTGCTCGGTGGATACCTATGTTTGAGCCGTGCTTAATGCAACCGACCCTCTTTGGTTCCACATAATTTCCTTTTGGCTTAACGCCTATCAAGAGATGTAGCTATGGTGTGATAACAACCAAGCCCCCTAGTGATATCCCTTTGTGGTTTCAAACCGATCAAGAGGTGTAGCTATGGTTCAGATATGACCAAGGCCCCTAGTGATTTTCTTTATATCCGTGCGGCTGCAGAGACCGGTTTAACAAAACTCCGCTTTGCCAGTAGAAACTCTTGTAAGCACACACATGATGTAAAAAGAACAGAGAGCCCGCTTTATTCGGGGCTCTGGTTTAATATATAATATATACATTGTCATAAATATGTACATATGAAGAGCTCGTGGCTCAAGTATAGTAAGGCCGAAGAAGAGCTATATTCCACGGCCGCTTGGTCTCCTCCTCCGATATACGTGAGTCTTTGTGCTCTCAAACATCAATGAGGTAGTATGACCCGTTGTGTAGATTCTTGCTGACCAAAAAAGGTCCTTCCCAAGGTGGGGATAATTTGTGCATATCAGTCTGATCCTGGATGATCCGAAGCACCAAATCGCCCTCTTGAAAGGTTCTGGTTTTAACCCGGCGGCTGTGATAACGTCGGAGATCTTGTTGATAAATCGCCGAACGTGCTACTGCAAGATCACGCTCCTCATCTAATAGGTCCAGTGAGTCCTGGCGTGCTATCTCATTATCAGCTTCAATATAAGCTGCCACACGGGGCGAGTCGTGACGTATGTCACTAGGAAGAACTGCTTCCGCTCCATAAACCATGAAGAAAGGCATGTAACCCGTAGATCTGTTGGGTGTCGTGTTGATGCTCCATAACACAGAAGGTAACTCGTCAACCCAACAACCCGGTGTCCGTTTCAAAGGAACCATAAGCCGGGGTTTAATACCTCTCAAAATTCCTTGATTTTCCCTCTCCGCTTGACCATTAGATTGGGGGTGAGCCACCAATGCTATATCAAGCCAGATGTGCTCACGTTGGCAAAATTCCTCCATCTCTCCCTTTGATAGATTAGTAACATTATCTGTTATAATACTGTGTGGAAAGCCAAACCGGAATATCACCTTTTTGATGAATTGAACCGCTGTGGCCGCATCACACTTACTGACTGGCTCTGCTTCCACCCATTTGGTGAATTTGTCAACTTCCACTAATAAGTGGCTCTTTTTGTCCTTGGAGCGCTTAAAGGGTCCAACCATATCAAGCCCCCAAGTCACAAACGACCACATTATTGGAATCATCCTCAAATCCTGAGCCGGAATATGAGCACGGCGTGCGAATTTTTGACAACCATCACATCTTTTGACTAAATCCTCCGCATCAGCATGAGCTGTTAACCAATAAAAACCATGGCGAAAAGCTTTAGCTACCAAAGACTTTGAACCGGCGTGGTGACCACAATCCCCTTCATGGATTTCTCGCAAAATCTCACAACCCTCTTGAGGAGAGACACAACGCTGAATTGCCCCTGAGACGTTGTAACGATGTAACTCTCCGTTGAGTATGGTCATTGACTTGGAACGCCGGATTATCTGCCGGGCCGATGTTTCATCCTCCGGTAACTCGCCCCGGTTCATGTAAGCCAGGTATGGGATTGTCCAATCCGGTATGACATGCAAAGCTGCCACCAATTGAGCCTCCGGGTCAGGAATAGCCAACTCCTCCTCTGTTGGTACCTTGACCGACGGATTATGCAGCACGTCAAGAAAAATATTTGGTGGGACCGGTTTACGCTGAGAACCAAGGCGGCTTAAACCGTCTGCCGCTTCGTTCTTTCGCCAGTCTATATGGTCCACCTGATAACCCTTGAAGTGATCAGCCACTGTGTCCACCTCTCGTCGATATGTAGCCATGAGTGGGTCTTTAGAATCCCAAGTGCCAGACACCTGTTGAGCCACCAGATCTGAATCCCCAAAGCACTTAACCCGGCTTAAGTTCATCTCCTTAGCCATCCGAAGACCATGGAGCAAGGCCTCGTACTCAGCTGCATTGTTAGTACAAGGGAACATTAAACGGAGGACATAACAAAACTTGTCACCTCATGGGGAAGTTAGTATGACTCCAGCCCCCGAGCCCTCCAACTGTTTGGATCCATCAAAGTGAATAGTCCAATACGTGTTATTTGGCTTTTCCTCAGGTGCCTGCAATTCTGTCCAATCATTGATGAAGTCCACGAGTGCTTGGGCTTTAATTGTTGTGCGAGGTATGTATTTGAGCCCGTGAGGTCCAAGCTCAATAGCCCACTTGGCAATCCGGCCAGTTGCTTCTCTGTTTTGAATGATATCTCCCAGAGGGGCTGAAATGACCACTGTGATAGGATGACCCTGAAAATAATGTTTAAGCTTCCGGCTTGCGATAAACACTCCATACTCCAGCTTCTCCCAATGTGGATACCTCTACTTTGATTCAATGAGCACCTCACCGATATAATAAACCGACCGTTGATCCGGATATTCCTTTCCAGCTTCCTTGCACTCCACCACAATATCCACGCTAACAGCTCGGGCATTAGCAGCCACATACAACAATAAAGGCTCTTTATCGATCGGGGCTGCAAGAACAGGCGGTTCAACTAAGTGCCTCTTCAGATCCTCAAATGCTTTGTCAGCCACCTCGCTCCAGACAAATTCATCTGTTTTCTTTAGCATCTGATATAAAGGGATAGCCTTCTCCCCAAGATGACTGATAAACCGGCTCAAAGCCACAATCCAGCCGGCCAAACGTTGACCGTCATTGATATGCCGGTTTAGCCAAAGATGTAATTGCTGAAATTTTTTCCGGATTAGCCTCAATGCCTCTGTTTGACACCAGAAAACCCAAGAGTTTGCCTGCCGGGACACCAAAGACACACTTTTCCGGATTGAGCATCATCTTGTAAACCCGGAGGTTGTCAAAGGTTTCTCTCAAATCATCTATCAATGTTTCCTCCTTCCTGCACTTTATCAAAATATCATCCACATACGCATGAACATTGCGCCCAATCTGCTTATGAAGACAATTCTGAACACAGCGTTGTTAAGTCGCCTGGGCACTCTTGAGCCTGAAGGGCATGGAGACATATCAGAAGGCTCCAAAGGGAGTTATGAAAGCTGTCTTCTCCTAGTCCTTAACTGCCATTTTGATCTGATGATAACCAGAATAAGCGTCCAGAAAACACAAACAGTCACAACCCGCCGTAGCATCAATGATCTGATAAATACGAGGGAGGGCAAAGGGATCGTCGGGCAAGCCTTGTTCAAGTCTGTGTAATCTACACACATATGCCAAGTGATGTTTTTTCTTAAGAACTAGCACCGGATTAGCCAACCTGTCACATCCCTAGTTCTGGCCTGACCTATGCTTGCTTCCATCTGTGCATCATGTTTAAATTTTTGAAACTTGAACTGAGGAATTCAGAAGCCTCAAAACCCTAAATAAAAGAAGGGCAAAAACCCTAAAATCTCATTCATTGTTCCAAAATGCTCTTCTTAGATGTTTAATATTTTTGGCAAGGGTTTTGATCCAAACCAAAAATAATGACCATTTTAAAAGGATTTATTTTTGGGACTTTGAATTTAAATCATTAGCTATTTGAATTTGAATTATATTCATATAACTAGAATATAATTTCAAATACCCCTGAAATATTTTATGAGCTTTTGGAAAAGTCCAGTGATATGGAAATTCCGATGAGTTACTGTTGAGCCCATCAGCAGCATTTTGTCTCCCCCATGATTCATGTTGAACATCAACCTAGTGTTGGAAACTTTGTAAGCAATGCCTTCGTGTTCCGTTCGTGAAGCCTATGCTTGGATGGAAGAAGTGACTTCCTCTAATTCATGTGCATTTGGTGCAAGTGGCCGCCGTGGGTTTGAGAAAGGTTTGTTTTGTTTCCTCTGGAATCGTCCCAAGTCAGTCATGCATGTGCAAAGTATACTATGGTTTGGTAGATTAATTACCTCCACTCCATGTGTGTTCCGTAGCACCCCAAGCCACTGACTGATTTGTTCAGGGAAAGGAGTTAAGTGTTAATCCATGGTAATGCACAAGACTCTGATATCCCCGATGATGGTTCCCTACTAGAACTTGGTAGTGTTTTATTGTAAGACTACCATGTGATCATGTTTGTCTGGGACAGCGTGTTCACATGTGTGTAGCAGAACCAGCTCATGTTTGGAGCTTGCTATCGTAGTCCATTTCCCGAGAATCTCGCAACGTCATCTCGTCGATTGTGTTGCAAACTTTCATTTTTCTTCCTAGACTCGATGAGTCTGGATATCCTGACACCAACCAGATCTGAATCTCAGGCAGATATGATGGTTGGAACATTTCCCCAGAACTATAATACTGGTCCCTCGATAACCGGTAAAGTGGATGTCGTGGCCAACCCACCTAGCCGGAAGACCTATTATTGTAGTATCTTGATTGAAGAAGTTGGCCACCTCCCCATAAGGATTTCGTAGGATTTACCTCCCTAGTTGTGCCTTATGATTTTTGTGTTTCCGAAGTCCGACCTTTACTTGATGTTCTAGATACCAGACCATTTCTATGAATGGGTTCCACTAGCACATCAAGGAGAACATTAGAAGCGGAGTGCTAAATGTCTCTCGGTCGATCATCCAGATTTTATTTCCTTGGCCTTGCTAAGGTGAAATCTGAGCAGGTGTTATCTTCCTTTGCATCTGCATCATCCATCATCATTCATCGTGGTAGCAAGTTGTGTTGCCAGGATCCTTGACACGGATATTGGTAAAATCTTGATGATTATGGAAATGCTCAAGCTCTTGAGAGCACGCACAAGCGCTACGTGTTATCATCAGCACTAACTGGGATTCATCTCAGTTTCCTCGGCAATGCTATGACCTTTTCAAACAGTGAATTCACTCTCTGTTGTTGGGTTCTTCCCTAGTTACCAGAATCATTCCCAGCATTTGCATTTTGTTCCCAGCTTGCACCACCAATGTGCCATTCTACCACGGGTCTCTTCCATTTCCGGTGATAAGGAAATTCATCCATTACGTTGTCTTCAACAAGGTAATCCACATCATCCAAGTCCGAGTATGCCATTCTATCGACCCTCGCCAATCGATTGATGTGATTTGCCTTAGGCTGATATAGAGAGTCTCAATGATCTCTATATCAAAGGTAATTCTTTTTGCCACTTAAGGTAATAATCTACGAATCACCCTCCTCCAGGATGTTTCGTCGTGGTATCATGGCAACTCAACTCCTCGCTACGTTGACAATCGTTTACCACCTTCTTAGGTGTGGAATTGTTGTCTACTTAGCGAACCCTCGTCATCTGTCTCACTCCATTTCTTCAGATCTATGCTTCGTGTCTCAGCTCGAGAGATGTGTCAATGTCTCATCCCATGAGTTGATCCTGAGCTGTTCGATCTTCGAGAAGATCGACCCTTCTAGAGTCTCTTTCTTCCCTCCATGTCATGTTGGCAGGATTTCTCAGAGCAAGACTTCAAGACAATGATGGTGATCGAATCAACGTTCCTATGAAGTGCAACCTGGATCGTGAAGATTGTGCTAGTTTGCGTTCCCCATCGTCTTACCCTACACTTGAATCTCGGTCGAGATTCTTGTTTAGTGGGGGTGAGTTGTCACATCCCTAGTTCTAGCCTGACCTATGCTTGCTTCCATCTGTGCATCATGTTTAAATTTTTGAAACTTGAACTGAGGAATTCAGAAGCCTCAAAACCCTAAATAAAAGAAGGGCAAAAACCCTAAAATCTCATTCATTGTTCCAAAATGCTCTTCTTAGATGTTTAATATTTTTGGCAAGGGTTTTGATCCAAACCAAAAATAATTAACATTTTAAAAGGATTTATTTTTGGGACTTTGAATTTAAATCATTAGCTATTTGAATTTGAATTATATTCATATAACTAGAATATAATTTCAAATACCCCTGAAATATTTTATGAGCTTTTGGAAAAGTCCATCTAGCCAAATAAAAATATTCAGAGGAGTTTTTGGCATTGTTTGAATTATTTTAAATTCAAAACAGTGGCAAAAGAATTAAATAAAAATAAAACAGAACAGAAAATTAAAAAAAGGGAGCAGAAGCCTACCTGGCGCTCACCTGGTAGCCAAACCGGCCCAGCACTGCAGCTGGCCGGCCCAGCCCGCCACCGCTACCCCCCTGTCGTCTTCCTCCCTGCCAGGAGGACGGGCACGCGCCCGGCGCGCGCGGCCACGCGCCCCGGCACCTCCTCCCTGCCTGGCTGCCTCCTCCTCCCCTGGTCGCCTCCCGCGACGCCACGCAGCCCCTGGCTCCCTCTCTCACTCTCCTCGCTCCTTCCCTCCGTCCCTATCCCCCTCTGCTCCCTCTCCCTCCCGCGACCGAACGGAGCCTCTCGCCGCCGACCAGCGCTCGCACGGCCGCAGCCGTCCCGAAGCCTCTCCGACACGCCCTCGAGCTCCGCCGGTCCTCCCTCGTCCTCCTCATCGTCTCACGCGACCAGAAGAGCTCCGGAACGCCGCCCCCAACGTTTTCCCCCTCGCCGGCCGCCGAGGATCTTCACCGTCGATTCGCCACCATCGACGCTTCCCCGAGCCCGCTGAACCGCTCTCCGGCCTCCCTGTGAGCTACCGCATCTCCCCCTTCTCATCCTTTTCCTGTTTGCGCACTCTAGCTAGCCCCACCACCTTGCCCGAGAATCCCTCGCCGCCGGCCATGGCGCCGTCGCGGCCACAGCCGTCGCCGCTTGCTTATGAGCCCGCCAACGCGCTCAGTGCATCCGAAGGAGCTCAAATCACCCAACTGCTGCTCCTCCTGTGCTCTGTGGCATGGTTCCCGTCGATAGCCGAACTCCGGCAGCAGCAAAAGAGCTCGCCGCCGGCAGCTCCGGCCACCCCAGCTGCTGTCGCTTATCTCTTTAGATGCGCCTTCCTCCCAGGAACCGGTAGGAGCAAATCGCACGTCAAATGGTGCTCCGTAGCGAGCGCACGGTGCACCTCCGCTGTCGGCCGTGGTCGTCGCCGGCGACACTCCGGTGGCTGGTGACGTGGCGACGTCATTAAACGCTAATGACGCACTAACCAACCCCCTAGGCCACTGACTGTGGGCCCTACACCTGGTCAAACCCCAGTCAGCGCTGGGTTTGACCGGGATTAGTTCCTGTGTCACTGATGTGTGGCCCCCGCACGTCAGGTTTGACCTGGACCCGCCCTGTTGACCTGATGACGTCAGGATGAGGTCATGCTGACGCAATATTTCTTTTCTGGAATTTAGTTTATTTTATAATAATCAGGAAATTCCATAAATAGCTAAAACTTCAATAAATCATAGAAAATTAACCGTAACTCCAAATTAAATAAATTATGTATGAAAAATGATCAAAAAAATTCAAGGAATCCATCTGTACCATCTTCATGCATGTTTGATCAATGTTTGTCCTCTGTTTTGGACAAAACAAATTAAGGGCATTTAAATAACCATATATGGAGTTGGAATTTGAATCATGTATTCAAACCAACTTCATTTAAATCATAGCTAAGTGCATTAGCCCAAAACACATTCATATTGCCATGTCATAGCATGCATCATATTATCGCATTGCATTGATTGTGTTTTTTTCCTTGTTTGCCGGTAATTGTCCCCTCTCGATAGACGTGTACCGGCGATGTGATCGATGACACCGACGAAGAGTTATATTATCTTCAGAAGTGCCAGGCAAGCAAAACCCGCTTGTTCATTCCGATAAAATCCCACTCTCTCGCTCCTGCTCTCTATTACTGCATTAGGACAACAACGATTCAATTGTTACTTGCTGCGGTAGCTGAACCTCTTTATCCTTTGCATGACCTGTCATTCCACAGTAAATAGATGAAACCCACTAGCATGAGTAGGAGTTGTTTGAGCCCTGTTGTGCCTACTCATTCATGTTTGTTTGTCATGCCTGCTATTGCTTAGAGTTGAGTCAGGTCTGATTCATCGGGGATGAATCAGAGGTGTGTGAACATGTCCTACTATGTGTGAGCTAAGTGTGTGAACACGATTTGGTAAAGGTAGCGGTGAGAGGCCATGTAGGAGTACATGGTGGGTTGTCTCATTGCAGCCGTCCTCAGGAACTGAGTTCTGTGTTTGTGATCCATGACCAGTTACTACCACACATTGGGTTCTGGTAACTCGACCCCTCTCGACTTATTAATCAACATGATCTCTGTCCAGGAGTTGCAACTAGTTTCTGGTGTTTGTAGGTAGTGTTAGTAGTCTACCAAGTGGCACCCGGTACAGGTGGGCTTGGGACAGACTAGGCACAGTGGCCCGGTGTACCAAGTGGCACCCGGATGGTGGGCTTGGGAACCATGCTCACATCATTTGGGGCCGTAAGCGACACCCCGGACGGATCTCCTTGCGGATGGAACCCGAATAGGCGATAAACCTGGACTAGAGACTTGTTCGGTTAGTCAGGTCGTGGCCGACTCCCTCGCCCGGCTTCCGCTTGAAGGTTGCCGAGGTACATGACGTGTACAGGGCGATAAGTGGCGAAAGCGTGTGTGAAGAAGTACACCCCTACAGGGTTAACATCATCTATTCGAATAGCCGGATTCCTCGGATATGGAAACTTGGACCCCTTGTACAGTTCATAGACAATTGAAAGTGGATACTCTAAAATACGCAAGATAAGCGTGAGTGCTATGGATGGCGTTCTCGTAGGGAGACGGGAGCGGATCCATAGTGGTGTATTGATATGGTGAATATGTGGACTCGTGTGCGCCACCTCAAAAGAGTTACTTGCAGTCGTAGTTCAGGATAGCCACCGAGTCAAAGCTGGCTTGCTGCAGTTAAACCCCACCATCCCCTTTGTTGATAATTATGCATATGTAGATAGATCTGATGTAAGTCTTGCTGGGTACATTTGTACTCACGTTGCTTAATTTATGTTTTTGCAGAGATACGTCAGTCTCACTAGTAGTTCCACGTGGACTTCGACGTTTAGCTTGTTACCTCAGCTACGATCTTGTGCCCTCGGCAGGATCTGGTAGATAGTCAGGCTTCTCAGCCTTTTTCATTTATAGTTGTCTGTACTCAGACATGTTAAGCTTCCGCATGTGCTTTGACTTGTATGCTTTGATTGTTGGGTCATGAGACCCATGTTTGTAATATCTCGCTCCTCAGAGCCTATTGAATAACTACTTGAGTCGTAGAGTCATTTTGTGATGCCATGTTGTATTGCACATATCGAGCATATTGTGTGTATGTTATTGAAATGCTTGGTATGTGTGGGATCTGACAATCTAGTTGTTTATCCTTGGTAGCCTCTCTTACCGGGAAATGTCTCCTAGAGTTTCCACTGAGCCATGGTAGCTTGCTACTGCTCCGGAACACTTAGGCTGGCCGGCATGTGTCCTTCTTCGTTCCTGTGTCTGTCCCTTCGGGGAAATGTCACGCGATGAATACCGGAGTCCTGCTAGCCCGCTACAGCCTGGTTCACCGGAGTCCTGCTAGCCCAGTGCTACAGCCTGGATTCACTCGCTGATGACCGACATGTTCGATGCTGGGTCATGGATGCCTGTCCCTGTAAGTCTGTGCCACTTTGGGTTTACGACTAGCCATGTCAGCCCGGGCTCCTTATCATATGGATGCTAGCGAGACTATCATATACGTGTGCCAAAAGGCGCAAACGGTCTCGGGCAAAAGTAAGGCGACACCCGTGGGAATACCGTGCGTGAGGCCGCAAAGTGATATGAGGTGTTACATGCTAGATCGATGTGGCATTGAGTCGGGGTCCTGACACAACCACTCCGGGTGAAAGACCTCCATGATAAACCCCGTGGCCAACAAGCGAGCTACCTCTTCACCAATAGCCTTGCGCCTTTCTTCATTGAAGCTGTGGAGAAACTGCTGGACCGATTTAAACTTAGGATCAATGTTAAGTGTGTGCTCAGTGAATTCCCTCGGTACACCTGGCATGTCAGAAGGTTTCCATGCAAAGATGTCCCGGTTCTCATGGATGAACTCGATGAGCGTGCTTTCCTATTTGGGATCCAGGTTAGCGCTGATGCTGAACTGCTTGGATGAATCACCAGGAAAAAAATCAACCATGTTAGTATCCGTGGCCGATTTAAATTTCAACGCCGGATCGTGTTCCATAGTTGGCTTTTTCAAAGAAGTCTTATCTGCCGGATCAACTTTGTCCTTATAAAACTTCAGCTCCTTCGTGGCACAAACCGACTCAGCATAAGCCGCATCACCTTCCTCACATTCCAAAGCGATCTTCCTGCTCCCATGTACTGTGATGGTCCCCTTATGACCTGGCATTTTGAGTTGTAGATAAACATAACACGGCCTTGCCATGAACTTAGCATAAGCCGGTCGCCCAAACAAAGCGTGATATGGACTTTTGATTTTTACCACCTCAAAAGTCAATGTTTCTGATCTTGAATCATGATCATCTCCAAAAGCCACCTCTAAGGCTATCTTGCCCACTGGATATGCGGACTTACCTGGCACCACACCATGGAAAACGGTGTTTGACGGTTTAAGATTCTTATCTGTCAACCCCATACGACGGAAGGTTTCATAATATAGAATGTTGATACTACTTCCCCCATCCATGAGCACCTTAGTGAACTTATATCCCCCAACTTGAGGGGCCACCACTAAGGCCAGATGACCCGGATTGTGAACCCAGGGCGGGTGATCCTCTCTACTCCACAAAATGGCTTGCTCAGACCAGCGCAAATACTGAGGCACTGCCGGTTCAATAGAGTTCACTGCCCTCTTGTGAATCTTCTGATCCCGCTTACACAAGCTAGTGGTGAAGACATGATATTGCCCACTATTTAACTGCTTAGGGTTGCTCTGATAACCCGACTGCTACTGCTGCTGGTGGTTCCCCTGATGGTTGTAACCTCCTTGGTTGCCATGGTTCCCTTGATTACTGTGTCCGGTTTGATTGCCCTGAAATCTTGAACCGGAGCTGCCGCCTCCGTAACCCAGCCCGTGGAAACCACCTCTTGAACCGCCGGGCGGGCCATTATCGTACTGAAACATATTGGAGTTCTTGAAATCCCACATGATATAACAATCCTTCCAAAGATGCGATGCTGGCTTCTCCTTTGATCCATGCTTTGGACAGGGTTGGTTTAACAGGCGTTCCAAATTGGGCCTGAACCTCCGCCCCTCTGGGCCTGCTTGCCCTTACGGCACTGACCATTCTCCTAAGCATTAGTGTTAGCCACAAAGTCCAAACTGTTGTCAGCCTTGCACTTACCATAGTTCCCATGGCCTGCCGGATTATGCTGCTGACCCTTGGTGTTGCCGTTCTTTTTCCCTTTCCCCGGTTTCTCCTCCTCTGAGTCAGGGTCTTTGGTATTATCTGAATCAGCGTATTTAACCAAAGCGGCCATAAGCATTGACATATCATTGCAGTGACGTTTGAGCCTTCCTAACTTCTGTTTGAGCGGCAGAAAACGACAATCGCCCTCCAATGTTAGCATTGCGGTATCTGCATTGATACGATCTGATGAATGCAAAATAGCTGAGACCCGCTTTACCCAATGGGTCGTGGACTCCCCATCCTCTTGGACACAAGCGGCCAGATCCACAATTGACATGGGCTGCTTACAAGTATCTTTGAAGTTCTGGATAAACCGGTGCTTCAATTCGGCCCATGATCCAACAGAGTTAGTTGGTAAGCTTTTCAACCAAGTACAGGCCGTTCCTTCCAACATCATGGTGAAGTATTTAGCACATACTGCTTCATCCACATCTAACATCTCCATTGCCATCTCATAGCTTTCAACCCATGCCTCTGGTTGCAGATCGGCGGTGTAATTGGGTACCTTACGAGGTCCTTTGAAATCCTTGGGCAGTCTCACATTACGCAAAGTGGGTGTAAGACACGGCACCCCTAAGGAACTGAATACCACCCCTGGCTCTACTGACGCGGTAGGGTGGACCGGAGTAGGTTGACGGGCTCCGTGCAGAGCTGCTAACTCGGCCTCTCGACGTGCGCGACCATGATCCACCACATCCTGTGTATTAGCACCTCCCCCTGCCGGGTTGTGCCCTCGTGGCGAATTACGGCGACGTGCACTGCTTGATACAGCCGGTTCATCCTCAACGTGCCTGCTGTAGCTCCGGCTTGGACGGGGGGTGGAATGAATCCTCTCACGACTGTGTGAATATGCCTGCTGCTGGTTTAGAGCTGTTTGAGGGAGATCCCTGGCCCGTCGTGTCTCAATCGCAACTGGTGATTCGCCGTCGGTTGGGAGGGCTGCCAACCGGGAAGTAGCGGCCACAATGTTGTCCAACGGGTTGGAGTAATGCCCGGGAGGTGTTGGAACATACTATGGCACAATGTTGTTCTGATGAGGCGGGTCCGTCGTGCGCGGCTAAACCGGCGCTCCTGTTCCCGGCGCCTCCGTTCGGTTTAATATTGGCTGGTTACTCGTTCCTACTCCTGGCGTATTGAAGAGATTTCTTGGCTCATAACTCGACAGGAGATGCGATCGGTATCTTCTTCTCATGACTTCCTCTGAAGCATTCTGATCCAGCCTAAGCCGGTAGGCCTGAGCTTCCAACTCGGCCTGTTCTGTAGCCATCCTAGCGTTCTCTGCTACTAGGTCCGCTTTAGCCTGAGTTATCTGATCCTTTACCTTTGCGATCTCCGCATTGTGCTGATCTCGGGCTGCTGCGTCCACTTCCGCGGCCATCAATGTTGCCAAAGCATCGAACAAGTAAGAGAGAACTTGAGCCGGAGGTGGCGCAGAGCTCCCTGCCCCCGCCGGCGTGGCTGTTGCTGAACTGGAGAGCATTGCTGCGGCGATTGATGAGTGGGGTGCTGACTGTGTACCGGCCATGAAGATAGCGGCCCGGTTTGGCAGATTAGGGTAGTCCGGAATACTGTTGCCCTCAGAACCTCCGCTAACCCCGGCCATCCTGCAACTGATAGAGCGATTCGGTCTCTCCAGAAGACTCTTCATCGGAGCAGACGACTGTTTCTCCATCGGATGCCGGTCCGTCCTCATATTCTGCTCCATGGATGACACTTACAAAAACATGCTTTGCCATGGGCTGAACCGGGGAAGGGCTTGCATGCTGAGCCATCTCGATGATGTCGGTGCAAGTGTCTGGCTCAGGGCCCGGTTCGCCAATCTTGCCGATGGAGACATGAATCCCACCAAAGGGGACCCGGTACCCGTATTCGATTGAATCGGCCTCAGAGCCCCATCCTGCGTTGTCGATGTAGAGCTTGCCCCGACGACTCTTCGTCATCCGGCCCACAGCGTATCCCTTGACTCCATCAAAGTTGCCCTTTAAAAACTCGAAACCATCGTGCGATAACCCCACGGTGGGCGCCAACTGTCGTGGGTTTGTCACAGCAGATGTCCTCGTGAAAGGACTTCGTCATGGAGCCATCACAATGGGTTAGCTTAAAGGGGTTAAACCGGACAAGGGGACACGGGGAGTTTATACTAGTTCGGCCCCTTCGATGAATGTAAAAACCTACGTATAGTTGTGATTGGTATTGCTAGGCTTTCGATGAGCAGGGAGCGAATCCGCGTTGACTGGCTCTCGAGTTGTGTGTCCCTAAACCACTGCCGGGTCGTCCCTTTATAGACATAGGTTGACGCCCGCCGGTTTACAGAGTCCCGAAGCCGGATCATAAACGTGTCCGGTTTGGTCTCTATACTTCCTATGTTACAATGCAAGTTACATAATAAGGTCGCTTTACATCTACAGGCCTTAACTCGCCTCTGGGCCTTGGGCCTTCATAAAGGGCCATCATTCTTACATCTTCATGGGCTTCTAATCTTCATAAAGTTAATCCGGCTACTCCTGGCCGGTTTATGCCCAGTAGTAATATCCCCAACATAGCCCATTTGCGATTTGTAAGAATGTACATACCATTTTTGAATTCTAATGGAATTTTCTACAGCCCATTTATAGTTTGTTAAAATTACAGCCCATTTACAGTTTCTTAAAAGTACAACCCATTTTCTAGCAAGGACAACGATTAATAATTTGAACCAACCGTTCGAAACTGAATTGAAAAAAATTCCCATATTTTAATGGGATCCGAAATATTTTTATCCCGAAATTTCCAGTAAGATTAAATACAATTTCTATGTTAATTTGTATTACATAAAAATCCAACGAAACATTGCGCGCGCAACAATTAATGAAATTAAAATTTTCAAAATCCAAAAATAATATTTTATAAACTAATTACGTGTTTGGTCCATTTTTTATAGTTACTGCCCAGTGTTTATAATTACATCTGATTTAATATTTATCAAAGCCCATTTTCCTATTAAGCCTAATGTATCCCTACTAGGAAAGATTTGCAGCCCAGCAGGGCGGAGAATAACAAGTTGACCTTGCCTTGGTATTCCTCAAAAAACAGTATAGCTGGGCTAGCCATTTTCAGGTTGAAAAAAATTAATATCTGGGTTGAATATCGAGCCTGGGCTAGACGGGCCACATCCCACCCAGTTAATACCCTACTCTCCTCTGAAGAACAACGGAAACATCGCTCAAGAAAAACTCTATAGTGCTCACAGCTCAAAAACACAAATACTGCTCGGGCTGCTTGGTCCCAGTTGTCGGCCGCTCCTTGTGCAATTCTCTCATTATTGACTACATAGAATGACAATGGTGTGAGACCGTGATGTCAGGAAACCAGGAGGAAGCAAAAAAATATATAGTTGTACATAATGAGGCACTTGCATACGTACGGCTATGGCCCTAGTGGGTCCCTACTATCATCCAGTCAAAAAAGTCATCTCCTGAATCCTCATGTTCGTTGACCATGTTGACAATGCTCGATGCCACGACAAGCGCAACAACTCGAAGGATGACGGAGAGGGCCTCGCGGGCCCTATGGATGGTCTGATACAGTGTCCTCTACTCATTTAGGAAGCCAGGATCATCGGACACCTATGAGCACCTTCGAGAGACTGATACGGCATGAAACGGTAAGGCCGCGCTTGGGAGCTCTGGTTTATTTCACACCTATATTAGGATACAAGTGTAATTTACTCGTCATCGGAAACAACACGTAAAATACAGGCGTCAGTTTGAGAGACTAGTGTATATTTTACTAGTTGAAATCGACCAACCAAGCGCTTCGCCCGAGACCATCTGTCACATCCCTAGTTCTGGTATGACCTAGGCTAGCTAGTCATTTGTGCATCATGTTTAAATTCTATTTAATTTTGAAATGAGGACTTGTGAAACCCTCAGAATTATTTTTGGAAATGACCCAAATAAAAATTGCTCCAAAAAGGTCCAAGAAAATGCTCATGTTGCTCTCTGAAAATATTGGACAGAGATAAAAATCAAACCAATATTTTTAGGATCTCATAAGTATTAATTTTGGGCATTTGGATTAATCCGATAATTATTTGCCTTGGATATATATTGTTATATATATATAATATGGTCCAAAAATTATGCCATTTATAAAGGAGCTCTGGAATAATACCACTAGCTTCTATAAAAATTGGCATAAGAAAATAAATTGATTTAGTATTATTACTAAATCAAAACATATGTCAGAAAATTAGAAAACACAAATAAAAAGGGATGCTTACCTGGGCCTCCTCCCTGTGCAGCCCAGCAGCAGCCAGCGCCGGCCCAGCCCACTGGCCCCCTCCTCTGTCGTCTTCCTCCCCGACAGGAGGACGGGCGTGTGCCCGCCGCGCGCGCGCTCCGCCGCGCGACGCCACCTCCCTCTCTGCCTGCCTGCCCTCTCCCCTCCTCGTCTGAATGCCCCGGAGACGCCACGCAGCTACCCCGACCTCTCTCGCACTCTCCCTCGCCCTCGTTCCCTCCTCTGCTCTCTCTCTCGCGCGCATCCGAGTGGAGCTCATCGCCGCCGTCCACCGTAGCCGTAGCCACCGCCTCCCCCTCGCCTCTCCGACACGCGCAGAAGCTCCGCCACGACTCCCTCGTCCTCTCCGACAAGCCACAAGACGCCGGACGCCCCGTGGAGCCGTCGCCGTCGCCTTCATCACTTCCGGCCGCCGCAGATCGCCATCGCCGCCTCGTCGTCTCCAGCGCGTCCCCGGCCACAACGAGCAGCCTGCAAGTCCTCTGTGAGCCCTGCTTCTTCTCCCCTCTCTCCCCTGGTCGCGCTCGCCCTCTAGCTGTCATCTCCACCATGGCCGAACCTTCGCCGCCGCCGAGCTCGCCGTCGACACAGCTCCGGTGACCATTTGGTCACCCCGGCGAGTCCAACCAGCTCGTAGGGCCACGTGGAGCATCCCTAGTGCTTTGCTTCTCCCGTTTTCGCGCTCCAAACGTGCCCTCGTGCACGACCGAACTCCGGCAGCCGCAGCCGGGCTCGCCGCCGTCGACTCCGGCCACCCCAGGCCCAGCCACGGCCACCGCCCGACGCGCCATCGAGCTGGCCCTCCAATGCGCCTAGCCGCGCGCCATTTGGAGCACCACAGAGGAAACCCGGGGCACAAGTATGCCGCGGACCTCGCCGGCGACTAACCGCCGGCGGGTTTGACTTGTTTGACGTGGGGTTTGACCCCCCCAGGGTCACTGACGCGTGGGCCATGCCCCTGTTTAGTTTAGGTATTAGTTTAGTTAGCGCTAATTAACTCAGTTAATTAGTTGTCTCACTGACCAGTGGGCCCCGACCCCCCCTAATCCTTTAATTAAGCAAATAACCCCCTATTAACTAACTATGACACTGACGTGTGGACCCCACACGTCAAGTTTGACCCAGTCAACCGCAGTTGACTTGCTGACGTCGTGCTGACGTCATGCTAGCGCAATATATATTTTCTAGAATTAAAATAATTCAGGAAATTCCAGAAATTGATTTAAACTTCAAAAATCCATAGAAATTCAACCGTAGCTCAGATTGAAATAATTTATATATGAAAAATTATCAGAAAAATGCAACCTTTCCATCTGTACTAGTTTCATGCATGACAAACCAACTTATACCTACTGTATAAGTGAAACACTAAAATGGCTTATATAAGGGCTTAATTTGGAGATGCATTTGAACCTTTGGTTCAAATGGATTTCAACCAAATGAGTACTAGTTGCATTAGCTCAAACAGCATCACATCTTCATGCCATGTTCATGCATCATATTGTTGCATATGTTTGTGTATTGATTGCCGACACTGTTCCTTCTCGATAGGTCCTGCTCCGGAGTCTGTTCCAGAGTACCTGTCTATGAAGCAGTGCCTCCCTTGTTGATCTACCAGGCAAGCCAACCCCCCTTGTTCATTTCGATAAAATCCTACTCTCTCGCTCCTGCTCTCAGTTATTGCATTAGGATAACAACGATTCATCTGCTACTTTGTGCTGCGGTAGTTGAACCCATTCCTCTGCATGACCTATCATTGCCACAGTAAATAGTTGAAACCCACTAGCATGTGTAGGAGTTGATTGAGCCATGTTGTGTTCCTACCATGCTATGCCTGCTATTGCTTAGAGTGGGTCAGGTCTGATTCATTGGGAATGAACTGGAGTGTTATGATATGTTCTGATGCTGAGAGTGAAGTGTGTGAACACGATTTGGTAAAGGTAGCGGTGAGAGGCCATGTAGGAGTACATGGTGGGTTGTCTCACTGGAACCGTCTTTAAGCACCGAGTTCTATGTATGTTGTCCAATGACTCGATACTACCACACATTGGGCTCCGGGCGCTCCAAGCCCTCTCGACTTATTAACCGACTTGATCTCTGTCCAGGAGTCGTAACTAGTTTCTGGGTTTTGTAGGTAGTGCTATTTTTCTACCGAGTGGCACCCGGCAGGGTGGGCTTGGGACAGACTAGGCACAAGTGGCACGGTGTACCAAGTGGAACCCGGATGGTGGGCTTGGGAACCCTGCTCACATCGTTTGGGGCCGTGAGCGACACCCCGGCCGGATCTCCTTGCGGATGGAACCCGAATAGGCGATAAACCTGGACTAGAGTCTTGTGTGGTTAGTCAGGTCGTGGCCGACACCCTCGCCAGGCTTCCGCTTGAAGGTTGCCGAGATACATGACGTGTACATGGCGGTAAGTGGCGAGAGCGTGTGTGAAGAAGTACACCCCTGCAGGGTTAACATGATCTATTCGAATAGCCGGGTCCGCGGTTATGGACTTCTTGGATGCTTACATGGTACATAGACAACTTGAAGTGGATACTATAAAATGCTCAAGACAAGTGTGAGTGCTATGGATGGCCTTCTCGTAGGGAGACGGGGATGAATCCATAGTAGTGTAGTGTGTGGTGATTAGTGGACTCGTGTACGTTGTCTCACCTCAAGAGTTTCTGGTAGTCGTAGAACAGGATAGCCACTGAGTCAAAGCTGGCTTGCTGCAACTAAACCCCACATTACCTTATTGATACAAATGCATGTATGATAGGATCTGATGTAAGTCTTGCTGAGTACCTTTGTACTCATGTTGCTTTATTTATGTTTTTGCAGCGGAGACTTCGGTCTTAATAGTGTTCTCGTGGACTTCGACAAGTAGCTTGTACCTCAGCTACGATCTTGATTGGACGTTGTAGATAGTCAGGCTTTCAGCCTTTTTCATTTATAGATGTCTGTACTTAGACATGTAATGCTTCTGTTTGTTGCTTGATTGCTCTGAATGTTGGGTCATGTGACCCCTGTTTGTAATAAATGCTATGATGGCTCTTCTGAGCCTTTATCTATATGAGTTGTTGAGTTATGTTGTGATACCATGTTGTACAGCACATACTTGCATGTTATGCGTACGTGTAATGTGTATTGCTATGTGTGGGATCTGACTATCTAGTTGTTTATCCTTAGTAGTCTCTCTTGCCGGGAAATGTCTCCTAGTGTTTCCTCTAAGCCCTGGTAGCTTGCTACTGCTCTGGAACACTTAGGCTGGCCGGCATGTGTCCTTCTTTGTTCCTGTGTCTGTCCCTTCGGGGAAATGTCACGCGATGAATACCGGAGTCCTGTTAGCCCGCTACAGCCCGGTTCACCGGAGTCCTGTTAGCCCAGTGCTATAGCCTGGATTCACTCGCTGATGACCGACACGTTCGATGCTGGGTCATGGATGCCTATCCCTGTAAGTTAGTGCCACTTTGGGTTTACGACTAGCCATGTCAGCCCGGGCTCCTTATCATATGGATGCTAGCGACACTGTCATATACGTGTGCCAAAAGATGCAAACGGTCCCGGGCAAAGGTAAGGCGACACCCGTGGGGATACCGTGCGTGAGGCCGCAAAGTGATATGAGGTGTTACATGCTAGATCGATGTGGCATTGAGTCGGGGTCCTGACAGCCTTGGTATCAGAGCCTGACTGCCTGTAGGATTACCAAGCCAAACTGGTCGAAGTTGAGTCTAGAAATTCTTTAGTTATGTAAGGGAATTGATTGTGGGAAGGAACGTAAGGCTCCTTTTACTCCTTTACCTCATGGCCTTCTGATCTGAGTCGTCCTATCTTTCCTACGGGGTTAAGGAACTAGGCTTTCTCTTCCGTCTATCAGGATCACGTGTTACTACTCCGTAGTCCCATAGGATTGGTTGATCAGAGTCATACCCCAGTTTTGAGTATTTCCGGTGTAGTCTGTTTAGTATGATCTCAGAACCTTGAGTAATGCTGATGAGTATATTACCACCCCATTTTTAGTAGGATGTCTCATTCTGAGCATTTTACTGCCGTTATGCTGCCGAAATTGCCCGAGAAGTTCGAGAGTTACTAATTCCTTGTCCTACATTCTACAGTCTATAGTTGATGCTGACTCCGTCCCTGGTTTCGTTTCTCAGGATGTCATCAAGTTCTATTGTTCGTAGCCAAAACCATGGAGATGGTAGGGATGAGGATCCTCCCGACCCGCCTTCGTTGACAGAGTTCATGTTAGAAATGGAGAGGAACAAGTGTGAGTCTAACCATTTGTTGGCACGTATCGAGGAGAACACTGCACATCAGTCCAATAAGTCTGCGACCATTCATGACTTCATTCGCTTGCACCCACCTACCTTTCATCATTCCATCGAGCCACTCGATGCAGATGACTGGCTCCGTAGCATCACTCATAAGCTGCGTTCCGCGAACGTAGCTGAAGATGACAAGGTCACCTATGCCACATACCACCTGGAAGGTCCTGCTAGTCTTTGGTGGCAGAACTATGAGGCTATGCTTCCAGGTGACCAGACTCCCACCTGGAGGGATTTCGTTGAGGCTTTTCGCGAGCATCACATTCCTGAAGCCCTCATCGATCACAAGAGAGAAGAGTTCTGTAGTTTCACCCAGGGTAAGTTGGCTGTTGATGCTTACAGCAGAGAGTTTGAGAACCTCGCCCGCTATGCCACAGAAGAGGTGTCTACGGACGCCAAGAAGCAAGCTAGGCTCCGGAAGGGTCTCAACCCCAAGTTGCGTCGCGATCTCCACCTACATCATTGTGATACATTCCAAGCTCTTGTGAACAAGGCCATCAATGCAGAGACAGCTCAACTCACTTACGAGGAGTCTCGTAAGCACACCCGTGATTTGGGATCTTCCTCTGGCTCTAGTTCCCAGAAGCGCCGGATTTGGGTTCCAAACTCCGCTCTTCCTTCCGGATATGCACCGAGGCCATCCCATGTGGTGCCTCCCCCAACTCAGTCATATGTTCCACCCAGGCCTACTGGTAGACCGCTTGTTAGTGCGGGTCCACGTCCAACTTCAGGGACTTGCTTCACATGCGGAGAGCTAGGACACTATGCACGTGACTGCTCTCAGGCTAGTTATGCTCCACCCCAGCCCGAGAAGACTGTTGCCTGTGTTAAGCCATCACGCAAGATGATCAGTGTCAAGTCAGCTCCCACCAAACATGGACGTGTGCATCACGTCTCGGCTAAAGACGCTCATGATGATCTGAATGTCGTTCTTGGTACACTCCTTGTCAATTGTCATCCAGCATCGGTTCTGTTCGATACTGGAGCATCTCACTCCTTCATTTCCGAGAGCTATGCTAACTTGCACAACATGTCATTTTGTGATATGCCCTCTCCACTAGTCATTCAAACTCCCGGATCCAAATGGCAAACCTCTAGTGTAAGCCATGGTAACGAAATCCTTGTTGATAGACTTGTATTTCTGTCATCACTTGTAGCCCTCAAGTCCTCAGATATTAACATCATCTTGGGTATGGACTGGATGACAGCTCATCATGCCAAGATTGATTGTTACACCAGATCTGTTCAGCTTACACACCCATCTGGCAAGATAGTCACCGTCTCCACTAGAGTTGCAAAGCGTCAGCTCTATTCTCTTAATGCCAGCCCTCTTCCAGACCTTGAAGATATCCCGGTAGTTCGT
Organism: Triticum dicoccoides; assembly: GCF_002162155.2. NCBI lineage: Eukaryota > Viridiplantae > Streptophyta > Magnoliopsida > Poales > Poaceae > Triticum > Triticum dicoccoides. Next base: position 252,716,919 of record NC_041390.1, on the reverse strand, counting down.
GACTTTCTGGATGTTTTTCCAGAGGAACTGCCAGGTGTTCCACCTGACAGAGATGTAGAGTTCATCATAGATCTTATCCCAGGAACAGCTCCAATCTCTAGGAGACCTTACAAGATGGCACCCTTAGAACTAGCCGAGCTTAAGAAAGAACTTGATAAGTCCTTGCAAAAAGGTTTCATCCGTCCTAGTTCTTCTCCTTGGGCTTGCCCCGTCCTCTTCGTCAAGAAGAAGGATGGTACGGACCAGATGGTTGTAGATTATCGTCCCGTTAATTTGGTCACGATAAAGAACAAATATCCGCTCCCCAGGATCAACGATCTGTATGATTAGCTTGCTGGATCCTCAGTCTTCTCCAAGATGGATTTGAGGTTAGGATACCACCAAATTAAGATCAGAAATGGGGACATTCCCAAGACAGCTTTTGTCACTCGTTATGGCCAGTACGAGTACACCGTCATGTCCTTTGGCCTAACCAACGCCCCAGCCACATTCTCCCGCTTGATGAACTCGATCTTCATGGAGTACTTAGATAAGTTCGTCGTGGTTTGACTCGATGATATTCTTATTTACTCGAAGAACGAGGAAGAGCATGCCGAACATCTTAGACTTGTGCTAGAAAAACTCAGAGAGCACCGCCTTTATGCCAAGTTCTCCAAGTGTGAATTTTGGTTGCCAGAAGTGACCTACCTAGGCCACGTAATTTCTGGTAAGGGCAAGTTGGCTCCTCGTTACATTGGTCCTTTTCGCATTCTCGCTAAACGAGGAGAGGTTGCCTAACAGTTGGAACTACCCCCACATCTTTCTCGAGTTCATGATGTCTTCCACGTCTCTCAACTCAGGCGTTGCTTCTCGGATCCCATCCGCGGAGTGGACCATGAAACGCTTGATCTCCAAGATAACCTCACATACCGAGAGTACCCGGTTCGCATTCTTGATCAAGCAGAGCGTGTTACCCGACGTCAGAACATCAAGTTTCTCAAAGTTCAGTGGTCTCATCATTCCGAGAGAGAAGCTACTTGGGAGCGAGAAGATCGTCTTCGACTGGAGTACCCCGCTTTCTTTCTGTCGACCCCTGAATCTCGGGACGAGATTCTTTCAAGTGGGGGCGAGTTGTCACATCCCTAGTTCTGGTATGACCTAGGCTAGCTAGTCATTTGTGCATCATGTTTAAATTCTATTTAATTTTGAAATGAGGACTTGTGAAACCCTCAGAATTATTTTTGGAAATGACCCAAATAAAAATTGCTCCAAAAAGGTCCAAGAAAATGCTCATGTTGCTCTCTGAAAATATTGGACAGAGATAAAAATCAAACCAATATTTTTAGGATCTCATAAGTATTAATTTTGGGCATTTGGATTAATCCGATAATTATTTGCTTTGGATATATATTGTTATATATATATAAAATATGGTCCAAAAATTATGCCATTTATAAAGGAGCTCTGGAATAATACCACTAGCTTCTATAAAAATTGGCATAAGAAAATAAATTGATTTAGTATTATTACTAAATCAAAGCATATGTCAGAAAATTAGAAAACAGAAATAAAAAGGGATACTTACCTGGGCCTCCTCCCTGTGCAGCCCAGCAGCAGCCAGCGCCGGCCCAGCCCACTGGCCCCCTCCTCTGTCGTATTCCTCCCTGACAGAGGACGGGCGCGTGCCCGACGCGCGTGCGCTCCGCCGCGCCACGCCACCTCCCTCTCTGCCTGCCTGCCCTCTCCCCTCCTCGTCTGGATGCCCCGGAGACGCCACGCAGCTACCCCGACCTCTCTCGCACTCTCCCTCGCCCTCGTTCCCTCCTCTGCTCTCTCTCTCGCGCGCAGCCGAGCGGAGCTCATCGCCGCCGTCCACCGTAGCCGTAGCCACCGCCTCCCCCTCGCCTCTCCGACACGCGCAGAAGCTCCGCCACGACTCCCTCGTCCTCTCCGTCAAGCCACAAGACGCCGGACGCCTCGTGGAGCCGTCGCCGTCGCCTTCATCACTTACCGCCGCCGCAGATCGCCATCGCCGCCTCGTCGTCTCCAGCGCGTCCCCGGCCACAATGAGCAGCCTGCAAGTCCTCTGTGAGCCCTGCTTCTTCTCCCCTCTCTCCCCTGGTTGCGCTCGCCCTCTAGCTGTCGTCTCCACCATGGCCGAACCTTCGCCGCCGCCGAGCTCGCCGTCGACACAGCTCCGGTGACCATTTGGTCACCCCGGCGAGTCCAACCAGCTCGTAGGGCCACGCAGAGCATCCCTAGTGCTTTGCTTCTCCCGTTTTCGCGCTCCAAACGCGCTCTCGTGCACGACCGAACTCCAGCAGCCGTAGCCGAGCTCGCCGCCGTCGACTCCGGCCACCCCAGGCCCAGCCACGGCCACCGCCCGACGCGCCATCGAGCTGGCTCTCCAACGCGCCTAGCCGCGCGCCATTTGGAGCACCACAGAGGAAACCCGGGGCACAAGTACGCCGCGGACCTCGCCGGCGACTAACCGCCGGCGGGTTTGACTTGTTTGACCTGGGTTTGACCCCCCCAGGGTCACTGACGCGTGGGCCATGCCCCTGTTTAGTTTAGGTATTAGTTTAGTTAGCGCTAATTAACTCAGTTAATTAGTTGTCTCACTGACCAGTGGGCCCCGACCCCCCCTAATCCTTTAATTAAGCAAATAACCCCCTGTTAACTAACTATGACACTGACGTGTGGACCCCACACGTCAGGTTTGACCCAGTCAGCCGCAGTTGACTTGCTGACGTCATGCTGACGTCATGCTGGCGCAATATATATTTTCTGGAATTAAAATAATTCAGGAAATTCCAGAAATTGATTTAAACTTCAAAAATCCATAGAAATTCAACCGTAGCTCAGATTGAAATAATTTATATATGAAAAATTATTAGAAAAATGCAACCTTTCCATCTGTACTAGTTTCATGCATGACAAACCAACTTATACCTACTGTGTAAGTGAAACACTAAAATGGCTTATATAAGGGCTTAATTTGGAGATGCATTTGAACCTTTGGTTCAAATGGATTTCAACCAAATGAGTACTAGTTGCATTAGCTCAAACAGCATCACATCTTCATGCCATGTTCATGCATCATATTGTTGCATATGTTTGTGTATTGATTGCCGACACTGTTCCTTCTCGATAGGTCCTGCTCCGGAGTCTGTTCCAGAGTACCTGTCTATGAAGCAGTGCCTCCCTTGTTGATCTACCATGCAAGCCAACCCCCCTTGTTCATTCCGATAAAATCCTACTCTCTCGCTCATGCTCTCAGTTATTGCATTAGGACAACAACGATTCATCTGCTACTTTGTGCTGCGGTAGTTGAACCCATTCCTCTGCATGACCTATCATTGCCACAGTAAATAGTTGAAACCCACTAGCATGTGTAGGAGTTGATTGAGCCATGTTGTGTTCCTACCATGCTATGCCTGCTATTGCTTAGAGTGTGTCAGGTCTGATTCATTGGGAATGAATTGGAGTGTTATGATATGTTCTGATGCTGAGAGTGAAGTGTGTGAACACGATTTGGTAAAGGTAGCGGTGAGAGGCCATGTAGGAGTACATGGTGGGTTGTCTCACTGGAACCGTCTTTAAGCACCGAGTTCTATGTATGTTGTCCAATGACTCGATACTACCACACATTGGGCTCCAGGCGCTCCAAGCCCTCTCGACTTATTAACCGACTTGATCTCTGTCCAGGAGTCGCAACTAGTTTCTGGTGTTTGTAGGTAGTGCTATTTTTCTACCGAGTGGCACCCGGCAGGGTGGGCTTGGGACAGACTAGGCACAGGTGCCACGGTGTACCAAGTGGCACCCGGATGGTGGGCTTGGGAACCCTGCTCACATCGTTTGGGGCCATGAGCGACACCCCGGCCGGATCTCCTTGCGGATGGAACCCGAATAGGCGATAAACCTGGACTAGAGTCTTGTGTGGTTAGTCAGGTCGTGGCCGACACCCTCGCCAGGCTTCCGCTTGAAGGTTGCCGAGATACATGACGTGTACATGGCGGTAAGTGGCGAGAGCGTGTGTGAAGAAGTACACCCCTGCAGGGTTAACATGATCTATTCGAATAGCCGGGTCCGCGGTTATGGACTTCTTGGATGCTTACATGGTACATAGACAACTTGAAGTGGATACTATAAAATGCTCAAGACAAGTGTGAGTGCTATGGATGGCCTTCTCGTAGGGAGACGGGGATGAATCCATAGTAGTGTATTGTGTGGTGATTAGTGGACTCGTGTACGTTGTCTCACCTCAAGAGTTTCTGGTAGTCGTAGAACAGGATAGCCACTGAGTTAAAGCTGGCTTGCTGCAACTAAACCCCACATTACCTTATTGATACAAATGCATGTATGATAGGATCTGATGTAAGTCTTGCTGAGTACCTTTGTACTCATGTTGCTTTATTTATGTTTTTGCAGCGGAGACTTCGGTCTTAATAGTGTTCTCGTGGACTTCGACAAGTAGCTTGTACCTCAGCTACGATCTTGATTGGACGTTGTAGATAGTCAGGCTTTCAGCCTTTTTCATTTATAGATGTCTGTACTCAGACATGTAATGCTTCCGTTTGTTGCTTGATTGCTCTGAATGTTGGGTCATGTGACCCCTGTTTGTAATAAATGCTATGATGGCTCTTCTGAGCCTTTATCTATATGAGTTGTTGAGTTATGCTGTGATACCATGTTGTACAGCACATACTTGCATGTTATGCATACGTGTAATGTGTATTGCTATGTGTGGGATCTGACTATCTAGTTGTTTATCCTTAGTAGTCTCTCTTACCGGGAAATGTCTCCTAGTGTTTCCTCTGAGCCCTAGTAGCTTGCTACTGCTCCGGAACACTTAGGCTGGCCGGCATGTGTCCTTCTTCGTTCCTGTGTCTGTCCCTTCGGGGAAATGACACGCGATGAATACTGGAGTCCTGTTAGCCCGCTACAGCCCGGTTCACCGGAGTCCTGTTAGCCCAGTGCTACAGCCTGGATTCACTCGCTGATGACCGACACGTTCGATGCTGGGTCATGGATGCCTGTCCCTGTAAGTTAGTGCCACTTTGGGTTTACGACTAGCCATGTCAGCCCGGGCTCCTTATCATATGGATGCTAGCGACACTGTCATATACGTGTGCCAAAAGACGCAAACGGTCCCGGGCAAAGGTAAGGCGACACCCGTGGGGATACCGTGCGTGAGGCCGCAAAGTGATATGAGGTGTTACATGCTAGATCGATGTGGCATTGAGTCAGGGTCCTGGCACCATCTGCTTTTATTTACAAGCGTCAGTTTTACAAGAGGTTTTGGTTGGAACACGATGATCCAATCACGGCCTAAGATGATGAGTTGATCGGAAGATCATATGATTTCACCTCCAACCTACCCGAGTTGCCCTATAGGCTATGAATGAAACATAAGACAACGAACTTCTTAAGCACAGAAAGAACAGAAGAGGATGACCTTCTTAACATGCAAATCATGGGCATTAGATCAACATGCAAAACAATATGAAGCATTATTCTTAGGAGGCACGGTGAACAGCTCATGATGCCGCATGCCACAGCATTCCAAGCTCAACTTTGCAATCAAACTGACAAGGCCTGGCATTACATAGAAAACATTCAGAACAAACTCTTAAAATACCTTACATAAGTCAACATTCATGTGACTATGCATCTCACCAGAGTAGATATTTACTTCTGAACTAAAGACAGGAATAGGAAAAACGATCAATGTTGATCACAGAAAAGGGCGTCCCACTCAAAAATATCAAATGCATATCTTTTGGCTAACATGAGTGAGAAAAAATTGACAAGGTTTTCCAATTCCAATATATTAAACTAATGTCTTCTTGATAACATCAATGATTAAACTTTGACATGCTTTTTCCATTCAAAATATGTAATGCCTATGATTGTGGAACGGGTAGGGTTTGTCATCAGTTTGACATCTGATAGTCCGGTGGCTCAAGGTGACGACGAATGATTAGAGAACCATTCGATATATTGTGCATGATGAAGTATTATGGAGGACACGAGCCATGTGAACATTTTGTGCAGTTGCACTAAAATTAAGCTGGGCATCCCTATGGATTTCATATTTATATGCTGCCAGAAAACAAAGACACATCAGCACACACATGAATATTGGCCCCAGTGTCAACCCACCAATCGGTGGACTAACAAATTGAAAGTACGGTAAACAGATTACCATACCCAGATGCCCCATCATTGTTGCTTAGAATGACATTGACAGATTTGGAGTCCTGTCCTGGCTTCTTGTACTTGTTTGGGCACTTTTTGCTCAGTGCACTCCATGTTTTGTAGAGTTTCCTATGCTCTCTATAGACTAGTCATGTCACCAGCGTCTACTAATACTCTGTAAAGCTTCTCGATCGTTCCTTGTGTAATTTAGCGCAAACATCGACTACTTCTTTCTGCAAAGTGGTAAGACAAACTGGACGCACTAATGCAGCAGTTTGCCTTAGACACATTGGCTCCTTTTGTGTAGTTCAACTAAAATCAAAGTCGTAATAAAACCAAGCTTTAATTTTGATATCCTTGTAAGCAAGAATAGGTATAAGGGAAACAATTACTGAGAAATAATGGTTGATGACTTCTACTCCCAGAATAAAAACATCTACTGATCTACCTTATCTTAATGGGAAACAAAGAAGGAGAGTAGAAATTCTCAATCGGTGTGATTCATTCATATTAACTGAGACATTATCTTAATAATGCCTTGTTTCAACATGTAAAAGAACAACAAATCAGAAAAGTACCATTCATAAAACAATGCGACTGATTCATTTTAACAGAGACATTATCTTAACAATACCTTGATTAAACATGTAGAAAGAACTACAGAGCAGGATAGTACCATTTGTAAAACATTGTAACTGATATATAATAACAGAGAAATTATCTGAACAATATATTTCTTAAACATGTACTCCGACCGATCCCTAACAGAAATGGTACTCCTACCGATCCCTAACAAGTGTTGCCGTTTTGAACTAAGATTTAGTAGTTAATTCTAAGGAAAGTCGGTACTGACCTTTCAAGACCAAGATTTGAAACAACTCGTTAGGAAGACCTAAAAGAGATCTCAACACATATATGGAAATCCGGTCTCCTTTTGTGCAGTTCCACCAAAATTAAGCAAAGCAAAATGTCGCAATAGCAACAAGTTGAATAGATATCCCTATTTTAACAGAGGCAAAATGAATCAATTACTAGCCAATAAAGGAGGATGAAACATGCAGCCACAGAAATGGTAATCTGCCAATCCCTAACAAGTGTTGCAGTTTTACCAGCGGCACTAGATTAACAAAAAGCATATACAGTTCTAGGGGAGAGTGGGTGCAACAACAACATGTGCTTCCATCTACTTATAAAGGGGGTGATGCAGAGTTTGTTGTAACAAAGCAACAAGCATCATGCCTGGGTTGGTCCCATTTTTGTTCACTACTTAATGGGAAAAGACAGGAATACAATAGCTTCAATTCATCATTTCTTTAAAACAGTACCAATACAAGTAGCACAACATCTAAAAGCACACTGCACAATCATGTGGATGAAGGCCTGAACCGACCTTTCATGAGGCGACCAAGATAAAATATGAATCTACCAACATGAATAGGAAATGCAATATCATTTTGTGCAGTTGCACTGAAATCAAGCAAAGTTTCCTGTGTGACATTTAAGTTTGCTATAGCAACAAGTTGAATAGATATCCCTATTTTAACAAAGGCAAAAAAGGAAACAATTACTGGCCAATAAAGGAGGGCGAAACATGCGGCCACAAAGAGAAGCATCTACCTTATCTTGATGGAAACAAAGTATAGGACATTAGCATTTCTAAAATGGTTGCGTTGATTCATATTAACAAAGAAATTATCTTAAAACAATTTAGTAGTTAATTCTGAGAGTGGCATTGCTTAATTTTACCAGCAGCATTAGATTAAGAAAAAGCATAAAAGTTCCAGGGGAGAGTGGGTGTAACAACACCATGTGCTTCCATCTACTTATAAAGGGGGTGATGCAGAGTTTGTTGTAACAAAGCAACAAGCATCATGTCTGGGTTGGAACAATTTTTGCCCACTTAATGGTAAAAGACAGCAGTTCAATTCAACATTTATCGAAAACAGTACCAATACAAGTAGCACAACATCTCAAAGCACACTGCAGCATCATGTGGATGAAAGTCGGTACTGACCTTTCTTGACCAAGATTTGAAACAACTCGCGAGGAGGACTTGAAAGCCAACACATATATGAAAATTCATGATCTCCTTTTGTGCAGTTCCACCAAAATTAAGCAAAGTCGCTGGTGTGACATTCAAGTTGAACTACACAAAACACTCCTAAAACAAAAGAGTTTCATGTAGCGAAGCAAAATCTTGCAATAGCAACAAGTTGTATAGATATCTCTATTTTAATAGAGGCAAAAATGAAATCAATTACTGGCCAATAAAGGAGGATGAAACATGCGGCCATAAAAATGGTAATCCTTCCAATCCCTAACAAGTGTTACAGTTTTGAACTACGATTCAGTAGTTATTTCTGAGAGTGGCATTGCTTAATTTTACTAGCAACATTAGATTAACAAAAAACATAAACAGTTCCAGGGAGAGTGGGCGCAACAACACCATGTGCTTCCATCTACTTATAAAGGGGGTGATGCAGAGTTTGTTGTAACAAAGCAACAAGCATCATGTCTGGGTTGGTACCATTTTTTGTTCACTACATAATGGGAAAAGAGAGAAATACAATAGCTTCAATTCAACATTTATTTAAAATAGTACCAATACAAGTAGCACAACATCTCAAAATACACTGCATGATCATGTGGATGAAGGCAAGTACCAACCTGTCATGACGCACACAAGATCACCTATGAATCTGCCAACATGAATAGGAAATCCAATCTCGTTTTGTGCAGTTGCACTGAAATCAAGAAAAGTCGCCGGTGTGACGTTTAAGTTTGCTATGGCAACAAGTTGAATAGATATCCTTGTTTTAATAGAGGCAAAAAGGAAACAATTACTGGCCATTAAAGGAGGATGAAACAAACTGCGACAAAAAGAAGCATCTAACTAATCTTGATGGAAAAAAAAGTAGGACAATAGCATTTCTAAAACTGTTGCATTGATTCATATTAACAGAGACATTCTCTTAAAACAACATTCTTTAAGAATGTAATTTACTTTTAACAGTGGCATTGCTTCAATTTTCTAGCAGCATTCTTAGATTAACAACAGCAAAATAGTTGGGAAATGGGACATGGGACATGCCAGAACCATGTGCGTCCACACCTATAAAGGGGTGATGCAGAGTATGTAGCCAAGCAGCATATCTGCATTGGTCCCATATTTGTTCTCTTTGGACATTTTTCCTATCTGAGGGCAGCAAATCTAGTCCTACACAAACTACATGACCCCCCAGTTTCTTCCCCTTTTCAACAAAAAGATCGGTTCCTTACAGATGTGTGTACTGGGTTAACCCCTTTTTCCCTTTTCGACCAACAAAGCGGCTGGATAGCAAGTCTATACTACTTTCCCTCCCTCCTTTCCTCATTGAACCACGTCCTAGATTCATGCTCCACCCCACCACACCCTTCTTTCCTCTTTGATCCAAGACCTAGATTCGACTACAGAATCGAAAGAGATCCGCATGCAGCTAGAGCAATGACGCTTTAAAAGAAACTTATACCTTAGTGTCCTCGGGATGTGGCAAGGCGTGCGACGGGAGGCCGGACCTGCCCACAGTATGTACGGCAGCAAGAAAGCAGGGGTCAGTGGCCCTCTCGCACAAGTACTGCGTGAAAGAGAAGAGCACAACCGACAGTGGATTGCCTCCCTCGTCGAAGGCGATAGAGTGAATGCTCGAGATCCGGACGCCTCCTTCACCAGCTGTGAGGGGGCAGAGAGAGACAGAGGCCACAACGCAGTCTTGTTTAGATCTGGTGAAGAGGGTGGGGAGACTGTGAATATAGCAAACCCTAGCAAAGGAATGCTGGGCCTCCAGCGTGCATATATATATGTAGCCCTAGTGAACAAGAGCTGAGGCTCCAGCTTATATAGTGTACTACATATATACTGTATAGCGGACTGAGCTCCGGTGCCTTAATTGCACCTGCCCTTGGCTGTATGACAGGTGGGCCAACCACATTTTGGGCCCACCTGTCATACACCCAAAGGCAGGTGCACTAAGTCAATGAAGCTGCGTCCATAACAAAGCTGCGTCCATATATAGCGGAGTGGTTTTCTTGTTATCTCCATAACAATGGTTTTAAATTGTGTAAGTACGAAACAAAACTCTTTATTTAACATACCAGTGAAGAAAACTACTAATTCCAATGAACTAACGATCCACGCGTCCTGGTCGCAATTCCTGTCCTTCACGTGCGGTACACTACCCTCCCTTAAGTGAACAACCACACATGCGCCAAATTATCGGAAACATGTGAGAGTGTGTACAAATAAAGAATTTTAATTACAATTATCGGAAAGGTTTGAGAGTATGTACAGTTTTCCTTCTCTCAACAATTATGGTTTGTTGTGTTCGGCCTAAACTTGGTCAAACTTTACAAAGTTTGACTTCAGTCAAATCTAATATGGAGAGTAAATAAAAATGGAGGGCTACTACGTCCATCCGGGTTTTTAGTCCACACCATTTTTTAATCAAAGTTAATAGCTGGACAAATAAAATTAGAGGGGAGCTAAAGACAAAGTTGTGAGAAGGCCTAGAAATCAATACAAATTTTATGCTCTTAGTACGAACGTCGATCCTTCTTGAAGGAAACATTTGGTTCATAGCCAATTATGTGATAAAATTGCACCAACATGAAAGACGACTGCGTCTCCAATGCAACCAAGGTGAACTGATGAAGGACATCCTCTTTGTGGGTAACAAGCAAAGAGCACTGATGGAAGACAGCTTGTTTTTCGTGGAAAATCAATCAGCTTCACCAACCGACGTAACCATGAGCATCGATGGGTCATCGTGGTGATGCGTCATCCATCTGGCATCTAGTTTGGGTGAGGAACCTATGAAGTTCGACAAATCCTCACTGTGGTCTGTTTGTTCTCATTAATCAAGCTCGAGGAAGGAAGAACCACGTGGCAGAGGACAGTGAGGCGGAACAACAATGGCCATCCAATTTTGTGCAGTTCCACTAAAATTGAGGAAGACACGCCCGGGTATGGAGATACGCATCGTTGTTTGCAAAAATATAAAGAAGGGATATAGTGTTGTTACTTTGTTTTGGCAGTGGTACAAGATTAACAATGACATCTCAATTGTCAATAAGAATTAATGAAAATTACACCAACAAACACAAGTATCATGATTATCTTGATGGGAAATAAGAGCATCTCCAATAGCATGTGCATATTTGGATGTCTATATATTCATATAGACAATGGTCTAAAAAGATTCCCTCATATACACGTCTAGTTTTGCATCAGAACATCTATATACAGGGACCATGACAGGTGGGTCGTCGCTGGGGAGAGGAAGAAATCATGACTGCAGCCGAGTTTAGATGACGCCTTCACATTGTCCAGGCGTGGACATTGTCGAGGTTGATTTAGAGGATGTGTATATTTGGACGACCATATAAACAAGCAGTTGGACGCCTGTTTTGGGATCACGTGGTGGAAAATGAGTATAGACATCCATATAGACAAGCTATTGGAGATGCTCAGGATACCCGAGAAAAAAAAATTCTTCATTTAACCAGTGATAGTATTAGATTACCAGCAGCAATAGGAGCATATGGACAATGACCACACAACCACCATGTACTTTTTTTTCGAAACAACATGTATACCTCCACCGAGGCATAAATCAGGACAACTTTTCGAGTGGCATTTCCTCTATAATAGTAGGTGATGTTGGACCAGCCGATGAACCCTAGCTACTATACATGGGGAGCTGGGAAGTAGTTGCATAGAAGAAAACCCGCATGCAGCGACCTAGGGAGCTGGAGCAGTACAAGAAGTTATACCTCAGGTGGGCGAGATGTCGCTTAGGTGGGCGGGCGGGATCTGCCCACACGACGGCAGCGAACAAGGGCGCGGAGGACCTTCGTCCGCGCCAGTGCCGGCTCCAATAGGACGGTGTGCATCGACTTCCTCCATCGCCGACGCCGACAACGTCAACGCTGCATGTCCTCACCTCCCGCAGCGGACGGGATTCGACTGGATCTGTGACCACCAGTGAGGAGAGAGATAGAGTGGACAGTATCATCTTGTTTTGATATGGAGAAGGTGAGAGAGCGAGACACGAGAAAACCTATCAAACAAGAGGCTATATATACAATGGAGTAAAAAATCTCTCCATAGCAGTGGTTTTAAATAGAATACATGCGTTCCCGGAAAAAAGAAACGAAAAGTGGCGGACAATTTTTTAACGTACCAAGAAAGAAAAATCGATCAAAAAAAACACGCCCCCACTTCCAGGTCGCGAGAGTCATCACGCACACACACATAGACATAGACATGCATCTCCGTGTTTACGTAAAATTCCATATCCATCTCCATCTCCAATCATATTTGTCCAACTCGCACATTATTTACGTTGTTAATTATATACACAACAATATTAACGTACATCATCTCTTGTTTGCGGGCATCCGGACCGCTGCCACGCCCGCTCCTGACCAACCCGAACCCTCTTCATCACCCGCACGTGCTTCCCGCCCGAAACGGTCAGTGCCACATTCATGCCCGACCAGAGTGGACACGACCTCTCACTGGCACCGACATTGAAGGGGCGCGCCGGTCGAGAGAGTGTCGCCCGTGCCGCTTCCCGATGCATGCGACTGCTCCGCATTCAAAGGTCGCAATAGACGGCCACAAAATGCATGTAAAAAGTTCTTGGGACTCCGTGCTACAGCTAGCTATCCTCCCCCAACTCGTCAATCTCTTCCAGTAGTGCTAGTACTCCATGGTGCGATCCATCGACAAGCAGGCGGGAAAGTTATCGTATACTGGTTTGTGGTGAGTGGCATGCCGAATGACCATGTGGGCTGGAGCCGTGGAGGAGGATGAGACACGAAGGTGAAAGACGGGATTTAAATGTTGGTTTTGCTCAATGGCACGATCCAACAAAACGAAACGTTGGTTTCCCTCCGTTTCCATTTTTTCTCCGGAAAAACGAAAACTTTCCACTCCATTTTCTTTCCTACTACAAGGTTGCCCCGTTACAACATTCCATCAAATACAAAGTTAAACTAACACCCATGCTGATGTTTCTCAATGATTCACAGATCATAGCCAATATTTACTTCACAACGGAAGACAAAAGTTGTGAGAGCATGTACAAAAGAAAAACTACTGATGGGGTCACTACGACTTAAACCCTAAACCCTAAACAGGATTTAATTTCCCTGCTAGGTAGAACCTGTCGAAGGAAAGATGGCTGGCACCCTCGGATCGTACGATGCTTTTGTGCTGTTCCACTAAAATCGAGCTGAGCATCCCTGATGGCAAAGATATTGAAGAAGTGTGATTAAAATAATAGTACTGGCACTAGTTCATGAGACATAAACTCGTCACAAATAGAAACCCGTAGAAGTAGACAAACATCGACATGGAGATGGAGTTACGTGGGGAGCTGTGGCAGTGGAGCAAGCCGGCTCCAAAAGGAAGATGTACTACCTGGGACGCCGGGCTGTAGCTAGAAGGGCAGTTGGGATGCGGCATCAGCCCATACCGCGGGGACCCCCGATTGGGATGCACCGACTGTGGGTTTTCTCCCTCGCCGATGTCAATCGCGTCTACGCAGAACATTGTTCCCTTCCCCCAGCGGCGGGATCAGGCTGGATATGTGACCAGCGGTGTGGCCACCATCGTTCTATGCTTGTGAAGAGAGCAACCCAAGCAAGCAGGCTTGTAGCTTAGGCTCCTGCTAGTGTATATATAGTGGTTTCCTTTTTCTCTCCATATCAACCATTTTATATTGTGTACATGTCATTGAAGAGTGAAATGATGGTTGCTTCTTCCGACTAACTTATTGTGTGATTTGACTGCTCCTTAGTGGCCCCTACACGTACTCCCCCTACGTGCATGACCGTTCCTGAGTCTCACTTGTACTTATCTCTATTTTCTTGCATGACACATAGACAAGATGCGCATAGAGGAATTTTGTTAATGCATGTTGTTACGTAGTACTATACTACTAGTACCTACTCCCTCCTTCCGGTTCACTACTGGTACTACCTCCGTCCTGGCTTATTGATCCCCTCTGTACTCAATACATGGGCTCGTTTTCCTCAAGAAATTATCTTACCAGCATATTAATATCGGGAATGCATGCGTGAACAACGAATGATTAAACCTTGCATGCAACATTTTGACAAAGCATTGACTTATGAACATGTGAATGTGAGGGACTACGACCTCGTGCATGCATGCAACAGTCACACGTACACATGAACGCAAAAACACGCGCGACACCCTAATGCATGCATGCCCGAGCACACGACGGAACACACACGATCATGCTCAAGTGCTCAACCTACACGTGCATGCACACACATACTCAGCCAAGGTGAGCTAGTGACCGTATAAACACCAGAAAATGTATATATTGAGCGCATTGAGCGTATTATGAAGTCCACTGACCGTATTTTTACAAATATACACTGACAGACAGTGTATTTATCTCGTTTGAAATTAAGCCATATTAACTGGAAAGGAGGCAGTATGGACTAGCATTACTTTGTTGTATCCCGTCAACTTGCCGAACTAGGAGAAGCTTGCAGGACGGGAGAAGCTTACGTGCGGTGGCTCGCGGGACAAGGAGAAACTTTTGACTAATGCAAGGTCTCCCTCGCTCAGGCGGTGGACGGGCAACAGTTAATTCGGTGTTAGATTGCCAGAAGCATAAGAGGCGAACAGCCAAGCGCAAAGTTTACTAGTACTAGTACTACTACTATAGAGGTATGTACTATACTACTAGGAACCGGATAGAGGAGCGTCTGCACTCTTATTATATTTTAAAAATGTGATAAAGCAATCTTCAACACATCTGGTTCTCTTCAAGTGTTCTCACATGTGATAATGGAAGTTGATTGCATGGAACACTCGCCACAATTCTCGCTTAATTCTGGCTCATATCTTGTTACAAATAGGAGCACTCGGTAATATTTCCTCTTTTTTGTTATTCAGCATGTAAACAGGTCAGCAAATCTTGCGGCGCATATTTGTGCGAACCATGCTTGCTGCACTTTGAATGTGGCCGAGAGCTGGCTTGATGAAACACCTCACTTCCTTCTTCTTTTTTGCGGGGTACCTCGCTTCCTAGTGACCAGTCTCTTGGCTAATAGTCCTAAGAATGGTTATACATGAATAAAGCTCTCTCATTTAGCCGCAAAATAGATTAAGCCATATTAACCGGAAAGGAGGGAGTATGGACTAGCACTACTTTTTGGTGTATCCCTTCAACTCCCAGAATGAGGAGAAGCTTGCAGGACAAGGTGAAGCTCGCTTACGCCTTTTGACTAATGCAACCTACCCTCGCCCAGGCAGTGGACATGCATCAGTTCATTCGGTGTCAGATTGCCAGAGGCATACACTGTAGTACCCAACATGCGGAGTACCATCAATGTTCGACTTCACGAAGAGGCGAAGAGCCAAGCGCAAGGTTTAGTAGTACGAGTAGTACTACTACTAGAACCGCATGGTGGAGCATCTGTACTCTTATTTTATTATAATCTCTGATAAAGTACACATTTATTTGGGAGAAGGGCGGAAAACAGCAGCCCAATAGTATAGTATTAAAAACATTGAACATGTAATGATGATATCGATCAACCATGCTCGAATATATCTTGGCCTCCGTGCGAGCCTGTTTATGTGTTCTCGCTCCTCATCTCTCTCAAGGAATGGTGGGTTGGCCATTTTTGCATGAATTGAGATCGGTTTGCTCACACTTCGGTCCCACATGTCAGTGATATGCCAAGAGGAGGTGCGTTGACCGACTGGCCATACACGTACTTGGTTTGGCACCTTCATACTACTCCTCCCTCCGTCACAGTTTACAGGGCATGCTTCATTCTGATGCATTTCTCTCAACTAGTAATAATGTATGTGCAATGCACATTTATATTAGGTAGGATATTAGTTGCATGTTATATTAGGTAATATATATCTGTTGCACTTTGGTATATGGTAAGATATCAATTACTTTTTCACGGGAATGGTAGGATATTAATTACATGGAAGATTTCACGGGATAGCGTTGAGTCAAAACATGTTTATAATCAAGGGCAGTGGTGGGTAATTAGAGCGTTAAACGTGTTTGGTGCTCAACATTGGAGCGATTTGAACCGCTAGATACCATGATTTGACGGTTGAGATGGTTTGGATCTGCCCATTTGGGTCTTTTTACATAGGTATAGATAGATATAGATATAGATGCATTTCCACGACCAGAGAGACTTTATACGCGTTTAGTTTAATGCTCAAGTAATTAGGGCGTGGTAACCGCAATCATGTCCACAATTTTCTCTTGATGTACTACAGAGTGGAGTAAGTGCATGCATGTGTGTACCCGGGGTGGAAGCACTGCATGCATGTGTGTACGCATTATTTCCTCTAGTAATAGACGCAGTGCTATAACTACCAATGCTATTTTCAGGCCGATCGCTAGTCTCCTTGGTCCCAGAGAATTTTTTTGAAGCGCGCTCTATAAACAGTGACAGATGGAGTAGTATGCATGGATTCAAAAGAAGAGCGTATTGATGGTTGATTCTTCCGAGCAACTTATAGTGGGAAAGGTGGCGCTTATGATTTGACTGCTCATTACTCACTATTAATGCGGTGCAACAACCGGGCTGAGTCTCCCATGTGGTTGTGCACTACTCCCTCGGTTCTTAAATATACTCCAGAGTATTTGTCTTTCTAGATATTTCAACGAGTGACTACATATGAAGCAAAATGAGTGAATCTACACTCTAAAATATGCCTATTTGAAATTTGTAAAAAGACAAATATTTAGGAACGGAGGAGTATAATTTTGTGCATGGCACATGGACCCGGATGCTAAAGAGGCTTCTGGCAATGCTATCAAGCTTCCAGCATTTTGTTTACATAATTGACGTACTATACAAATAATTTTCCAGCGACATGAAATTGTGCAATGCTCTGAGCTTTCAACTTTTCTTTCATTTGTCTTGCCATCGATGCTCTTTCAGAAACAATAAAGAACTAACTTCCTTGCTAATGTATCTCAATGATTAGCAGATCAGAGCTAATATTAACATCACAACTGAACACAAAGTTGTGAGAAGGTGTTAAATTAAAATTGATCCATGCTTTCATTGGCAGCAACATCCCCCAGCTCTGTCTAAATCAACAAGGCATGTAGGGAAAAAAGTAGCTGTCTGGAGCATGCAACATTCCGATCATTGCTACCTCTTGAGCACTGCGTTGGTTTTCCCTTGAAGAGGAAAGGGTGATGCAGTAAAGCAGCGTAAGTATTTCCCTCAGTTTTTGAGAACCAAGGTATCAATCCAGTAGGAGACCACGCGCAAGTCACCTCGTACGTACACAAACAAATAAGAACCTCGCAACCAACACGATAAAGGGGTTGTCAATCCCTTCACGGCCACTTGCAAGAGTGAGATCTGATAGAGATGATAATAATAAGATAAATATTTTTGGTATTTTTATGATATAGATTGAAATTAAAGATTGCAAAATAAAGTAGATTGGAAACTTGTATGATGGAAAATAGACCCCGGGGCCATAGGTTTCACTAGTGGCTTCTCTCAAGATAGCATAAGTATTACGGTGGGTGAACAAATTACTGTCGAGAAATTGATAGAAAAGCGAATAATTATGAGAATGTCTAGGCATGATCATGTATATAGGCATCCCGTCCGAGACAAGTAGACCGAAACGATTCTGCATCTACTACTATTACTCCACACATCGACCGCTATCCAACATGCATCTAGAGTATTAAGTTCATAAGAACAGAGTAACGCCTTAAGCAAGATGACATGATGTAGAGGGATAAATTCATGCAATATGATATAAACCCCATCGTTTTATCCTTGATGGCAACAATACAATACGTGTCGGTTCCCTTTCTGTCACTGGGATCGAGCACCGCAAAATTGAACCCAAAGCTAAGCACTTCTCCCATCGCAAGAAAGATCAATCTAGTAGGCCAAACCAAACTTATAATTCGAAGAGACTTGCAAAGACAAACCAATCATACATAAAAGAATTCAGAGAAGATTCAAATATTGTTCATAGATAAACTTGATCATAAACCCACAATTCATCGGATCTTGACAAACACACCGCAAAAGAAGATTACATCGAATAGATCTCCAAGAGAATCAAGGAGAACTTTGTATTGAGATCCAAAGAGAGAGAAGAAGCCATCTAGCTACTATATATGGACCCAAAGGTCTAAGGTAAACTACTCACACATCATCGGAGGGGCCATGGAGTTGATGTAGAGGCCCTCCGTGATCAATGCCCCCTCCGGCGGAGCTCCGGAAAAGGCGCCAAGATGGGATCTCTTGGGTACAGAAGGTTGTGGCGTTGGAAATAGGGTTTCGTGGTGCCCCTGGATGTTTCCGGGTTTGTCAATATATATAGGAGGAAGAAGTAGGTCGGTGGAGCAACGAGGGGCCCACGAGGGTGGAGGGCGCGCCCGGGGGGGTGGGCGCTCCCCCTGCCTCGTGGCCACCTCGTTGATTGCTTGATGTCCACTCCAAGTCCCCTGGATCATGTTTGTTCCAAAAATCACGCTCCCGAAGGTTTCATTCCGTTTGGACTCCGTTTGATATTCCTTTTCGGCGAAACTCTAAAATAGGCAAAAAAACAGCAATTTGGGCTGGGCCTCCGGTTAATAGGTTAGTCCCAAAAATAATATAAAAGTGTAAAAATAAGCCCATTAAAATCCAAAATAGAATATAATAGCATGGAGCAATAAACAATTATAGATACGTTAGAGACGTATCAAGTATCCCCAAGCTTAATTCCTGCTCGTCCTCGAGTAGGTAAATGATAAAAACAAATTTTTTGATGTGGAATGCTTCCTAACATATTTCTCAATGTAATTATTCTTTATTGTGGCATGAATGTTCAGATCTGAAAGATTCAATATAAAAGTTTAATATTGACATAATAATAAAAATATTTCAAGCATACTAACTAGGCAATTATGTATTCTCAAAATAACATGGCCAAAGAAAGTTCATCCCTACAAAATCATATAGTTTGGTCATGGTCCATTTTCGTCACACAAGAATGCTCTCATCATGCACAACCCCGATGACAAGCCAAGCAATTATTTCACACTTTAGTAATCTCAAACTTTTTTCGACTTTCACGCAATACATGAGCGTGAGCCATGGATATAGCACTATGGGTGGAATAGAATATAATGAAGGGGGTTATGTGGAGAAGACAAAAAAGGAGAAGGTCTCACATTGACGTGGCTAATCAATGGGCTAGGGAGATGCCCATCAATTGATGTCAATGCAAGGAGTAGGGATTGCCATGCAACGGATGCACTAGAGCTTATGAATGTATGAAAGCTCAAAAAAGAAACTAAGTGGGTGTGCATCCAAATTGCTTGCTCATGAAGACCTAGGGCACTTGAGGAGGCCCATTGTTGGAATATACAAGCCAAGTTCTATAATGAAAAATTCCCACTAGTATATGAAAATGACAAAACAAGAGACTCTCTATTATAAAGATCATGGTGCTACTTTGAAGCACAAGTGTGGAAAAAAGGATAGTAGCATTACCCCTTTTTATTTTTTTATTTTTTGGGCCTTCCTCTTTTTTGGCGTTCTTTTTTTTTATTAGGACAATGCTCTATTAATGATGATCATCACACTTCTATTTATTTACAACTCAATGATTCAAACTCGATACTAGAATAAGATATGACACTATATGAATGCCTCTGGCGGTGTACTGGGATGTGCAATGACTCACGAGTGACATGTAGGAAAGAATTATGAATGGTGGCTTTGTGACAAATACGATGTCAACTACATGATCATGCAAGGCAATATGACAATGATGATGCGTGTCATAATAAACGAAACGGTGGAAAGTTGCATGGCAATATATCTCGGAATGGCTATGGAAATGCCATCATAGGTATGTATGGTGGCTGTTTTGAGGAAGATATAAGGAGGTTTATGTGTGATAGAGCGTATCGTATCACGGGGTTTGGATGCACCGGCGAAGTTTGCACCAACTCTCAAGGTGAGAAAGGGCAATGAACGGTACCGAAGAGGCTAGCAATGATTGAAGGGTGAGAGTGCGTATAATCCATGGACTCAACATTAGTCATAAAGAACTCACATACTTATTGCAAAAATCTACAAGTCATCAAACACCAAGTATTACGTGCATGCTCCTAGGGTGATAGATTGGTAGGAAAAGACCATCGCTCGTCTCCGACCGCCACTCATAAGGAAGACAATCAAATAACACCTCATGTTTCAAATTTGTTACACAAATTTACCATACGTGCATGCTACGGGACTTGCAAACTTCAACACAAGTATTTCTCAAATTCACAACTACTCAACTAGCACAACTTTGATATCACTATCTCCATAGCTCAAAACACCCATGAAGTATCAAACCTCTCTTAGTATTCAATGGACTTATATGAAAGCTTCTTATTATGCCTAAAAGCAAATTGCCATGTCATTCTAAAGGACTCTCAAAATAATATAAGTGAAGCATGAGAGATCAGTTATTTCTATAAAATAAAACCACCACCGTGCTTTAAAAGATATAAGTGAAGCACTAGAGCAAAAACTATATAGCTCAAAAGATATAAGTGAAGCACATAGAGTATTCTAATAAATTCCCATTCATGTGTGTCTCCATCAAAGGGTGTGTACAACAAGGATGATTGTGGAAACTAAAAAGAAAGGACTCAAATCATACAAGACGCTCCAAGCAAAACACATATCATGTGGCGAATAAAAATATAGCTCCAAGTAAAGTTAAGATGAACAAAGACAAAAGAGGGGATGCCTTCCGGGGCATCCCTAGGCTTAGGATTTTTGGTGTCCTTGTATTTTACCTTGGGGTAACATGGGCATCCCCAATCTTAGGCTCTTGCCACTCCTTGTTCCATAATCCATCAAATCTTTACCCAAGACTTGAAAACTTCACAACACAAAACTTAACAGAAAAATCTCGTGAGCTCCGTTAGCGAAAGAAAACAAAACACCACTTCAAGGTACTGTAATGAACTAATTATTTATTTATATTGGTGTTAAACCTACTGTATTCCAACTTCTCTATGGTTTATAATCTCTTTTACTAGCCATAGATTCATCAAAATAAGCAAACAACACACGAAAAACAGAATCTGTCAAAAACAGAACAGTCTGTAGTAATCTGTAACTAACACAAACTTCTGGAACTCCAAACATTCTAAAATAAATTTCTGGACTTGAGGAATTTATCTATTAATCCTATGCAAAAATAATTAACTAAACAACACTCTCAAATAAAAAATGGCAGCAATTCTCGTGAGCGCTAAAGTTTCGGTTTTTTTACAGCAAGATCAAAAAGACTTTCCCCAAGTCTTCCCAACTGTTCTACTTGGAACAAACTCTAACTAAACACAAAAAACACAACCAAAATAGAGGCTAGATAAATTATTTATTACTAAACAGGAGAAAATAGCAAGGAATAAAAATAAAATTGGGTTGCCTCCCAACAAGCGCTATTGTTTAACGCCCCTAGCTAGGCATAAAAGCGAAGACAGATCTAGGTATTGCCATCTTTGGTAGGAAATCCATAAGTGGCTATCATAATAGATTAATATGGTAATTTTATTTTATTTCTAGGGAAGTGTTGCATGTCTTTCCTTAACGGAAATTGGAATCTAATATTCCCTTCCTTCCTATCAATAATTGCACCAATCGTTCTAAGGAAAGGTCTACCAAGAATAATAGGACATGAAGGATTGCAATCTATATCAAGAACAATGAAATCTACGGGAACATAATTCCTATTTGCAATAATAAGAACATCATTAATCTTTCCCATAGGTTTCTTAATAGTGGAATCTGCAAGGTGCAAGTTTAAAGAACAATCATCAAATTCACGGAAACCTAGCAAATCACACAAGGTTTTTGGGATCGTGGAAACACTAGCACCCAAATAACACAAAGCATAGCATTCATGATCTTTAATTTTTATTTTAATAGTAGGTTACCACTCATCATAAAGTTTTCTGGGAATAGAAACTTCCAACTCAAGTTTTTCTTCATAAGATTGCATCAAAGCATCAACGATATGTTTAGTAAAAGATTTATTTTGACTATAGGAATGAGGAGAATTTAGCACGGATTGCAACAAGGAAATGTAATCTATCAAAGAGAAATTATCATAATTAAATTTCTTCAAATCCAAGATAGTGGGTTCGTTGCTATCTAAAGTTTTGACCTCTCCAATCCCACTTTTATCAATTTCTGCATCAAGATCAAAAAACTCCGAATTTTTGGGATGCCTTCTAACTAAAGTTGACTCATCTCCAGTCCCATCATTATCAAGATTCATATTGCAAAACAAGGATTTAATAAGGGACACATCAATCACTTTTAGATCTTCATCCTTATTATCATTAAAACTTTCTGGTTTAGCGGCCATCTTATTAACTAAGGTGGCCTGCTTATCCGAGATTTCAACAATTAATTTTTCAAGATGAGTAAGCTGAGACCTTAAACCATAAAATTCCTTAGACATATCATCGAGCTCTTTATTCATGAAACCAATTTTTTATCTTTAATCTCGTTTCTAAAGAAATTATTATGCTCAAACTGCAAGGACATAAAACTTCTAACGTAGTTTTTGATTTCTTCCAACCTTCTAAGGTGAAGATTAGCTCCTTTTGGTAAAGCCATAAGGGCAACAAGCCACAAGAGGTAAGCGAAAAAGAGGTGAATGGAAAAGAGAAGGCGAAAGGAAAAAGAGGGCGAATAAAACAACAAGGGTGAAGTGGGGGAGAGGAAAACGAGAGGCAAATGGCAAATAATGTAATGCGAAGGATAAGAGTTGTGATGGGTACTTGGTATGACTTGACTTGGCATAGATCTCCCCCGCAACGGCGCCAGAAATCCTTCTTGCTACCTCTTGAGAACTGCGTTGGTTTTCCCTTGAAGAGGAAAGGATGATGCAGTAAAGCAGCGTAAGTATTTCCCTCAGTTTTTGAGAACCAAGGTATCAATCCAGTAGGAGACCACGCGCAAGTCACCTCGTAGCTACACAAACAAATAAGAACCTCGCAACCAACACGATAAAGGGGTTGTCAATCCCTTCACAACCACTTGCAAGAGTGAGATCTGATAGAGATGATAATAATAAGATAAATATTTTTGGTATTGTTATGATATAGATTGAAAGTAAAGGTTGCAAAATAAAGTAGATTGGAAACTTCTATGATGGAAAATACACCAGGGGACCATTGGTTTCACTAGTGGCTTCTCTCAAGATAGCATAAGTATTACGGTGGGTGAACAAATTACTATCGAGCAATTGATAGAAAAGTGAATA
Organism: Triticum dicoccoides; assembly: GCF_002162155.2. Classification (NCBI taxonomy): domain Eukaryota; kingdom Viridiplantae; phylum Streptophyta; class Magnoliopsida; order Poales; family Poaceae; genus Triticum; species Triticum dicoccoides. The sequence continues at coordinate 252,693,374 of NC_041390.1, read as the reverse complement.
ATTATGAGAATATCTAGGCATGATCATGTATATAGGCATCACGTCCGAGACAAGTAGACCGAAACGATTCTCCATCTACTACTATTACTCCACACATCGACCACTATCCAGCATGCATATAGAGTATTAAGTTCATAAGAACAGAGTAACGCCTTAAGCAAGATGACATGATGTAGAGGGATAAATTCATGCAATATGATATAAACCCCACCTTTTTATCCTCAATGGCAACAATACAATACATGTTGGTTCCCTTTCTATCACTGGGATCGAGCATCGCAAGATTGAACCCAAAGCTAAGAACTTCTCCCATTGCAAGAAAGATCAATCTAGTAGGCCAAACCAAACTGATAATTCGAAGAGACTTGGAAAGATAAACCAATCATACATAAAAGAATTCAGAGAAGATCCAAATATTGTTCATAGACAAACTTGATCATAAACCCACAATTCATCTGATCTCGACAAGCACACCGCAAAAGAAGATTACATCGAATAGATCTCCAAGAGAATCGAGGAGAACTTTGTATTGAGATCCAAAGAGAGAGAAGAAGCCATCTAGATACTAGCTATGGACCCGAAGGTATGAGGTAAACTACTCACACATCATCGGAGGGGCCATGGAGTTGATGTAGAGGCTTTCCATGATCAATGGCCCCTCCGGCGGAGCTCCGGAAAAGGCCCTAAGATGGGATCTCTTGGGTACATAAGGTTGCGGCGGTGGAAATAGGGTTTTGTGGTGCTCCTGGATGTTTTCGGGGTATGTCAATATATATAGAAGGAATAAGTAGGTTGATGGAGCAACGAGGAGCCCACGAGGGTGGAGGGCGCGCCCCCTGCCTCGTGGCCGCCTCGTTGATTGGTTGGCGTCCACTCCAAGCCCCCTGGATCACGTTTGTTCCAAAAATCACGCTCCTGAAGGTTTCATTCTGTTGGACTCCGTTTGATATTCCTTTTGGGAGAAACTCTAAAATAGGCAAAAAACAGCAATTACTGGCCTGTTTGCAAAAAAGTGGTAGCAAGGAAACAATTACTGGCCAATAACAGTTTATGACACATACAATGACAAAAAAGAAGCATATTCCTTGTCCTAAGGGAAGATAACAACACGATTGTGTTTGTCTAAAATGGTGTGAGGACAATATTGCAATATCGAAAGTATGCCGGACGAGCTACGTTTTGGGCAAAGAACTATGGAAGATCCACATGCAAGATTTTCCACATGCAGCGATGTGGGAAGACGGGCAGTGGAGCAAGGCCGGAGGGGATACCTAGGGGTCGTCGGGATGTAACTAGGTGAGCGGCGGCAGGCGGGGTCTGCCGATACTGCGGCAACGAGCAGGTGGCGTAGGCCCTACCGCGCCGGAGCTTGGTCAGAGAGAATGATGGGTGCCACAGATCGGGACGTGCTGCCTCGGCGCCGTCAAACGGAGAAATGATGCACATCCTCCCTTTCCACCGGCCGACGGGATGCGGCCGGATCAGTGAACAACTATGGGAGAGAGAGAGGCCACCGCTGCCTTGTGTTAGATACTCTGAAGAGAGACAAACCCAGGCAGGAAGGCTCCATTGTATATAGTGGAGCGGACTACCTTTTTCTCCATAAAAATTGTTTTATATTATTTGTATGTGCCATTGAGCGATGTAACTTTATTTAAAAATAACGCTCCAATGCATCAAGTCGAACTTTGTTTCGTGCACGCGTGGTACACGACCTCCATAGGTAAACTACCGCCACACGTGTTCAAATTAGCACGTGGGCTGCCATTTTCATACAGAAATGAGCTCCACCGTATACCCGTGCGGGTGTGGCTGGGCACGAAGCGTGAGTACGTGCACCTATTCTCTTCGTGTACGTACACCACCTACGTGGGGTTGTGTGAGAGAGATACAAACGTAGAGAGATATAGTGTGTGGGTTTGTGAGTGTTTTTCTGAGGGGGGGGGGTCAATCAAAAATGTAACATATGCAATGTGTGTGAAATAGAGTCCTGGATATATCATATATATAGAGGGGGTGATCCACGAGAAGAGTATGGAGGTATCATCGGCTTGAGGTATCCATAGAATCGAAGAGAGGGATGATGTGTCACTACTAGGGAAAAGCCTATACAGAGAATCTTACCAGCAGCGCGCTATAAAATCAGGCGCTGCTGCTAAGTAGTAGTAGCGTGGGCTGTGGAAACTCGCTACTGAAACAAGTTTATCAGTAGCGCACGCACTCCAAGCGGCGCTACTGCTAAAATTCCCACGACGCCGCCGCGAGGCCAGTTATAGCAGCAGCGCATTAAAATAGACAACGCTACTGCTATGTAACATAGCAGCAGCGCATTCAGGCAATAATCGCTACTACTAAATTAACTACAGATCTCACTAGCCTCATCCACAGATCACACTCACACACACTCACGGTCTCCTCCTCACCCCCCGCGTCGCCAGTCCTCCCCCGTCGCCCCTCCCCCGATCTACGCCGCTATCGCCTGATCCTCCTCGCTGGACTCGGTACCGGCCTCCTCCTCCGTCCTCCCTCCACTTGCCGCTGGCCGCCCCCTCCTCGCTCCACCTTCCTCCTTGATCCGTCCTCCCTCCACTCGCCGCCGGCTGGCCCCTCCTCGCTCCGCCTTCCTCCTCCGTCCTACTATCTTCTCCCTCCTCGAGTCGCCCCTCCTTGTCCCTCCTCCCTGATACATTTTGATTTAGTAGGCTTTCATATGTAACATTTTGATTTAGTTGATTTAGTATGCTAGTGGATTTAGTATGCTAGTTGATTTTGTATGCTAGTTGATTTATTCGATTTAGTTGATATGATTCAGTTGATTTAGTAGGCTAGTTGATTTAGTTGATTTAGAACATTTTGATTTAGTTTATTTAGTAGGCTAGTTGATTTAGTTGATTTAGTAGGCTAGTTGATTTAGAACATTTTGATTTAGTTGATTTAGTAAAATGGCGCCACCACCAGCACCACTATGTCGACTATGCAAGTCAAGGTGCACCAGCAGCCACGCAACTGGCAAGCTGTCCGGCATCTACTTCCATCCAAGTTTTCGTCATGCGGCGGTAAGAAATTAGATGAAATGTAACAACTATTTTATTTTTAGTGTTGGCATTACTGCATTGTGTCATTTTGCTTTTCTTACACAAATCATCCCATGCAATGTGACGTTGAAATTCAACAAGCTGACAGGAGACACCGTGACATTTGAGGCCCCTGGGGGCCGTACACTATGGAGGTCGAGAAAGGACGCAATATGTCACAGATTGGAGGAGATGGATGGGCCCGTTTCCTCGCTCGCATGCGTCTTACTGTTAGTGAGTTGATCAGATTCTCCTTCAGAGCAGAAAGACCCAAGCTGGTTGTCATTTATATCAACCTGGTGGAAGATGATGAAGATGACGAAGATGATGAAGATAATGAGGACCCACTCAATGAAGATGATGAGAACCCACTTCATGAAGCCATCATAGCTCAAAGAATGAGGCTGAGCGAGGAGGAGGTGTGCAACCTATGGGACATAATTTCGCCATGTGATGACTTCGTCAGGGTGCCATTCGTGACCCGCCTAACAAGTACCATGGTCGATCGGCATGAAATGGTATGTTATACGTACTGCATGTAGTAATTTGATGATATATATATATATATATATATATATATATATATACTTTATTGTTATACTTACAAATGCTAATTATCCGATTACATGCTTAGTGAATCCGATGATATGCTTAGTGTAGAGTCCAATGATATGCTTTGTGGAATCTAGTCGATGATATACTTTAGTGTAGAGTCTGATCACATGCTTAGGCTATTTATTAATTGATATGTTTTTCTTATTCAGAGATTGCCAAAGAACCTATCTGTGAGTTGTGGTATCGAGCCTGATGAAGAAGGCTCAGTTGGAATACGCCTTACCGCAAGGGGCTCCGTCACCACATGTACTTACCGCATGGGCACAGATGGTCGCACACACTTGAACTCGGTTGGGTGGAAGAGATTCCAGTTTGGCAAGAATCTTCATGCTGGACAGGCCATCCTAATTACTATCAGGAACACCCACCGCCCAGGCTTGAGGATGATGATCATCGTCGATATCATCTAGAACTACATATGTGTATGTGGCTATATCATCCAGAACTACATATGATGATCGTCGTCGATATCATGTAGGACTACATATGATGATCGTCGTTGATGTCATCTAGAACTAAATATGATGATTGTCGTCGATGTCACCTTGTACTGCTTGAGGATGCATGTTGAGTATATATGAAATTGTTATCTAGTACTCCCTTGGTTCCAAATTACTCGTCGTGGTTTGAGTTCAAATTTGAACTAGAACCACGACGAGTAATTTCGAACCAAGGGAGTACTACCTAGTACCTATAATGCTTTATGAAATTGATATCTAGTAGTACCTAGTATCTGGAAATTGCAGTTTATCGAAGCCGGAATGGGGAAATGGTGAAAGATATAACAGTAGCGCTGGACCGGGAAATTGCTACAGCTAAGTAATAGCAGCGCGTTCCTGAAAAGCGCTGCTGCTATAGTCAACAGTGGTAGCGCGGGTACAGGCAGCGCTACTACTAAGAGTTAGCTGTAGCGCCTTATTGGTAGCGCGGGTACCCGCACTGCTGATAGGCCTAAAACCCGCGCTGCTGCTAGCCTTTTCCCTAGTAGTGTGTGTGTGTGCGCGCGATTGATAAAGAGTGCCATCGAATTTGTGTGTGCCCATGTCAAAGATATAGAATGGCTGGCCTACTGGAACGTGAGAGGGGACAGGTGCAGTTTGTCTCTGTGGCATGGATACCTACCTACAGTGCTCAACTATCGGTGTATGGTGGGGGCGAGACCTAATTAATTATAGAGGTACAATGGCTGGTATATGTGTGGAGGAGGAGAGAGGCCTACCTTATGTATTAAGGGAGATCGATCGGCATCCATGCATATGTGTAGGAGAGGAATAAGGTCGGGAGAGAAACAGAGCTAGAGTGTTGGAGGGGGTGGTAGTGGAGTTGCTTCTAACAAATGGTGGGAGACAGTGGCAGACCTAGGAATGGGCTAGGCCCCATGCGAACTGGACCAAGGCCCAAGAAGCTTAGTTGACTGTAGTGTTTTATTGTAGCTGTAGTGTTAAAATATACAAAGGAGATGGGCCTTACGCCCCAGGCCACTGCCCCTTCTGACTGGGGCCTGAATCCGCCCATGGTGGGAGAGGCTTGCTAGACAAACAGAGGGCACGCCTGCAATATCAATAAGTGAGGGGATGGCTGCCTGGATGTGCACGTGCGTGCGAGAGACGGGTCAGGAGGCATGCACAAATGATGAGGGGTGACGATATGGCTGTGGTAAGCAGACGTAACTACATAGGAATATCAATTGTCCTTTGTCAGAGAAAGGAGAGACATAACTTGTGAGGTACGTCGATCGATGGGTGGGGGGAAATAGTTAAAGTCAACCTAGGTATATGTAGGGAGAACGATCGGTATACATGCATGCTTGCGTTAGAAGCAAATAAGGCCTGGGGAGAAGGATAGAGAGAGAGGGATGCATCTAGGAGGTGGTGCGAGAGGAATACTATATCGAGGTGGAAGGAGTGTGTGAGTGGGTGGGGCGACATCTCCACAGCGGCTCTCCCCCAGTGCGAGGCCCCTAAGGCTGCGGCGGCCATACTAGCCGGATCTGCTACTGCTGTTCTGGCTCTCGCTTGCTTGCTCGCGCTGCTGCTACTGCTCCGGCTCTCATAGTTGGGGGTTTGGTGCGACATATGCCAAAGGATGGCTTATCATGGTGGGAGCGAGTAGAACGTCGCCGGTGCCTGGAAGCGGGATGAGGCGTAGACACGAACGCCGGCGTACTTTACCCAGGTTCGGGTCTCTCCTAAGAGATAACACCCCTAGTCCTGCTCTGCGGGGTCTCCGCATGATCACTAGTGTGTAAGTTGTACAATGGTACTCCTCGAGCTATTTACTAGAGGTGGAAGAAGGCAGGCACGCTCTCTCCTTCTCTAGGTATGAGTCTAGTCCTAACAGGGCCGAACCCCTGGCATGGTTGCCTTGGGGGGTTTATATAGGCCTACCCCCCAGGGGTACAATGGTAATCTTGCCGGGCATAGGGCTAGGTCGTCATTCTCTCTGGTCGCCGGCCTCTTGGCTGACAGCTGGGGCCCGCCGCCTGGTCTGGTACGGAGCCGACAAGCCGCTCCCGCCGCTTGCGGCTCTTGCCGGCCGCTAATCACTGTAGCCGTAACGCTAATGGCGCAGACTTGGTCGGGGAGGCATGGCTATAGTCCCGCCGCCTAGTGGGCGATCATTGTTGCCACTCCGTGTCTCATATGGTTAATGGTGTGTGGGGCCCAAGGGAGGGATTGGCCGCCTGCTGGTAGCCGGCTCTTCCGAGGTCCGGCTGCCCCATCCTCCTCCGACTTCAGGGCTCTGGCTGCCAGGTAGGGCTCGCCGTCTGGAAGCTGTACCTGACAGGCCTTCGAGGGAACATAACTCCGCCTGTCAGGTGTGACATGTGGGGGGGAGAGGCAACAGTGCCGCATCATGCGGAGATCTCCGCCTGTACGGGGCACTGTGGCCAGGCCCGTCCCAAGATTCGGGGGGAAGGCTCGCACTGTAGCTGTACCCCGTCTTGTCTTCTTAATGGGGGCGCGGACTTTGAGGGCGCCATGGGCCGACTGCTAGGAGCCGGCCTCTCTGGAGGCCGCTTGCTAGGAGTCGGCCCGTCTTGGAGTCACCTTCCTGAGCATGGCCGTCCTCTAACAGTTGGCCATTCTGCCAGCCGGCCACCAGAAGGCGGCGCTTCATCTTGTCGTCTTGAGGGGCGCAGTCGGCCCCGATATTTTGAAAGGCTCGGTGTCGGCGTTCTGAGAACGGGGGTCCCCAGACTTGCCTGCCTGCGGCCCATGGCGTGTGGGGGCCAGCAGGCCATACGTCCCATCTTCATCAACAAAGCATCCAAGACCCTCGCGAGGGGCCAAGCCTCGCGAGGCGGGCGACGCAAGACCTCCTCAGGAGTGGCCTGGTCAGGCAGACTCGCGAGGAGCGGAGATATCAAGGCGAGGCGAACCTCACGAGGCTCTCGTGATGTGAGCCATGACGATCGACACTAGGCGGGTGCCAGGCGGGCGCCAGCGCGCGCAGCGTCCTTGTTTCCTGTTTGGTGCCAGGGAGGCAAGCGCAGCCGCGGAGTACCGAGGCCTCAGGAAAAGGTTGCCATTTCGGTGTAACAAGAGCAAGACAAGGAGGACTACAAGATGGAGGTCATCGTCGATCCCAAGAGGGTGTCATCACCAGAGCCTTTCACAGGCGCAGACTACCTTTTGTCAGGATAGCTTGTACTACTTGTTCCCCTTTAAATTAGCCCGCCATTGTTGGCTCCCTTCCCGCTCGATATTTGGGAAGTGGACCAGGGCCTCTATAAATAGGAGTAGCCACCATAGGACGAAGAAGATGAGACCGGAAACCCACACAAGTTCATACGCACAAGAACACCTCAACCTCAGGAGGCAGTTCTTCTCTTGTACTGTCCATCATCAGCCCAAGAGGCAATCCACAACCACCACACTTGAGTAGGGTATTACACCACAACGGTGGCCCGAACCAGTATAAACCCTGTGTCTTTCTGTGTTGTGAGTTCGTCGAGTTTGTCCGCAAGATCCTAGCGAGCTAGAGCGTAGATTGGTAGAAGGGAAAGACTTCACGTGCACCCGAGTGTTTGAACCTTAAGGGTAGCCGGAACCCCACATCCGACATTTGGCGTGCCAGGTAGGGGTGCGTCGGAGCTTCTTCTCTGCCAATCATCTCTTCGACGTTTACCGGCTACAATGTCTGGCGACCCAATGGCCGGATCTGACCGCTGGGCAGCTTGGCCAGCCCGGACGGCGCCGCCTGCCCATGAAGGTCTCGACCCTGCACCCCAAGCGGCGTGGGCGCCACCAATCTCCGCCGGGCGTGGACAGCGCGGTCAGGAATCATCCACCGTCACCCCGCGGCAAGTATGAGTGCAGCAAGAGCAGTGAGTCACGCCGCAGCAACAGTGCCGCACTCAAGGCGGGAGCAAGTGAACGTGCGGGCGGCACTCACAGTAGTAAGGGAGCTACTGCGATGTAGGCTAATGGAGAGCAGTCGGGACACGCTGCTTCAGCATGTTGCTGAGCTGCTGGACACAACGGCGTCGGGAGCGCCACCCTTCTTCTATCAACTCCCCTCCTAGACCACTGCAAGGTTGCGCGGTGAGCCTTACCACACCTGCGCGTCATCGACTACGCCCGGGGCTTTGTCAACATCAGCACGGCCGGCGGCGTAGGGGGCTCCAACCCCCCATGCTGCCCTCGACGAGCACGAGCACGAGCGTCACCCCTCATGGTCCCGGCCAGATTCCATATTGTCATCCCCAGGACACCAACATGGGCGGAGCAACATGGAGCATGGGGCACCACGTCGAAGTGTTCGGGGTGACGGCCCCGAAAGCCTACATGCCCCGCATGATGGACCAAGGGTACGCACCAAAGGATGACATCGGCTCATTCATTGGAGAAGATTGGGGAGAAGGGGTGCTAGGAGTTGAAGCCTTCCAAGAGCCAGTGGAGAAACCACAACGATCACGCCGGTGACGACAACTACAGGGTACCGCTAACCTCTCAGGAACAGGCTTATGCTAACCATGGGCTGCAGATGAATCGAGTTGCAGCATCGATAGGCGACCCTGGCACGGCGGCACCCGTTTCAACAAGGGAGACACGCTGGGGGCCGACGGGAGGGAGCCAGGAGCAAGGCCCCTCTGCCGGGGTGGCTACAATGACCCTTCCCCTGGCAGAGGACCCGTGGTCACCGAGGGAACCGCTGGCGTCCCCTTTCCCTCCTTTGTGTCGTCCTGGTCTCCGGTCGGCTCAAAGGAGGTCTAGGGTGGCGCAAGGCGGGGCCCTCGTCTGGCGATTTGAAGCAAGGACGGTACTTGTGAAGAAGGCCCGGTGCCTGTGAAGCTCGCCACCCATGACGCTCTCACGTAATAATGAGTTGGGGATGTACACGCCCCAGAGTCTCAGGAGCGCCGGCCTCAGGCCCTGGGGCTCCCTCCCACGCCTAGTGGACAGCACTTAGCTCCGCGCTGGTGAGAAGACTTGAAGACCCGAAGACTAGACTAGGTGCCGGATGCGGCCTTTTGCTTTGGATCTTTCTTTCTGTGGCTTCGCTTTCTGATTCTAGACTTAAGTTGAAGCTGAATTTTTATCGATGAGCGCGGGGGGTGCGTTTTCTCGTTCGAGCCGTTTCTCACCTTCTGGATCTTGTTTGGTTTGGGACTCACGTCCGTCGCCTCTCCCTCGCAAAGCTCCTCACGAGCCGGACCGCGCAAAGCACGTGCTAGCACTACGCCTGGTGCTCACCCCTTGCGGGGCCCCTTCAAACGGGGTGGTAAGCTCCGCAGGATTCTCAGGAACTCGTTGCCTCACGACCCAGCCCTAAGTTGGTGCTGACTAAGGTAAACCACGTTGGGAGAATCACCCCCAGCTTCATGAGCTCATGAGGACACATACCCACATCGCATAGGAAAGTAAAAACTGCGGTTTGCTTACACTAGGGGCTCCCCTCTCAAAATGCTCTTAGAAGTTTCCCAAGTGTCACGCCCGAGTTTTTCATGCAGAATAAAACAACATGAGAATATGGGATTAGCCAGAGATATCGCTCGCTGCATCGCCCATGGATGCATTGCTCGTATCGTCATCATCTTCGTCGAAATCATCCTCGCCGTCAGCGACACCCCCGTCACCGTCGTCAACCATGTCAACTTCGTCTGCAATGACCACCACCCCATCGTTCTCCGAGGTGAAGGCCCTGACCAACGCGTCGACATGGTCCTCTACCCAACGCCCTAGGTCGCCCCGGACGGCCATGGGTACAGGGGCAATGGCGGCATCGAAGTCGAAGTTGGGGTCGGCTTTCAGGAGGTGGCTGAAGACACGGGAGAAGGCGAGCTGAAGCAGGCCACGAACCTTCTCCTCCACAAGCTGCCGAGCTCTGGGAGATTGAGCCTCCACGCGCGTCACCACCTCGATGTAGAAGGTCAGGTGACTGGCGTAGTCACTTGAGTGAGGGGTCGGGGCGTTCTCGTCCCAGATATAGCCCAGGGCGGTGTTGGCCCTGTTCCGAAGGTCTTGAAGCATAGGAGCGTGCTCGCGTTCCAGCATTCGGCGTTGAAGCACTTCCTCTCTATTCTGTTGAGCAATGGCCTCAGCGTCGTCAACTCACTCCGGAGGGAAAGCAACTTAGTGCAAGCGAAGGCCAAGTCCGCCTGCGCCGTAATCAAGGCAGCGGTTGTGGCCTCCGCACGCCTCTTGGCCTCGTCCAACCTGGGCCTGAGGGCGGCGGCCGTGCCCGCACCCTCCTGACCGGCGAGCTTCAGCTTCAAGTCATACCTGCCCTCCAGATCTGCGCGAACCACGGCCACCTGGCGATTGATCTCCTCCTCGACTTTGGCCTCGCGGGCCCCGATGACATCTTCATCTTGAGCGACTTGACGCTCCTTCATCTCCAGCCGCTCAAGCTCGAGGCTGCGCTCCACGGCTTCCAGGGACAGCGTCTCCTCGCACCGCCGGACCTCCTCTTCCTCCGCAGGCGTCCCCCTCATCGATGCAAGGGAGGCCCCGTGCGCCTTGACCTGCCGCGCGAGGGACGCGCTCCAGGCCTGGAGCTCCCATGCGCGCTCCTCCGCAGCCTCGCTTCGGTGATCGGCCTCGTGAGCTTCTTCCAAAGCTCACAAGCGGGCCTCATTGGCAATCTTGAGGGACACCTCCTCCTTCGCGTTCTCGAGGTCACGATGATAACGACCAAGTTTGATGGCCACTCGTAGCTTGCGCCGCTCCTCCACCAACCGAAGACATTCAGCCTCAAGACACAAGTTGATGCCAGCAAGCTCTTCACCAAGGGGACTCATCGCGCCCATCGCCTCCTGGAAGAGCTCGTGGCGGACCACGCTGCACCCGCGCTCGAGCTCGAATGCTCGGCCCATCTTTTCCTCCATCTCAGGGGCTGCAGGCGGAGCATCAAGTGGCGCACCACCTCCCGGTTGGGGGCTGGGGGCTGGCTCGGCCTCAGGCGCCAGGTGACCCTCACGAGGGGCCCAAACCGAACAAGGCCCGTTGCTTGAAGAAAACTTCAGGATCGAGGCTAGCCAGCTATCAACTGTGACCAGGGGAGGAGCCATTGGCACGCCTACTGCACTCCAAGCATGGCCGCGAAGGCAGGACGGCGAAGGCGCAAACTCGGGGTGCCTTGATAACGGACCAACTCCCCTGGCTGACCCCATGCCATGAGCAGCGTCCGAGCCTGAAGCGCTGGAGCTTGGCGGCTGCGATGGGACGAGAGGGAGCTGCTCCTCTGGAGATTTCGCGGCCTTAGCAGAAGGGGACCTGAGGGGACAATCGTCAGGAAAGGAAGGCGGCACATAGAAGATCACCCAGATAAGGTACTTACTCGTTGATAGCGATGTACTTCCATCTCTTCAATGGTCCGAAGATGCTGCCATCGCTAGGGGATCCCTTCCTCTTGCGGAGCCCGATTGCGGCGAACAGCCCGGCTCTCTCTCACTGCGACCTCCCGAGGCTCCTGGAGCCTCGGCCTCGGGAGCCACATGCCGCATCTAATCAGCGACTGACGCCTCAGGAGGGGCGTCGCAAGCTCCCGAGGACGACACCCCTGGATCACCGCTCGGCATGTGCTCCTCAGCACCTAAGCAGCTGGCCCCCGTCGCAGCTCGCTCCCCTGCACCATCACCTAGGGCGATCTTGGCACCGGTGGCAAAGTCGGGGACCACAATGATGGGATTCTTGCGGGGCCCCACCAAGCCAGTTGGGCGCAACCCCCACTCATCGAAGGAAGGCGTGTTCACGGCAAAGGTAACCTTCTTCTCGCAGCGGTACACCATGGAGGTTTTCCTGGGTATGTCGTCTGGCAGAGGGACACCAGATAGGACCGTGAGCATTGTTTGCCGCGCGGCGAGAGGAAGCCCCTCCTCCTGAAACCTCATGTTGTCATGTCCGCTGACCAAGGCCCACATCGGGCGAGAATGGCGCTGAGGTGGAGCAACTCGACGCTTGACGAACTCCCTCACCACCATGGGTGCAGTCACACCAAGGTCCTTCAACCACCGCAGCCTAGCCCAGATGGGGGTGAGGCAAGGGCTCGCGGGCCTCTGGTGCCCCCGGCCGGAGTTTGGAATGGCAGGCCCCACCGGAGCTTGGAGCAGAGGGTTGAGCACGCTGGCATCAACAAACACCCATCGCGTGCGGAACTCACTCACGGATGAAGGGAGCTCGAAGTCGATCCCCATGCTTGCCATCGCAGCCACGACCTGGAAGCCCACACACCCTGAGCTCTGCCGGGCACCGGTGAGATGCAGTGAGAAGAAGTGGCGGAGGAGCACCACGGAGGGGGTGATGCCCACCATGGCCTCACACACAAAGGCAAAGACGGCAAGAAGGGTCACAGATTGAGGGTCGAGATGGAGCATGTGGATCTGATAGTGCTCGAGCACCATGTTGAAGAAGGAGGAGAAGGGAGGAAGCAGGCCAGCCCAGAGGACGTCAATGAAGATCGGGACCTCGGTGACTACCTGAGCCATGCTGGAGAAAGACACAGGCCAGGCCGGCGTCTCTCCCCACTCGTTGAAGCTAGAGGCGAGCATGGGGCGCACCTTTCCCATGGCCTCGTCGTTGAGCACCCGAGGCCGGCTGAGCGCCGGCTCAAAGGATGGAGGCGCAGTTGGAAAGGACAGAGGTTTCTTCCCCTTGTCGGCTTGTTTCGGCGCCATGGCGGTGAAGCGGGCGGAACACAGGTTAGATTGAGAAGGCGGAGCAGGGCATCGAGGAAGGAAGGAGATTGGAAGGGCCAGGCGTGGCGAAGGAAGAATAACTGTGTAGGACGCAGGGGCTGCATAGCCAGGCGGATTCAAAGGCAACGCGGGGAAGCAGAGACGCCCACGTCCAATCAACCTCCACACGTCAACCGAGGCCACATGCTTTTGGGGGCCCGTGGTGCTCCGAACTTGACCCTTGGCTTCGCCACGAAGCCAAGCCCGCGCACACCTTGGGCCCGGGGGCTACTGTCGGCGTTCTGGGAACGAGGGTCCCTAGACTTGCCTGCCTGCGGCCCATGGCATGGCGATTCCAGCAGGCCGTACGACCCATCTTCATCAACAAAGCATCCAAGACCCTCGCGAGGGGCCAAGCCTCGCGAGGCGGGTGACACAAGACCTCCTCTGGAGTGGCCTGGTTAGGCAGGCTCGCTAGGACCAGAGATATCAAGGCGAGGCGAACCTCATGAGTCTCTCGTGACGTGAGCCATGACGATCGACACCAGACGGGCACCAGCACGCGCAGCGTCCTTGTTTCCTCGTTGGTGCAAGGGAGGCAAGCGCTGCCGCAGAGTACCGAGGCCTCAGGCAATGGTTGCCATTTTGGTGCAACAAGACCAAGACTAGGAGGATTGCAAGAAGGAGGTCATCTTGGAGCCCAAGACGGCGTCATCACCAAAGCCTTTCACAGGCGCAACCTACCTTTTGTCAGGATAGCTTGTACTAGCTGTCCCCCTTCAAATTAGCCCGCCATTGTTGGCTCCCTTCCCGCTCGATATTTGGGAAGAGGACCAGGGCCTCTATAAATAGGACTAGCCACCATAGGACGAAGAAGATGAGACCGGAGACACACACAAGTTTGTACGCACAAGAACACCTCAACCTCAGGAGGCAGTTCTTCCCTTGTACTATTCATCATCAGCCCAAGAGGCAATCCACCACCACCACACTGGAGTAGGGTATTACACCACAACGGTGGCCTGAACTAGTATAAACCCTGTGTCTTTCTGTGTTGTGAGTTCATCTGCAAGATCCTAGTGAGCTAGAGCGTATATTGGTAGAAGGGAAAGACTTTGCGCGCACCCCAGTGTTCGCGCGCACCCCACATCCGACACTCAGGCCCTCGGGTTAGGATACCCGTGGCCCGTTACTCTAACAGTAGTCCTCGAAGCTGGTGAGGGGCCGTGGTTGAGGAGCCGGGGAGCCTCAACAGTTTCCTCTCCTGGGATTTTGAATGCGTGATGGGAATCAGGCGGCGCGCTTGATAAGCTTCTCTGCCTGCCGTCTGTTGCGGGCATGCCACGTGGCACTGGCCGGCCAGGTCGGCCTGCCAGCCTACGCGCATGACGGGACATGACCGCAGGCTGGGCCCCTCACCACCGGGCCTCGTGCAGCAAGCGGATCCTCAGCGGCCGAGGTAGGCGGTTGGGCTTCTCCGTGGAGTTAATGGGTGCAATATTCGCGCGATAAAGGTGGGGGTGTGGGGTCGTGGGCACAGTTAATCCCATGTTCCCATGCCCACCCCCTCGGCTTCCTAGCCCGTAGGTTATAAGTAGGGGGGGGAGAGGACGCGGGAATGCACGCGCGCCCCTCCGCCCCACTCTTTCTTCCACTTCTCCTTGCCGTAGCGCCCGAGCCTTGCGAAAGCGCCGCCGCAGCTTGTCTACATCGAGCTTGTCTGTCAGCCCCTCGTTCTCATGGCATGCTTCGGAGCCTGGGATAGCTCCAGTTCACGAGGACCACATCGACTTCCTCCGCCAGACATGGCGGCTGCCCCGCGCGGACTACGTGGGGGTTTGTCTCATGCCGAAGGGGGAGATATCGCCGGCGCCGGAGGAGGGCGAGTGGGTCGTCTTCCGCTCGCATTGCCTTCGCGGCCTCGGCCTGTCGGCGAGCGGCTTTCTCCGAGCCTTCCCCGAATTCTACAAACTCCAGCCGCACCACCTTACCCCAAACACGGTGGTGCTGCTGTCCTCATTCGTCACCTTGTGCGAAGGCTTCCTCGGTGTCCTCCCCACCATCGAGCTCTGGGGGGAGTTCTTCTACACCAAGCTTGGCACCGTCGTCGCGGGGGTGCCGTCTCAGTGCGGCTCCTTCATCGCGGTGCGGAGGCCGGGGGCCGACAATCCATTTCCTCCCATCACACTGATCCAATCGGTGAAGTTGTGGCAGCAGTCGTACTTTTACGTGAAGAGCATCTTCGCGGAGGGCGACTGGGTCAACCTGCCGGCCTATGTTGCCAGCCCGCCGACTGGGAAGCGGCCTAACTAGTCGTACCGGGACAAGACGTTGTCGCCTTCGTGAGCCGCCGCCGTCGCACGGCTCCACGTGATTGTACAGTCGGAGGACCTGACCGGGTCCGACTTGCTGTCCGCCTTCGTGGCGCGCCGGGTGCTCCCGCTCCAGGGTCGCCCTCACATGATAAGTCAGATGAGCGGTCATCGGGATTCAAGCCAGCTATGCACCAAAGAGATGCCTCACGCAGAGGTAGCTCACATGGTGAACTACCTTGCGAACTGCAAGCTCACGGAGGTGTGGCAGTTTGGCAAGGAGGCGTATTCCCGTGCCAACTCCCCGCCTATGGTAATTTTTCCTTCCTTCTATTTTTCTTCCTCTTTGCCGGGTTCCATTTGCTTAATCTGACCAGTCGACTCTTTGGACAGAGAGCCCTCCTCCAGCCGGCAGCCGGCGCCGCAGGGCTGGAGCGCCGGTTTCTCCCCGACCCAGCGGAGAGCGACGTAGATGACTCCGACTTGGGGGCGGCGACTTTGGAGGAAGACGCTGAGGGTGGAGCCGGCGCCGCGGGTGGCTCGGGGCTCGGAGCCAGCCTCGAGGGCTGGCCAAATGACGACACGGGGGAAGTCGTCCCGCGTCGCCAGCCGGGCTCCGACCAGCAGGGCGCGAGCTCGTCTGGCGCGCCGGCAACGCGAGGCAGCGCGCATAAGCACAGAGCCGCGCCGAGCCTGTTTGGCAGCCGGCCGAAGAAACCCAGGGGCTCGGCTAGGGCGACCAAGCGGGACAAAGCGGCCGCGAAAGCCGACCGCTTTCGCAAGGTGGTGAAGATGCCACCGCTGGTTTCTGCGTAAGTTCTAACCTCCTTCATACTTCCTTCTTTCTTGCCGATCTCATCTGAGTATCCTTTACTTCGTCCTTCTTGATTTAGGGCCCCGCTCGTTCTTGAGAAGTCGGTCGCAGCCTCCATCATGAGGTCGGCGGAGACCTCCACCAGCACTCGGCGGATCGATCCAGTCACCGACCTCCAGGAGGAGACACAGCGGAACGCAGGGGGTGCGCGAGGAGGCCGCCCGCCTGGAGAAGGCGGAGGTGAACAAGGCGGAGGCCGCAGCCCTGAAGAAGCCGGCGGAGGCCGAGGCCGCTGATGCGGCGAAGAAGCGGGCTGAAGAAGCCGCGCGCCATCAGTCGGCGATGTTCGTCACCCCCCTGAACTATGCGCCGCCACCACTGGAGTTTGTGGCGCAGACTAGGGAAAGCGGCGGCGAGCACCCTATTATGGAGATGGAGGTCGGCGACGCTGCCATTCCAGACGTAATCATGCCCCCACCACCACCTTCTGAGGAGGCGCGAGACAAGCAGCCGGCCGGCCCATCGGTGTCGTCGGCCAGAAATGAGATGGTGACGGGCCCGACTCCCGGGACCCGCACACCCTTGTGCCGCCGACCTGCGAAGGCGGCCTCGGGGCCATGCCAACTAGAGGTCGGCGCAGCGAGCTCCTCCATCCTGGACACCGAGGCGACCAGCGCCGCGCCCGCTGGATGGGCGCGGGGAGGCGGGATGACCCAGCTGAACAAGGC
Source organism: Triticum dicoccoides (assembly GCF_002162155.2). Classification (NCBI taxonomy): domain Eukaryota; kingdom Viridiplantae; phylum Streptophyta; class Magnoliopsida; order Poales; family Poaceae; genus Triticum; species Triticum dicoccoides. Next base: position 252,676,710 of record NC_041390.1, on the reverse strand, counting down.
GGTTCTGGAGGTCCAAGCCAAACTCCACGCCGAGGCCGATGCTCTTAAGCATTGCAACAAGGCGTTCCTGGAGTCGCGAGAGGCCATACGGGTGTACCTCTTGCTCCTTTGTATTGCTTCGTGGGGCGCGCCAGCGCACCCACTGGGTGTAGTCCCTGAGTTCAGGGCCAGCTACTGAGCAGGCGGCACGGAACTCTAATTTGCAAGCTCCGAGTACTAATACATTTGCTGCAGGACTATCATAACCTCCGCACGCCTTCAACTCTAGAGTCCAGGAGTTGGATCAACGTGCCACCGACTTGTCGGAGAGCCGGAGTAAGTTATGTTCTTTCTGCGGGGGCGCGCTGGCGCACCCGCGGGCTGTAGTCCCTAACATCCGGGCCGACTGCTGAGCAGTCGGGCCAGATCTTCTTGGCGCTACATCTTTCTTTGTTGATTGTTGTCGTTTCCTTCTTTTTCTTATTTTGCAGAGGCCAACGCCATCCTTCAACAGCAACTGGGCGAAGCCAACGCCATGTTGCATTCCAAGGAGGTGGACTGCAGCAAGCTGGCTGAAGAGCGTGATCGGATGGCCACGCAGCTAGCGGAGCAGGCAGGGCTTCTTCAGAAGGCCCAGAAGGAGGCGGAGGACAAGGAGGCGGGTATTCTCACTGAGTTCGAGATCGAACGCTCCGCCTGGACCGACAAGGAGGCGATGCTGACGGCCGGCTTTGGCGAAATCGAGGATATGGTTGACGGTAGGTGACCTTCTTTACTTTTCTTTTAAGTCGCCAGCCTCTAGCCAAGCCGGCTTCTTTTCTTATTGTTCTGACTCTTTTGCTTAGTCCTCGCAGACTTCTTTCCAGGCCACTCTGGTGCCGCCAACCAGGCTATCGAGGTCGATCGTGAAGAACGAAGGGCGAAAGGAGAGAGGATCGCTGCCAATTCCCCTCGCACCCTTCGCGAGCAGCTTCTCAGCATCCAGGCCCGTCTTCGGCCGACTCATCGGATGTAGCGCCATTTTCACCATGTCGGCGCCTAGGCGATCGCCGCCTTGTGGCCCGACAGGCCGGCACCGCGCACCCCCAGCCAGACTGCCGACTGGCTAGAGGTGGCGGCTGGCCGCCTTGAGGCGTGGAAGGGCTCCTCGGCCCGGGCCGGAGCACGCCGGGCCTTGGAGTTCGTCAAGGTGTGGTACCCTGGGCTAGATCTAGCCTAGTTGACCACGTTCTGACAGGAGGCCCAGGAGGAGCTGGTGGCGGTGGAGGGCGAACTCGTCAAGCGGGTGGCGGCTCTCGCCGAGTACACCGACATCGGAGTCTTCATCCCGGAGCTGGCTGAGGACGGCACTGAGGCGCTGCCAGAGTGGTTCGGGTTGAACCCGAAGGAGGGCGAGGACTCGGCTGAGGTGATCGACTCCAGTGACGAGGGAGAAGACGAGGAGGAGGAGGAAGGCGAAGAGGGGGCGCCAGAGGTTGGAGCGGACGGCCATCCCCAACTCGACCGTGCCTCCAGCAACGATCCGCACCCGAATGAGCCGGCTGCCGTTGGAGGGGACCAAGCGGGGACCGACCAGCCGGCCGCTCGACCAGCCGGCGCCACCGACTCCACCACTCCGCTGAACCCGTCCGCCGATCTCTAGGCTACCACTTTACTTTTATTTCTCCCTGTTTATCAGTCTCAATGAACTTTGTTAGCTTTGCACAATTCCACCCGCGGGGTGTATTTGGAACTTATGTTGGATGTCGTCCAAGGGCCTTTGACATGTAAATATTTTATCCGAGTTCTACCTTCCCTTGCCTTCTACTCTCTTGGCTTTTCCCTTTGCCGCCTTCCCTTGGTTGTCGTCTTGCCATCCGAACAGCCGCTCTGCGGACTGTGGCTGGATCAACTACTTAGCCACTTTTGGGAAGGCAAGTACTTGGCCGGCTAGAGTTTTCTTGGCAAGCTAAGTAGAAACCCGCCGGCCGGTTGCTCGGCAATCGGTTGGCGAGGCGAGAAACCAGCTTGGACTATGTAATTGCCTTAAATCCTTAGCCATTTTTCATGCAGGCGCCCTTTTCGCCTTGACTCCTGCCGACCAAATAGCTGCTCTGCAGGCTACGTCCTCTGGTGGGAGAAAGCTAGGGTGCCAAAACACTACTTGTCCAGCCGCAGGAAGCATCTCATAGTACAAGGCGGCAAGTCCCCGGGTCGACTGGTCGAACCCGGTGCCAACTAGATTAATGAAATGACATAAATGATAGACGTAATACTTATCATACAGATAAAAGAGGGCAGTCCCCGAGCTCTTCTCGGGGAACCTGGAGTCTTCGTACTTAATACAAAAGTTGGCGTGGTACATACTGCATCAACTGTAAAACCTTCAAAGGAGGTTCGCATTCCATGGTCGCTCCATCTCCTTGCCGGAGTCATCTCTTTTGCGTGCTTGAGGCTTCTAAGCATCGATGAGGTAGAAGGAGTCATTACCCAACACCTTCTGATGATGACGGGGCCTTTCCAAGGTGCCGAGAGCTTGTGCTGGCCAGCTGTTCGCTGGATCAGCCGGAGCATAAGGTCTCCTTCTTGGAAGGATCTTGGCTTGACCTTTCTGTTGTAGTATCGGTGCAGGCTCTGCTGGTAGATGGTGGACCGGTTGAGTGCCAACAACCGGCCCTCTTCCAGCATATCAACGCCGTCTTGTCGTGCTTCTTCCGCCTCCTCTGCGGTGTACATGGTGACTCAAGGGGAGTCAAATTCTATGTCCATCGGGATGATGGCTTCGACACCGTAGAAAAGAAAGAAGGGCGTAAAGCCGGTTGACTTGTTCGGTGTTGTGCGCAGGCTCCAGAGGATAGCCTGAAGTTCGTCGAGCCAGCAGCCGGCCGACTGCTCCAGAGGCTCGACCAGTCGGGGCTTGATGCCGGATAAAATGAGGCCGTTTGCTCGCTCCACCTGGCCGTTTGACTATGGGTGGGAAACACATGCTTGGTCCAGTAGGATGCCCCACATCACGCAGAAACGGGCCAAGGCACCTTTGGTGAAGTTCGTGCCATTGTCGGTGATGATGCTGTGTGGTATGCCATACCGGATGGTGATGTCGGAGATGAAAGTCACGGCAGTCGGACCATTCAACTTCTTGATTGGTTTTTCTTCTATCCACTTGGTGAACTTGTCCACCGCGACAAGCAGATGAGTCAAGCCACCTCTTGCTGTCTTGAATGGTCCCACCATATCCAGGCCCAGACGGCAAAGGGCCATGCAATGGGAATAGTCTTGAGGGTAAAGGGCCAGGCAATGGGAAAAGGGTGAGACTTTGAACGAAACTTCTGGCACCCTTTGCATTTCTGGACCATGTCCTTGGCGTCTTCTAGGGCAGTCGGCCAGAAAAAACCATGGCGGAAAGCCTTGGCCACCAGAGCCCTTGAGGCCGCATGGTGACCACACTCGCCCTGATGGATATCTTTGAGGATTGCCTGTCCTTGCTCTAGCTCCACGCAGCGCTGGTAAACACCAGTGATACTGCGCCTTACAAGCTCTCTGTTGACTATGGTGTATGCTCCCACCTGGCGTTGCACTTGCCGGCCCGAGATCTCGTCGGTTCGCAGCTCTTTTTTACCAAAAAAATTGAGGATGTGCTGGGCCCATGAAGGTGTTGCAATTTCTTCGACTGCCAGGACTGCCACTTGTACGAGGGCGGTTGGGCTGGGAGGCAGTGGTTTGGAGTCGGCCGCTGCTTGCTGAGTTGATGAAGTCCCTGGGCCGACTGCTGCAGTCCCCGGGTTGTCCGCCGAAGTTCTCGTGACGGCTGGTGGGGCTCTCAAGTCGGATCCGACTGCTTCAGGAGGAGGCGGCACGAATATGGAATCTGACTCTGGTCATGGCTTGACGGACAGCTTGAGGAGTCGCTGCAAGGCAATGCCGGTTGGTATTGCTTGCCGGGTGGAGCCGATTCGTGCCAAGGCGTCGGCTTGCTCATTGTCATTTATTGGCACATGAAGGAACTCGCACCTTTCGAAGTATCCGCTGAGTTGCTGTATGGGAAAGCGGTAGCAGGCCATATTTGCATCCTTGGCATCCCAGTCGCCTGATGACTGCTGGACCACCAAATCAGAGTCTCCGTAACACAGGATCCGGCGAATGCTGAGTTCTTTGGCAAGCCGGAGCCCGTGAATGAGTGCTTCGTATTCAGCAACATTGTTGCAGGCGGCAAAGTGAATTTGCAGTGCATATCTGAGCTTGTCGCCCTTGGGGGAGGTGAGAATGATGCCGGCTCCCAAACCGGTGTGCATTTTTGAACCATCAAAATGCATCCGCCAATGGGTGGAATCTGGCGCTGGCGGCAAGTACTGGGTCTCGGCCCAGTTGACGAGGAAGTCGGCCAGTGCTTGTGACTTGATGGTGGTGCGAGGCTGGTAGTAGATGGTGTAGGGGGCCAAATCTATGGCCCACTTGGCCACTCGGCCCAAGGCATCTTGACTTCCAATAATCTCAGCAAGTGGAGCTGTGCAGACCAAAGTGATTGGGTGCTCTTGGAAGTATGCCTTCAGTCTCTTGGCAGCAAAGAGCACGCCATAACACATTTTCTGATAGTGGGGGTATTTCTGCTTGGAGGCGGACAGTACTTCACTTAGGTAATACACCAGCCTCTGGATTAGTAGGGCTTTGCCTTCTTCTTTCCGTTCCACCACTATGACTGTACTAAGCACCCGACTGGTAGCGGCAATGTACAGGAGCATTGGTTCCAGAGGAGTCGGGGCCACTAAGACAGGCGGGGTGGTCAACATCTTCTTGAGCTGGAGAAAAGCTTCGTCCGCCTTGTCATTCCACTTGAAAAAGGTGGTCTTCTTCATGAGCTGGTATAGGGGAAGAGCCTTCTCGCCCAATCGACTGATGAAACTGCTAATAGATGCCAAGTACCCGATAAATTTTTGCACATCCAACAGTCGGGTGGGTATTTCCATCCTTTCGATGGCTTTGATCTTTACGAGGTTGCACTCTACGCCGTGCTCTGACACCAGAAAACCAAGAAGCTGGCCGACTGGTACCCCAAAGACACACTTCTCTGGGTTGCGCTTGATCTGAAATCGGCGCAGGTTCTCGAAAGCCTCCCTGAGATCCTCTAGTAGCGTCCCACGCTTCTCTGTCTTCACCACCACATCGTCTACATAGACATGAGCGTTTCTGCCGAGTTATTTGAGGAGACACTTCTGCATGCAATACTGAAAGGTGGCGCCGACATTTCTTAAGCCGAACGTCATGGTCAGGTAGCAGAAGGCTCCAAATGGCGTGATGAAGGCGGTCTTCATCCTGTCGGCCAGGTCCAGCTTGATTTGGTGATACCTGGAGTGTGCATCCAAAAAACTCAATAGTTTGCATCCGGCTATAGAGTCGATCACTTGATCGATTCTGGGCAGAGCAAATGGATCTTTGGGGCATGCTTTGTTGAGGCTGGTATAATCAATGCACATACGCCACTGCTTGTTCTTCTTCAGCACTAGGACTGGATTGGCTAACCATTCTGGAAAGAACACCTCCACGATGAAGCCGGCTGCTAGGAGCCAGGCTATCTCTTCTCCAACAACTCTTCTTTTCTCTTATGATAGGCGGCGCATGGGCTGCCGGACTGGCTTGGCATCAGATCGGACGTGTAACTTGTTCTCGGCGAATTCCATCGGTACACCTGGCATGTCTTTGGGGGACCATGCGAAGATGTCCCGATTCTCACGGAGGAAATCGGCGAGCTCGCCTTCCTATTTAGTGTCAAGGTTTAGGCCAATGACAGCATACCTCTCCGGGTGCTCCGGGTCCAAAGGTATCTTCTTTGTTTCTTTGGCCGGCTTGAACGAGCCCTCTGCTTCTAACTCCTTGGGGTCGGGCGACATTTCCGGCTGCTTGCCTGCCATTGCCACAACCCGGTCAAGGAGCCGTTTCTCTGCTGTGATCACGAGGGACTCGGCTAACCGCCTGCTCTCCACCGCACAGGCGGTAGACTTCTTGTAGTCTCCTGCTACGGTCAGGATTCCCTTAGGGCTTGGCATCTTCATCTTTAGGTAAGCATAGTGGGGAACCGCCATGAACTTGGCCAAGGCAGGTCGGCCAAGCAGTGCGTGATAAGGGCTCTCAAGGTCCACCACCTCAAACTAGACTGGCTCTCGGCGGAAATGAGCTTTGTCCCTGAAGAGAATGTCTATCTGAGTCTTGCCAATTGGTGAGCAGGAAAGGGCAGGAACTATGCCATGGAAAACAGTCCGACTGGGCTGAACGTGTCTCTGCTTGATTCCCAATTTCTCCATGGTATCCTTGTACAGAATGTTGATGCTACTGCTGCCATCTATCAGGACTCGGGAAAAAGGGCAGCCCGCCTCTCTGTAGCAAACGTGGCGTCCAGCACCAAGGCATAGGAGCCGGGGCTTGGCATCACTTCCGGGTGGTCAGCTCTACTCCAGCTAATGGGTTTCTGTCGGTGTTCTGGGAACGGGGGTCCCCTGACTTGCCTGCCTGCGGCCCGCGGCGTGGCTCAAAGGGGGGCCCAGCGCAGCCCATCTTCACCAACACAAACCCAAGACTGTCGCGAGGGGCCAAGCCTTGCGGGGCGGACGACGCGGAGCTTCCTCAGGCACGGCCTCGTCAGACTGGCTCACGAGGAGGCGGAGAGATGAAGGCAGGGTATCTCACGAGGTGCCTGTGACACAAGCCATGACGACCGGGGCGCCAGGTGGGTGCCAGCCCGCGCAGCGTCCTCCCTTCCTCTTTGGTGCAAAGGGGGCAAGCGCAGACGCGGAGTACCGAGGCATCAGGCAAAGGTTGCCATTTCGGTGCAACGAGACCAAGACCAGGAGGACTATGAGACCGAGGTCACCGTGGAGCCCAAGACGGCGTCATCACCAGAGCTTTGCGCAGGCGAAGACTACGTTTGTCAGGATAGTTGATACTAGCTGTCCGTTTCAAATTAGCCCGCCATTGTTGGCTCTGTCGGTGTTCTGGGAATGGGGGTCCCCAGACTTTCCTACCCGCGGCCCGTGGCGTGGCTCGAAAGGGGACCCAGCACGGCCCATCTTCATCAACACAAGACTCAAGACCCTCACGAGGGGCCAAGCCTCGCGAGGCGGACGACACGGACCTTCCTCAGGCATGGCCTCGTCAAGCTAGCTCGCGAGGAGGCGGAGAGATCAAGGCGGGGTACCTCGCGAGGTGCCCGTGACACAAGCCATGACGACTCGGGTGCCAGGCGGGTGCCAGCCCGTGCAGCGTCCTCCTTTCCTCTTTGGTGAAAAGGGGGCAAGCGCAGCCGCGGAGTACCGAGGCATCAGGTAAAGGTTGCCATTTCGGTGCAACAAGACCAATACCAAGAGGACTACGAGACGGAGGTCACCGTGGAGCCCAAGACGGCGTCATCACCAGAGCTTTGCGCAGGCGAAGACTGCTTTTGTCAGGATAGTTGATACTTGCTGCCCCCCTTCAAATTAGCCCGCCATTGTTGGCTCCCTTCCTGCTCGATATTTGGGAAGAGGACCAGGGCCTCTATAAATAGTACCAGCCACCCATAGAGCAAAGGGTCGACCCACCGGCAAGTAAGAGTAGGGCAGTGAGTGAGAGAAAGAGAGAAAGAGAGAAAGGTGGCTGAACTCCTCCCGGCAGTTCATCACCCCGCCAAGAGCAGACCCTCGCGAGGCTGTTCTTCCTTGTATTGTTCATCATCATCAGCCCCAAGAGGCAATCCACCCACCACACACTGGAGTAGGGTATCACACCACAACGGTGGCCCGAACCAGTATAAACCTTGTGTCTCTTGTGCAGTTCTTTCGGTAGTCTAGATCTTTGCGAGACGGAGAGGTAGAAGGCGTAATCTCCATGCGCACCCCAGTGTTCGAACCTTAAGGGTCTGCCGGAACCCGAAATCCGACATTTGGCGCGCCAGGTTGGGGTGCGCCGGAATTCGTCTTCCACCGCCCCGTTCTCCTCCTACTGTCGCATCCATGTCCGACGCCCGTCGAGCCCGCGCCGAGCGCCGGGCCGCCATCGCTTCCCGCGTTGCCCAGACGGCGCGCGTCGGCGAACGTCCTCGTCGTTCCCCGTCGCCCGCCATCAACGCTGCCACCGGCCCAGCGGGGGGCGAACAGCAAGCATCGTCTCAGCATCCATCCGTGCGGCAAGATGGCCGTACCGCCACTCCATCGCTCACACCAGCTATTTCTTCGTCCCGCGCACTCCGCGCACCCTTGGATGCTCGAGCTGCGCTCGTCGCGGCAAACGAGCTCCTGCGCTACCGTCCCATCGACGACGTCTACGAAGAGTGGCTCGACCGCGTCGCCGAGCTCGTCCGCGCCGCGGGGGGCTCTCCCGCGCCATCCGTTCCGCCGCGCTGCACCCCGCCCTGCGCGGATAACGAAGCTCCAGGGGCGTACCAGCCGCCTCCTCTCCAAGAAGATGCCATGGCTCCAAGGCGCGTGGCCCCTGGGCGGAACCCGCTCCGTCAGGTGCCAGGGCACCAAGAACAGAGCTGCCAAGAAGTCCCTCGCCCGCAAGGAGCTGCCCGGGCGCTCCCTGCTCCGGCTCCGGCACGCCAAGACCCCGCGCTGCTCCTAGCTGCAGCGCGTGGGGACCCTCAAGACCAAGCTCTCCACCAGCCGAAGCCTTTCGTGGCCACCGCAGGCTGCCGTGCCTACACCACTGAGCTGCGTAGCGTCGCGTGGCCCGGCAAGTTCAAGCGAGACCTGCCTCCTCGTTACGACGGCACGACTGACCCTGCCGAGTTCCTCCAGCTCTATGAGCTGGGCATCGAAGCTGCCAGCGGGGACGAGAAGGTCATGGCGAACTGGTTTCCCGTGGCGCTCAAGGAAGGAGCTCGCACCTGGCTCCTGAATCTGGCTCTAGGCACGATCTCTTCTTGGGACCAGATGCGCACCTGCTTCATCGCCAACTTCCAAGGTACTCGCGACTGGCCACCCGCCGTGAGCGACATGCGCCGCATCAAGCAACAACCTGGAGAGACCCTGCAAAAGTACATCCAGCGCTTCAACAGCGCGTGCCTCAAGATCCCCAAGGTGTCTGAGGAGGCCATCATCTCGGCCTTCTCCGATGGTGTGCGCGATGTCAAGATGAAGGAGGAGCCGGCGATGCATGAAGACCTGTGCACCTCCCTGGAGATGTTCAACTTGGCGACCAAGTGCGCCAGGGCTGAGGAGGGACGCCTCTCCCTCCTCGAGCTGCCTGCCGCAGACCCAGAAGAGAAGAATCCCAAGGCCAAGGACGTGAAGCGCAAGGGGGCTGCCGTGCTCGCGGCAGAACCAGACACTAAGCGGGGCAAAGATCTGCCTGAGTCCTCCGGGGCGGCCGATACTGTGTGTACCACGACCTCCACACCCACAACACCAATGAATGCCTAGAACTCTGCACCGTGCGAGAAGGAAGGATCGGCCATCGTCCCAAACACACCGATCGGGGCTACGGCCGAGGAGGAGGAAGAAACGTAGGACGCTGGGCAGACCGCGGCCCGCACCAAGGGTGGCGCGATCAACCTCGCGAGGATCGCTGGCGAGACCTGCCTCGCGAGGGGGACTGGAGAGATCAGCCTCGTGAGGGTCGCCCACAGGGCCACGCAGGCCTCCCTCCACTGCCGCCTCAGCAAAGGAGAAAGGAGGACCGCCATCAAGACGAGGGAGCTGGGGGCTTCTAGGAGCCTCGCGCCATCGCCTGCATCCTGGGCGATGCTCAAGCCCCAGCCTCCCAACGCATCTTCAAGCAGTTTTCCCGCGAAGTGAACGCAGCCCTCCCCAGGCTTGAAGCAACGTGTCCTCTCAGGTGGTCGGCATGCGCCATCACATTCAGCTCAGCGGATCAACTCAAGTGTGCGGCCACAGCCGGAGTCCTCCCGATGCTTTGCTCCCCAGTCATCAGCAATGTACTGGTCACCAAGACCCTCATCGATGGTGGGGCAGGGCTCAACGTCCTTCCGTGGAAACGTTCAACAATCTCCAAGTGCCTTACGACCAGCTTCAGCCAACCAAGCCCTTCTCCGGAGTCACCGATGGCTCCACGGTCTCGATTGGGCAGGTCCGCCTCCCTGTCACCTTCGGGGCACGCGACAACTACCGCACCGAGCTCATCGATTTCGACGTCGCCCACATCCGCCTGTCGTACAACGCCATCCTCGGGTACCCAGCGCTGGCCAAGTTCATGGCCATGACTCACCATGGCTACAACGTCCTCAAGATGCCAGGAAGTGGCGGAGTCATCACGGTGCCCTGTGAAGAGAGGGATGCAGTGTGTTCCCTGGAGCGAGCCTTTCAGGCCGCGACACTGGAAGACCCGGATCGCGGAAGCCGGAGGCTTCCCGAGACCACCCCCAAGAAGAAGAAGACATCATCCGGACCAGCCCCTCGGGAGGCGGGCCCCTCAGGGCCCGCATCTGCCCAGGGGGAACCTCCTTCCATCACATAGGAAAGCGCGCCCGGCGCCCTCCTCAGGCAGGGCTCGAGGGCTCTCCCCTTGAGGGCCACCGACCTGGCCAGGGTCACGAGGGAGGCGCTTGGGCACCACATGGAGGCGTGTTTCGAAGCACGTTTCCCTCACGAAGGAGCTAGGCAAGGAAGGTCAGACCCGTAGGAGTTCGTCGACAAGGCCATTCAAGAACTACAGGAATCAAGAATCATGAGAGGTTGCCGCTGTCTACCGGCTGTGGCTCCCCATCCGGGCAAGGATGGTGGGCTGCACGTCTGCATCGATGTACCAGGTCTCAACCAAGCCGCCACGATGGGGCGCCTCTAGCCCTCGCGAGTGGGGCGCTGCGGGGGCCCGCCCACAGCTACGTTCGCATGCCTTACGGCTTGCCGAGCGCGGTTGCAATGCACCAACGCCTCATGAGGGGCATCATGGAGGCTCAAGAAGACAGGCTTTCCGCAGCCTTGGCGAAGGTGGAGATGATTCGCGAAGAGCTACCAGTGCCTCCGGAGCCTCCCGAGGCCCCTGGGCCTGGGGGCTCGTGAGGATCGGCTTCCGCGGCCTGCCGAGTCTGCTGCACCAAGACCCCTTCGCCTTCGACACCCGCAGGTGACATCTTACAAGTTTCATTTCCAGTTGGGAGTGCCCTCCCCGGGCTGCATCGTTCCCAAGCCGCGTGGGTCCGTTCCTGCGGTATGTATCCCTTTTATTTCATGACGTTAGCTTGCTTTGTTGGGGGCACCCCTCGGGCTGCATCATCCCCAAGTCGCTCGGGCCCGACCCAGCGATGTCTACCTTCACAGCATCTTTTTGAATGAATCCCCTCCTTCGCGGCTAACGTGTTGATCTAGTTGCCTGCTCAACTGACGCCAACCAACGGAATTGCTCCCACAACAGCACGACGCTTGCGCATGGGTCCGTCCCTGCAACGCCGACAAACCTGAATGGCTGAGCTCTGGCCGCGGCAGCCCCGCATGGCACCACCTCATCAAGCCTCCAGTGCCTCACCTCCTCCCGGAAGCAACTAACGGCAGACTGATAGTTGTCATGGCAACCTTTTCTTCCTTCTATGATGAGTTTACAGGATCCCCTAAGGGAGTTGTGCTAGGCAAGGCCCTCGCGGCGTTCCTTTCACTCTCGTCCGCGCGAACCGCTTGCACGTTAAAGGGGGGGTGCCTGAGCATCGCGACTCAGGGCTCCTACTGGCTCTCCAACCCTCACCCTCTGGCCTTGACCATGGCATCGCGACCTGGCATACCAGCGACGGCTGAGACTAGCTCGAGGGCCGGGACCCGAGGACGGAGAGCAGAAAGGGGAGCAAAGGCGTGGGAGAAGGGGCACGCGAGGACCTCGCCGAGCGATTCCGCTCCTGCCGAAGCGCGGACCCGACGACACACTAGGAAGGATCCCCGACTCTCGAGATAAGTCACCGCCCGAAAGCACCGGCTATCGTAGCACTACCCCCGCACCTCATGCAATTCCGTGTCAGCGACGCCGCTCTCCTTACTCATCGAGCGACGGCTGCTTGGGCGCCAAAGGGGACCTCCGGAGCATCGAGACTCAGGGGCTCTTACCGGACCCCGGGTCGCTCACCTCCGGGCCTTGACCACGGCATCGCGACCTGGCATACCAGCGATGGCTGACGCCGCCTTGGGACTAGGACCTATCGGCGCAGAGCACCAAGCCCTCGCGAGGTTCGAAAGGGAGAACTGAGCTAAGACGGAATCAGCAACTCGCACAGCTCTACAGCAAGGGTCATGTATTAACAAATAGGATTACAGGCAACTTACAAGCCCCCATGGGGCGCATTTTGATTCCTCGCAGGGAACGGATCCTAAGGGATGCTAACTAAACGCGCTCCTGCAAAAGATGCCATCATCAACGGTGGGCCATCGAGCGCCGGCGCCAACCCCATCCAGATCAGAGTCGGCGACGGCCAGACGAGCCCGCCCTGCTCCAGGAGCGGTGCCGGCTCGCGGGCTTGTAGCTGTCGTCGCTCGTCTCCGGAGTCGCGAAGATCTCGCTGGAGTCACTGGATCCCCCGGCAGCTCCATCACCTGCAGAGCCGCCAAGGGAGCGGTCGACGGGCCTAGCCATCACCATGGCGAGGTCCTGGCCTCCTCTCCCGGGGCAACACTCCAGCCGGCGCCCATCCGCGTCGAAGACCTTGAAGAACATCACCGAAGCGCCATCATACTCCAAGTGGACCGCGAAGACACCCCTCACCCTACAAACCTGGGCGATCTCTCTCCAGCCACGAGTCATGAAGACCTCGCCCGGGGCAGCGACCGCGACCTCTGCCTCGGTCGCAAGGGCGCTGCAGCCGGCGTGCTGCAGCCAGAGCTCCAGGGTCTCCCCCGGCGAGATGATGGAGGCGACGAAGGGAGGCAGACGGATCCAAGACTGGAGAAGAATGGCGACGTGGAGCACGAACTCTTGGGAGGAGCTCTCGACGTGGATCCCAGGAGGAACAACCCACACCTTCGTGACCCATCGGCGCCGACGACGGCACTGACCACGGGGATCGACATCGACCCCTTCGAGACCCTCGACGTGGGCATGCAAGGGAAGTGGGAACCCCGGCGGAGCCCGCTCGCACCAAGGCCTTGACGCCACCTGATGATCCTCCTCGCCCCGGCCGCAAAGGGCGAGCCGTTTCTTCGGCGGGAGCGGGCCTGGTCCCTCTCGAGGAGCCTTTCCCTTCTCCGCTGCAGAGAACCGGCGGATCGGAGCCATCACGGCAAGACGGAGCAAAGATCGGGAAGAAGGAGAAGCAAGGAGGGATGGACTAGAAGGGCACACGCAGTTCCGTACTTATAGCCGGCGAAGGCCAACTGCCGGCCTCCACGATCACAGGTAATCATGACACGATTTGCATGGAAGGACTTGTCCAACTCGCGCGATCACCAAGGCGACGTGGGGAAGCGGAGACGCCCACGTCCCATCAACCGCCACGCGGCGCCCAGGGCCGCAGGCTGTTAGGGCCCGCGGCGCTTCGCCCTTGCCCTTTAGCCTCTCGGCACAGCCAAGTCCGTCCGCGCCTTGGGCCCGGGGGCTACTGTCGGCGTTCTGGGAACGGGGGTCCCCAGACTTGCCTGCCTGCTGCCGGCGGCGTGGCTCGAAAGGGGACCCAGCACGGCCCATCTTCATCAACACAAGACTCAAGACCCTCGCGAGGGGCCAAGCCTCGCGAGGCGGACGACACGGACCTTCCTCAGGCACGACCTAGTCAGGCTGGCTCATCAGGAGGCGGAGAGATCAAGGCGGGGTACCTCACGAGGTGCCCGTGACGCTAGCCATGACGACTCGGGGTGCCAGGTGGGTGCCAGCCCGCGCAGCGTCCTCCTTTCCTCTTTGGTGAAAAGGGGGCAAGCGCAGTCGCGGAGTACTGAGGCATCAGGCAAAGGTTGCCATTTCGGTGCAACAAGACCAAGACCAAGAGGACTACGAGACGGAGGTCACCGTGGAGCCCAAGACGGCGTCATCACCAGAGCTTTGCGCAGGCGAAGACTGCTTTTGTCAGGATAGTTGATAATTGCTGCCCCCCTTCAAATTAGCCCGCCATTGTTGGCTCCCTTCCCGCTCGATATTTGGGAAGAGGACCAGGGCCTCTATAAATAGGACCAGCCGCCCATAGAGCAAAGGGTCGACCCGCCGGCAAGTAAGAGTAGGGCAGTGAGTGAGAGAAAGAGAGAAAGAGAGAAAGGTGGCTGAACTCCTCCCAGCAGTTCATCGCCTGGTCAAGAGCAGACCCTCGCGAGGCTGTTCTTCCTTGTATTGTTCATCATCATCAGCCCCAAGAGGCAATCCACCCACCACACACTGGAGTAGGGTATTACACCACAACGGTGGCCCGAACCAGTGTAAACCTTGTGTCTCTTGTGCAGTTCTTTCGGTAGTCTAGATCATTGCGAGACGGAGAGGTAGAAGGCGTAATCTCCGCGCGCACCCCAGTGTTCGAACCTTAAGGGTCTGCCGGAACCCGAAATCCGATAGGCTCCCTTCCCGCTCGATATTTGGGAAGAGGACCAGGGCCTCTATAAATAGGACCAGCCACCCACAAAGCCAAAAGAGGCTGGAGGCTGGGGAAAAAGAGCTGGCCAGAGAGTTGGAAAGATAGAGAAGATCAGGTAGAGAGGGAGAGATGGGTGACTGAGCTCCTCCCAGCAGTTCATCGCCCCAACCAAGAGCACACCCTCGCGAGGCTGTTCTTCCTTGTATTGTTCATCATCATCAGCCCAAGAGCAATCCACCACACCACACACTGGAGTAGGGTATTACACCACAACGGTGGCCCGAACCAGTATAATCCCCGTGTCTCTTGTCTTGTTCTTTCCTTAGTTTAGATCATAGTAAGGCGGAGAAGTGCAGGTAGGTAGGAGGCGAAATCTCCGCGCGCACCCCAGTGTTCGAACCTCAAGGGTCTGCCGGAACCCGAAATCTGACATTTGGCGCGCCAGGTAGGGGTGCGCCGGGATTTGTCTTCCACCGCCCCGTTCTCCTCCGACCATCACGCCCATGTCTGACGCTCGTCGGGCCCGCGCCGAGCGCTGGGCCGCGCTCGCTGCCCGCATCGCCCAGACGGCCCCTGTCGGCGGGCATCTTTGCCGTTCCCCGTCACCTGCCGTCAACGCCGCCACCAGCCCGGCGGGGGATGAGCAGCAAGCATCGTCCCAGCATCCGTCTGTGCGGCAAGACGGCCGCACCGCAACTCCCTCGCTCACCCCAGCTGGTTCTTCGTCCCGCGCTCTTCGCGCGCCCATGGAGGCTCAGGCTGCACTCATTGCGGCGAACGAGCTTCTGCGCTACCGTCCCGTCGATGACGTCTACGAAGAATGGCTCGACCGCATCACCGAGCTCGTCCGCGCCGCAGGTGGCTCTCCTGCCCCATCCGTTCCGCTGCACCGCACCCCGCCCCGCGCGGGCAGTGAAGCTCCAGCGGCGCCCCGACCGCCTCCTCCTCAGGAAGGTGCCATGGCTCCAAGGCGCGTGACCCCTAGGCGGAACCCGCTCCGTCAGGCGCCAACGCAGCAAGAGCAGAGCTGTAAAGAAGTCCCTCGCCCGCAAGAAGCTGCCCGGGCGCTCCCTGCCCCAGCACGTCACGACCATGCTCCTGCTCCCGCGCGTCAAGACCCCACGCTGCTCCCAGCTGCAGCGCATGGGAACATGCAAGACCAAGTTCCCGTCATCCAAGGCCTCCCGTGGCCACAGCAGGCTGCCGTGCCTTCACCGCCGAGCTATGCAACGTCGCGTGGCCCATCAAGTTCATGCCAGACATGCCTCCTCGCTACGACGGCACGGCTGACCCTGCGGAGTTGCTCCAGCTCTACGAGCTGGGCATCGAAGCTACCAACGAAGACCAGAAGGTCATGGAGAACTGGTTCCCCATGGCACTCAAGGACGGGGCCCGCACCTGGCTCCTGAACCTGGCTCCAGGCACAATCTCCTCCTGGGACAAGATGCGCACCCGCTTCATCGCCAACTTCCAAGGCACTCGCGACCGGCCACCCGCCGTGAGCGACATGCACCGCATCAAGCAACAGCCCGGGTAGACCTTGCAGAAGTACATCCAGCGCTTCAACAATGCGCGCCTCAAGATTCCCAAGGTGACTGAGGAGGCCATCATCTCGGCCTTCTCCGACGGCGTGCGCGACGTCAAGATGAAGGAGGAGCTGACGATGCATGAAGACCTGTGCACTTCCTTGGAACTGTTCAACCTGGCAACCAAGTGCGCCAGGGCCGAGGAAGGGCGTCTCTCCCTCATCGAGCTGCCTGCCGCAGACCCGGAAGAGAAGAAGCCCAAGGCCAAGGATGTGAAGCGCAAGGGGGCTGCCGTGCTTGCGACAGAACCAGACACCAAGCGGGGCAGAGATCAGCCCGAACCTTCCAAGGGTAGCCGGTACTGTGTGTACCACGACCTCCACATCCACAACACCAACGAATGTCAAGAGCTCCGAGCCGTGCGAGAAGGAAGGATCGGCCGTCGCCCTGACCGCAGTGACCGGGGCTACGGCCGAGGAGGAGGAAGGAACGCAGGATGCTGGGAAGACTGTGGCCTGCGCCAAGGGTGGCGCGATCAACCTCACGAGGATCGCTGGCATGACCCGCCTCGCGAGGGAGGCTGGAGGGATCAGCCTCATGAGGGAGACTGGAGGGATCAGCCTCGCGAGGATCGCCCGCAAGGCAACGCAGGCCTCCCACCGCTGCCACCGCAGCCAAGGAGAAACGAAGACCGCCACCAGGACGAGGGGGCTGGGGGCTTCCACGAGCCGCGCGCGATCGCCTGCATCCTGGGCGGTGCACAAGCCCCAGCCTCTCAGCGCATCTTCAAGCAGTTCGCCCGCAAAGTGAACGCAGTCCTCCCCAGGCTCGAAGCCACGCGCCCTCTCAGGTGATCGGCGTGCGCCATCACGTTCAGCTCAGCAGATCAGCTCAAGTGTGCAGCTACAGCCGGAGTCCTCCCGATGCTTTGTTCCCCAATCATCAGCAACGTGGTGGTCACCAAGACCCTCATCGATGGCAGGGCAGGGCTCAACGTCCTGTCCGTGGAAACATTCAACAACCTCCAAGTGCCCTACAGCCAGCTTCAGCCAACCAAGCCTTTCTCCGGTATCACCACGGCTCCACGGTCCCGATTGGGCAGGTCCGCCTCCTTGTCACCTTTGGGGCACGCGACAACTACCGCACCGAGCTCATCGACTTCGTCGTCGCTCACATTCGCCTGCCATACAACACCATCCTTGGGTACCCAGTGCTGGCCAAGTTCATGGCCGTAACTCACCACGGCTACAACGTCCTCAAGATGCTAGGAAGCGGCGGAGTCGTCACGGTGCCATGTGAAGAGAAGGACGCAGTGTGTTCCCTGGAACGAGCCTTTCATGCCGCCTCACTGGAAGACCCGGATCGTGGAAGCAAGAGGCCTCCCGAGACCGCCCCTAAGAAGAAGACATCGTCCGGCCCGACCACTCAGGAGGCAAGCCCCTCTGGGCCCGCGCCTGCCCGGGGGGAACCTCCTTCCATCACATAGGAAAGCGCGCCTGGCGCCCTCCTCGGGCAGGGCTCGGGGCTCTCCCCTGGAGGGCCACCGACCTAGCCAGGGTCACGAGGGAGGCGCTTGGGCACCACATGGAGGCATGTTTCGAAGCACGTTTCCCTTAAGAAGGAGCAAGGCAAGGAGACCCAGACCCTCAGGAGTTCGTCAGCAAGGCCATTCAGGAGCTACAGGAGTCAAGAGTCATGAAAGGTGGCCGCCGCCTACCAGCAGTGGCTCCCCATCCAGGCGAGGATGGTGGGCTGCGCGTCTGCGTCGACATACCAGGGCTCAACCGAGTCGCCTCTCTGGAGCGCCTCTGGCCCTCGCGAGTGGGGCACTGCGGAGGCCTACCCCACAGCTACGTTCGCATGACTTACGGTTTGCTGAGTGCGGCTGACACGTACCAGCGCCTCATGAGGGGCATCACGGAGGCACGGGAGGCCAGCCGTTCCGCAGCCCTGGCAGGGATGGAGATGGCCCGTGAGGAGCCACCAGCGCCTCCGGAGCCTCCCGAGGCCCCTGGGCCTGGGGGCTCGTGAGGATCGGCTCCCGCAGCCCACCGAGCTTGCTACACCAACGCTCCTTCGTCCTCAACATCATCAGGTGACATCTTTTCGAGTTCTAGTTCCAGCTGGGAGCGCCACCCAGGGCTGCATTATTCCCAGGCCGCGTGGGTCCGTCCCTGCGGCGTGTATCCCTTTTTATTCCCCGTTGTTAGCTTACCTTGTTGGGGGCGCCCCTCGGGCTGCATGATCCCCAAGCCACTCGGGCCAAGCCCAACGGCATGTATCCCATTTGCGTTTATTTCCGATCATGCGTTAGACCCACCATGCTTGATTATTTGATGCCGGTCCACGACACCTCTTCTTCTCCATGCCGACCACTTGCACGTTAAAGGGCGGGTACCTGAGCATCGTGACTCAGGGCTCTTACTGGCCCTCCAACCCTCACCCTCTGGCCTTGTCCATGGCATCGCGACCTGGCATACCAGTGACGGCTGAGACCAGCTCGAGGGCCGGGACCCGAGGACGTAGAGTGCCGACATCTAACCAAATTTGCAGGGACAAATCACAAGATAAGGCCCAGTGCCAGGTGCAACCCGCCTAGAGGTAGGGCCCCGTGAGTCCCGCGCTGGCTCACGGGTGCCCAGATACACCTCGCCAGGCCCTACCATGCAACCACGTGTTAGGGTGGGGCTGTACACGCCCCCGGGGCTCCTCCCGGAGGGGGGGCCCCTCCCACGTACCAGTGGGAGCACCATGCTCCGCGCTGGCTGATGACACTGCCGAGGAGCGGCTATGCCCATACACATACGGTAGCGCTATGCTCCGCGCTGGTGATAAACAACTGAGGGTGGCCCCCAGGCCGCACCAACCTCAGGGAGCCCAGAGCTCAGTGTCTAGCCTCATCGTAACGCCTCCCCTCGGGAGTGCCGCGCGAGGGGGCTGGGCACGGGGGCTACGCCTGGGTCACACCTAGACGCATGCCGCTCAGCCAGGTACCCCCGGGCCTGGTTCGTGACGCGTCTCTCCCCGAGCGGAGCCAAGGTATGAAGGCCGTTTGAGCATCAAGGGGGACTCCTGAGCATAGCGACTCAGGAGCCTAACTGGTCACGTAGCCCCTCACTCTGTGGCCCCGTCCTGGTTTCCGCTCGGGACCAACGCCGGGTGAGGTACGCACGTGGCCGGGCTCTACAGACGTAGAACGGTAGATCCACCCGCATCACCCCTCCTTACTAGCTGTCCGTACGCCAAGGGGGACTCCTGAGCATCGCGACTCAGAAGCCTAACTTGTCACGTGGCCCCTCACTCCTTGGCCCCGTCCTGGTTTCCGATCAGGACCAACGCTGGGTGAGGCATGCGCGGGGCCGGGCTCTGTTGGTGCAGAACATAAGCAAGTAGGAAGGAAAGGCACAAATTTCAAGGAATTTAGAAGCAAATATTATAGTCCACACTGTTATCTCGTTGCCAATCGCTAGTTTAAATGCCTCCCTGAGGCATGATACATGTGCAGGAATTAAAGGCAGGATAGGAGCCGCGGCGGAGTCACATGTCGGCGATGAAGCAGCGCGGATTGGGTACGCCTCACGGAGCGGTGGGGTCGGCAATGCCTTGCTGAAGGCCCGGAACTTCCCCAACAGGGCCTCTGCGCGACCCATCATGGCCTCGGCAGCGACAGCGGCACGCTCGCCGCTCACTGGCTCCAGCAGGCTGTCGAGGTTGACACCGGGATCGCGAAGGTAGATGTGGGTGAGGACCCGCGTCATTGCTGCAGAAGACAGGACACGCGCCTCGGCCTCGACCGTAGGGCCAAGGCCAAGGGCAACATCTTCAAGAGCGTGAACTAGGAAGGGAAGCAGCTTGGTGGGGCCGTCCTCGGCGCCAGCCAGTGGGTTCTCCAGGCTGCTATCATAAAGTGTCCTCGGTGAGGAGCGAGCCCTCGCCTCCATTCCCGCGAAGGCCACGCGGTCCTCGGCATGAACCAGGGCCTTGTCGTCCAGCTTGGCCTTCCTCGCCCCCAACTCCTGCTCCAGCACGCCTAGGTGGTCGCGGCGTTTCTTGAGCTTGACCTCCCTCTCCTTGAGAGCCGCCACGCGAGCCTTCACGCTTTCTTCCTGCCCTTGGCAAAGGCGGACCTCGTTCGCGAGCTGGTCCCGCAATCCTTGCAATTCGCCCTCCAGCGCCTTGCAACGGCCACGGACGTCGACCACCTCCCCCAGGGCTGCATCACGAGCAGCCTTCGCTTCAAGGACGGCCTGCTTCTCCTCGTCGCATGCCATCGAGGCTTGGACCAGCGCCACCCGAATCGAAGCGTCGGAGCGAACCCATCCTGAAGCCAGCTCCAAGCGCCCGGCCACCAAGCGGGGGTCGGTGCCAAGAAGATCCTGACGCAGTCGGTCCAGCTCAGCAACAGCACGATCCAGAATGGCAGAAGGAGTCGGAGAGACAGCAGCCGGTGGAGTAGGAGGAGAAGGCGCCAGCGCGGCCACAACATCCTGAGGCGGAGTTTACCGTGCCCCGATAGCCGAAGTGGTGGCGGCAGGCAAGAGCAACTCGGGAGCCACTTGGGCCGTGGGGGCTGAGCTCGCCCCAGCTGGCTCAGCCAGGCCTCACGAGGGCAACCGGGCAGGAGAAGCCTGTGCATCGCGGTCACCCTCCTTCGCGGGCAGAAGCACTGCCATGGATGGAACCTCGGGAGACCCCTTCAGCTTCTTTGCGGCGGGCGCCAGCCTATGCAAGAGATGCGGATGTCAAGCTTTAGAAGCAGAGCAAGAGATAAAGACAAGAATCGAGCTCTTACGGGTCGTCGCCAGTGAGCTCAAGCAGCCTCCGGCCAAATTTGAAGCCTGAAAGCCGGCTGGAAGGGTCAACCTCGGGAAGCTTGGAGGCGCAAGGCGCATCTGCGGTCCGCCCCGGGGCCGGGGCAGACCCGCGGGAGATAAGCCCGGTCCTGTCCTTCTTAGGGATCGGGGGTGAGCTCCCGCCGTCCTGCTCGTCGTTGTCCTCATTGTCGTCTTCATCGTCATCCTCGTCGCCATCGCTCGGAGAGAGGCGGAGAACGTAGGACCGGCGCCAGGGGAGGGGAGCCCTCGACTCTCCGTTAGTCGCCTCGGAGTTAGGCCCTTTTCCCCGCTCCCCTCCTTCCTCCTCTTCGCTGGAGTCGTCGGAGGGCACGTCCACCGGTTCCTCGGGAGTTTCCGCGGGCATGGGCCCATCCCCGTTGAAGACGGGCATGGACTCCACTACCTGCTCCCAGTCGTCGCGGAGGAACAAGGGCATAGGAGTGCCCGCCAACCTCGCCACATCGCCCCCGACTAGAGATTGGAGGACCGCAGCTAGATCTCTGTCGGCTAAGGCCACAGGGCTCGGACGGGGCCTCCACATCGGAAGTGAGTACTGCCAAAGCGGGGCCAGCTGGTGCTCTAAGAATTCCCTCAGCAGCGACGCGCCGGTCAGCTTCGCCGCCGCCATGTTGGCCGGCCTTAGATCCGCGTCCATCTTCTCCAACATCAGCTTCGCGCGGGGGTCCATAAGCTCCGCTTGATCCCAATCGCTGGAGCTCGTGGGCTGCTCCGTGGGCAAGATCAGTCGAGGGTGGATGCGCCCAGCATCCACCAAGATCCACTTGCTCCTGAAGCCCTCAATCCTTTTCCCGCGGTTCGAAATGGCAATGGCGCCACCGTACGCGACGAAGCTCGCGCACGCGGAAGCAGTACCATGAGAGTTCCGGAGGTAGAAGTAGTGGCGCAGCAAGGCCACTGAGGGCTGCAGCCCTACGTAAGCCTCGCAGTAATAAGCAAAGATTGCTCGAAGAAGGACGGAGTTGGGGTGGAGATGCAGGGCTTGTAGCTTATAGTGGCGGAGGACAGAGAAGAAGAACTCGGAGAAGGGAGGCACCAGGCCAGCAGCAATGGCACTTACAAGGAGCGCATAGAAGGTGCTTCCTTGACCCTCAGGGGTAGCGGAGCCGACTTTAAACACCTTCGCCCCATTGATGCCCCGCACCGTCGCCATCCGACGCAACCGGGCGAGGCTCGCCTCCGACACGTTCGGCGGGTCCAGGGCAGATGAGTACCAAGCCACGGCCGGGGGCTGACGAGGCGCCATGGCTTCCTAGGTCACACGGTCGGAGCGGATCTGGAAATTTTGGAGGAAGGAAGGAGAGGCGCAAGAAAGGGGATCTGAGCAGCAACCGGGGAAAGGAAGAAGCAGAGCCTAGGTGGACGCCGCTCCTTTATCAACTCACACGGTTGCAAGGGCGCCCACATCCAACCAACTGCCACGCGGCGCCCAAGGCCGCAGGCTATTAGGGCCCGCGGCGCTTCGCTCCTGCCCTTTCGCCTCCCTGCACGGCCAAGTCCGGGCGCGCCTTGGGCCCGGGGGCTACTGTCGGTGTTCTAGGAACGGGGGTCCCCAGACTTGCCTGCCTGCGGCCCGCGGCATGGCTCAAAGGGGGGCCCAGCACGACCCATCTTCACCAACACAAACCCAAGACCCTCGCGAGGGGCCAAGCCTCGTGGGGCAGACGACGCGGAGCTTCCTCAGGCGCGGCCTCGTCAGGCTGGCTCACGAGGAGGCGGAGAGATCAAGGCGGGGTATCTCACGAGGTGCCCGTGACGCAAGCCATAACGACCGGGGGCGCCAGGTGGGTGCCAGCCCGCGCATCGTCCTCCCTTCCTCTTTGGTGCAAAGGGGGCAAGCGCAACCGCGGAGTACCGAGGCATCAGGCGAAGGTTGCCATTTCGTTGCAACGAGACCAAGACCAGGAGGACTACAAGATGGAGGTCACCATGGAGCCCAAGACGGCGTCATCACCAGAGCTTTGCGCAGGCGAAGACTACTTTTGTCAAGATAGTTGATACTAGCTGTCCCCCTTCAAATTAGCCCGCCATTGTTGGCTCCCTTCCCACTCGATATTTGGGAAGAGGACCAGGGCCTCTCTAAATAGGACCAGCCACCCACAGAGCCAAAAGAGGCTGGAGGCTGGGGAAAAAGAGCTGGCCAGAGAGTTGGAAAGATAGAGAAGATCAGGTAGAGAGAGAGAGAGAGGGGTGACTGAGCTCCTCCCAGCAGTTCATCGCCCCAGCCAAGAGCAGACCCTCGCGAGGCTGTTCTTCCTTGTATTGTTCATCATCATCAACCCAAGAGGCAATCCACCACACCACACACTGGAGTAGGGTATTACACCACAACGGTGGCCCGAACCAGTATAAACCCTGTGTCTCTTGTTTTGTTCTTTCCTTAGTTTAGATCCTAGTAAGGCGGAGGAGTGCAGGTAGGTAGGAGGCGAAATCTCCGCGCGCACCCCAGTGTTCGAACCTCAAGGGTCTGCCGGAACCCGAAATCCGACAGTTTCTCTGACCAATGCATGAACTCGAGGGTCTCTGATGCTACTACATTCACTTCCAACCACTGCTGCCGCCTGTTGCGCCTATCGTCAGCAACACTGGTGAACACGACGTAGGCCCCTTGCTCTTCGGGATAATCATCTTGCACGGTGCCGACTGGCCGAGCTGCCGGCTGCTGCGGGGGAGGATCCGGCGGGCCGACAGGGGGAGCGGGCTTGAGTCCGTCACCCTTGGCAATCCTGGTGAGCCAATGGCACTTCTGGATGGTGTGATTGGATGGCTTTGCACCGCTGTGGAACTTGCAGGGAGCATCAAGTGTCTGTTCGGATGAGAAAGTGGGCAGCCAGTTAGGCTTGCCGCCCTTTTGACGCTTGGGATGAGGCTACTCTTCTGGTTGTCGATCTTCAACTGCCGCCACCTGCTGGCTTGTGGAAGCCGGCTGTGCGGCCTTGCACTTGTTGTCGTTCGGCTGCTGCCGCCGACTGGCGTCACCAGCCGGGGTCCGAGGGGCTTGGGGGGACACCTTGCCAGACGCGTTGACTTGAATTTCCACCTTCATGGAGGAGTCGGCTGTGGCGTACTTGTCTGCTATGATTAGCAGCTCGTCAAGGGTCGCTGACTCGTCGCAGAGGAGCCGGTGCTTGAGGAGGGTTCCCTCTCGGCACCCGGCTGTGAAGTATTCGATGGCCTGAACCTCATGCACGCCCTCGCAAGAGTTGCGCAGCTCGGCCCAGCGTGTGAGATAATCGCGAGTCGACTCATCGGGGCCTTGGACGCATAGGGAGAGCTGGCAAGGCTTGGGCGGCCGCTTCTACGTGCTCGTGAAGTTGCGGATGAATGCTTCAATAAAGTTAACCCAGCTGTTGACGCTGCGGGGCTTCAGGCTGTTCATCCATGTTCGGGCCGTGCCCTGGAGCATGAGGGGGACGTACTTCACGGTGACACGCTTGTTGCCGTTGGCGATGCTAATGGCTGTGGAGTAGTTGACCAGCCAGTCCTCCGGCTTCACGGGGCCAGTGTACTTGGGGGTATCTCTTGGGAGAGTGAACCCTTTGGGAAATTGATCATCTCGGATGCGGGGGCCAAAACAAGGTGGACCTAGCTCGTCTTCCTCTTCTAGCGCCAGGGACCGATTAAGGCGGTCGATCCGATGGCGAGCATCGTTTTCTCTGATTCCTTCTCGGCGGCCAAGGCAGTCGCCGAGTGACGGGTGGTTAATAGGCGGCGGGGAGATGCGCCTCTCCCTGCGGGGAGGAGGAGGCGAGCAGTCGTCTCGCTGTCGTACTACTCTTGGGTCGTACTACGCTTGATGGTGACATGAGTCCGGCTGCGGCTGGCTGCCGGCTCCTTGTCTCTTATATCGTGGACGCCACCAGCAGTGTCCGGGATGTTGCGCCTTGGTCTCGGCGAGGTGGTAGGTCGTCATTTCACCGGTTAGGCGCTTCAGTGCGGTAGCCGGCATCTTGCTGCTCAGCTGCCGCGTCCAGGAGCTGCTGAACCCACTCTGTCATGTGGTGATGCTCGTCGCCCTCGATCTTGTCTAGCTCGTCTGCTGCCGCCTGGGCAGCCCGTATGTTCTCTGCAGGCATGGCATAGACGGGACAGTTTGTCCCAAACATGCTGGCGACGGCCGCGCCATGCTTCCTGATCGGGCCAATCCGTCTAGGCCCACCAGGATCCGGAGTGCCGCCTACAGCACGGTCCATCTCCCATTGGTAGGCCTCCAAAAGGCGTCTCATGCTGGCCAGCTGGCTGGCGCTCTCAATGAGCTGGATGCGGCGCGCTTCTAGCGTCTCGGCGTTGGCGTCTTCCGGGATTGGCGCAGCTAAGTCTTGCATTGCCGTCTGCAACGGGTCCTGGTCGCCCCCGCAAGAGTGCTCGCCGTGGCTGATCACGAGAACCTCCGTGATGGCGCTGCCACCGTTGTCCGCGCGAGGGAGCGGCTCATCGTAGACCACCACATTAGAGGGGAACCTGTCGAGCGAAGCCGTGTCGGAGTCGACCAACATCGGGTCGGTGGAGCCAATCGACTCCAAGTCAGCAGCAGGCTCGCTGGCGACGTGGAGCGGATCGAGGAGGCCCATGAGGCGGCCTTCGAGGCCGTTGGTGCCCGCGTCGGATGCGGGCTCGTGGGAGAGGCGAATCTCGCCAACAAGATCGGCAAGGCAGCTCGCTGCGCAGGCGATCTCCGCACCGTGCAGCGCCTCGGCGAATACGCCGTCCGGCGTGCCGAGCTGGCTGCGCTCGCCAGGAAGGAACAGGGTTCCTGTCTAGAACAGGTCTCCGGGAGACGGTGCACCTCGCCCCATGGTGGGCGCCAAATGTCGGGGGTTGGGTGTGACATATGCCAAAGGATGGCTTATCATGGTGGGAGCGAGTAGAACATCGCCGGTGCCTGGAAACGGGATGAGGCGTAGACACGAACACCGGCGTACTTTACCCAGGTTCGGGGCTCTCCTAGGAGATAACACCCCTAGTCCTACTCTGCGGGGTCTCCTCATGTTCACTAGTGTGTAAGTGGTACAATGGTACTCCTCAAGCTGTTTGCTAGAGGTGGAAGAAGGCACGCAGGCTCTCTCCTTCTCTAGGTATGAGTCTAATCCTAACAGGGCCGAACCCCTGGCATGGGTGCCCTGGGGGGTTTATATAGGCCTACCCCCTAGGGGTACAATGGTAATCTGGTCGGGCGTAGGGCCCGATCGTCATTCTCTCTGGTCGCCGGCCTCTTGGCCGACAGCTGGAGCCCGCCGCCTGGTCTGGTACGGAGCCGACAAGCCACTCCTGCCGCTTGCGGGTCTTGCCGGCTGCTGATCACTGTAGCTGTAACGCTAATGACGCAGGCTTGGTCGGGGAGGCGTGGCTACAGTCCCACTGCCTGGTGGGCGATCACTGTTGCCACTCGGTGTCTCATCTGGTTGATGGCGCATGGGGCCCAAGGGAGGGACTGGCCGCCTACTGGTAGCCGGCTCCTCCGAGGTCTGGCTGCCCCAGCCTCCTCCGACTTCAGGGCTCTCGCTGCCAGGTAGGGCCCGCCGTCTGCAAGACATACTTGGCAGGCCTTCGTGGGAACATGACTCCGCCTGTCAGGTGTGACGTGTGGGGGGAGAGGCAACAGTGCCGCGTCATGCCGAGATCTCCGCCTGTACGGGGCACTGTGGCCACGCGCGTCCCTGGATTCGTGGGGAAGGCTCGCACTATAGCCATACCCTGTCTTGTCTTCTTAATGGGGGTGCAGACTTTGAGGGCGCATGGGCCGACTGCTAGGAGCCGGCCTCTCTGGAGGCCGCTTGCTAGGAGACGGCCCGTCTTGGAGTCGCCTTCCCGAGCATGGCCGTCTTCTGGCAGTCGGCCATTCTGCTAGTCGGCCACTAGAAGGCGGCGCTTCATCTTGCCATCTTGAGGGGCGCAGCCAGCCCCGATTTTTTAAAAGGCTCGGGGCCTCGGGTTAGGCTACCCATGGCCCATTACTCCGACACTCACTCGCTCCCTCACCCAGCTGCTGCTCCGGCTCTCGCTCGCTCGCGCTACTGCTGCTCCTCTCGCCCTCACTCGTGTTGCTGCTCTCCTCCGTTTTAGCTACACTTCAGTCGACTGAATCGACTTTTGGGTTAGTCAATTTTCAGGGGTTGGGGAGGGGGGCTCGCCAGAGTTAAGGAAGAACCACCTGCAACGGGGAGGAGGGCTCGCCGGAGAGGTACCCCACTATCTATCTTAGTGTTCAAGGTGGGGGCGGTGGTCGCCGGTGATGGGGGCGCGGTGGTGGGGCTGTGGCGTGGGGATCGCTAGAGAAAAAGCTCGACGCCAGGGGGCTAGAGGGCTGGCCGCAGCGGCGGCAGACCGACGAGTTGTTTCGGGACGATGGTGGACCGACAAAGGGGAGTTGTTTCGGGGCGGCGAGGTGGCGCAGGGGCCGATGGTGGCTGGCGGCTCAGGGGGTGGAGGTTTAAGATGAACTGCAGGCCCTCCCTAAACTACATGTCAAGTGCCTCTCTGCTACCATTGCGTTCAGTTTCGACAGTAACATTCAGATTCCATAGTAAATTTCAGTTTCGTCAGTTAAGTTCAAAGTCAACAGTTTTTACCTCATCTGTTGTAGTCAGGTGGTTTTTGGTGATGTAAATTTTACATCTATTTTACATCATCTATTGGAGATGCTATTAGAATCCCACTTGATATTAACGATTTTTGTCTTGTGCTGCTTCAGCCTTGACGTCTTACGGCTCATTGGAGCTGCTCCAACGATAGAACGTTCCATCACAACAGATCAGTGCTCTGGACACCGTCTACAAATTCCCCAGATCTTCCTATACACCTCCGACCGCCACCTCTACCTCAACTTCTTCAGTGACCAACCCAATGATGCTGAGGTCGACACAGCTATGGCAAAGAGGTTGTACACTTGTTGCATCACTTATTACTCTACATTCATGTCGATCCATTAGGGCTATTTTGGTTCAACAGGAAAACATAGCAATAGGAAATTTTCCTATGGCACTCTACTATTCAATTATTCATGCATTTTGTTGAAAGGAATGGAGCAAAACATCCACCTGGACCTACTTTTCAAAGTCCTATGCATGAAAACAAGATCAAGTGCATTAGTGGCAAAATAAAATTCTAACTGTACACGCTTTCATATGGTTTCACTTTATTTTGGCCATGTTTCTTTGCATTCCTATACTCTTCCAATTCATGTGAACCAAACACCCAAGTTGACAGAAATCCTGTGTTTACAAATGCTCTATTTAGCATGTGCATTCCTATCGTATTCTGATGTTTTCCCTATCCCTGCGTTTTCAGAATCATGCAAGCCAAATGAGCCCTTACAAAATTACTTCAGTTACAGGTAGGTGTCGAAGGACACTTTGTGTGGTTTGTCCTGCTCCTGCCGCAACGTCGTCCACCTCACCTGAGCTACTCCATCAACAGAAGCATCCACCAAACCAGACATCACGACTCCTGACCGTCTTTCGCCTCCTCAGATCTCCTTCCGTGCTGCCGGCACTCACCGTAACAGCATCACCATCATCGACTCAACATATGAACCTGACGAGTACACGGGTCCACAAGAGAGGTCGCACTCTTTTGTTTATGCTTATGTTATGCATTGCTTAAAATTACCTGCTACTTTATCGTCATGTTCACCTCTTAGACTCCAAGTCAGGTCCAAATTAGTGTTCAAACTTGAGTTCTAAATTAGTTGTGGGGCACATATCGAGGCAGCAATGAATGGTATCTCTGTCTAATATCTGGTTCACCTAGGGTATGCCTATGTTGTTCATCTTGGGTGGGACACAAATAGTAAAGCAATCATCATCTGTCTTTTTATTAAATTAAAGCAATCATCAGCCTGCTATCATTATTTTTGGATCCTTCCACTGGTTGTTACCATAACTCTAGATTTCTGCATGCTCTCCTTACATAATCTCACCATATTTTTTCGTATGCATGTCAGATATTGTACATAGTCATGTTGAACATGTAGAGAGAAAGAGAAGAGTTTTGCGCGGTAATACAATGTCATGCAGACATCGCTCCATGGTGGGTTCAATGACAAACCCTCCCCCCTCTCCAGATTGTAATCTAAAGGAAGATATCAGTTCTGAGGTGGATTCAGATGCAGCTGACCACTCCTATTTACCCCCCATGGTGTTTGCTCTACCTTGGCATGATGATGTTAGTCATATCATGTATATGTTGCCTTGCAGTGCCCACTTTTGACATCATATATGCCATTTGCTTAGTTTAGACATGTTCTGTAATGCCACCTGTTTACGTTCTATATCATATATGGGAATTATGCAGTCTCATGTCTTTTAGCCAGCCATAATATATGTGAAATGTGCAATGCCATCCTGTTTAACCAGGCATCATATATTTGAATGATATCTTGCCCATCCTTTTCTTCATTACATTTCCATTTGTCGACAATGTTTGTACATTAAACTACTCTTCCCGTGAATTAGCCATTTGGGTGGGAGATGGAAAAATCTGGAGTGAAAACAAGGCCTTCAAAGCAGACAGTGCTACCTGTCGAAGCAGATCTCTTGTTGGGTCCCAATAGCCCCTCAGAGATGGATTGAGAGACAGATGACCAGTCCTATTCCCCCACTGAGGTGTATGCTCCAACTTGGCACGGTTACACTGCTCATATCATGCATATGGTGTCTTGCATTCATAGTTTAGACATCATATACACAATATTCAACACCATGTTCTTAGTTCAGACATCATATTGAATGCCCTCTGTTTAGCATATAAATCACATATGTGAATTAAATCATGCGATCATGATTACTTAGATAACATGTATGTGAATTATGTCATGCAATCATGTTTAGTTATTCATCATATCTTTGAATTATGTTAGGCTATGCTATCCAGTTTAGATAGACATCATATATGTGAAATTATGTCATGCTATCCATTTTAGTTAAACAATATACATGTCAACTATTTCATGCCTTGTTTTTTCCATACTATCTATTGCATCTGTCTCTGATACAATGCCTGTACATTCAACTATGTTTCCTGTTTATCAGCCATTTGAATTGGAGCGGGTGATGCCAGTATCTAGCGGAGTAAAAACACGGTCTTCAAATAAAATAGTGCTACCTCTTGGTGGAGATAGCACCCTGGTTGTACATACACAAGAACCAGCCCTACCACACATAACCCGGACTCTCGCAGATTGTACCCCTACTACGATGGTCAGAGAACCAGCTTCACCCAATCTAACCCCAACCCCAGTAGATAGTAACCCAGTTCCTGTTGACACAACACCATCTCCACCACAGAGCTCCCAAACAAGAGCAGTTAGTAAGCCAACTCTAGTGCCCAAAGGTCCAATACTACGACGGCGAACCCCAACTCCACTAGTTAGTACACCTATTCCTGTGGAGGAAGCACAACTAGCCAGTCATAGTTTAGCATCTATCGCATTTGATGTTGTTAAATCTTATGTGCGTATCTTCCCATCTTGGAAATATTATACTGAAGATGAAGGAAAATGCCATTTGCAGGTGTTTGTCCAGGAGTTATGTGTAAGTAATGTTTTTCATGGAAATTACTTTGCTTTGTCCCATACATTCTACCTCCATGATGGTTATAATACAACAAATTTTCCTATTTTTCTCTATAGGGAAGGACCGATTTGGAAACTCAGGATGAGGTAACTTGTGCTAATACCTCTGCTATCTTCAAGAATGCCTGGTGATAGTATCGGAATTACCTAAAGAAAATGTACTTCACTGGTGAAGAAACTCATCAAATTCCCTTACGTTCTCCTGAGACACATTTACTGGACGATGACTGGGAACGCCTTGTTCTGTACTGGTCCCGAACCAAGAATGTCATAAGGTCTATGAGCTCATTTTTTTAAGTATTGTATTCTTGTGTCTTACTATACCCTGTTCATGTAGAACAAGTGCTTAAACCTAAAGAACAACTGTTCTAATTTAAGATTCAATTGCTATCGTGCATACTGCTTTGCTCTTGTATCACTATATTTACACATACAAACTTATTTTTAAATTGAAGGATCCAAATTGAAACTCCAATGGCACAATAGGTATGTTCACGCATATTTCTTTAACAGATTTGCTCTTATCAATAGCTCTGTTGATTTAAATTACAATTGTGTATATGGTTGACTTCTCATATCATGCACATTACTACCATCACAACAGAGCCAATAGTGTTGTTGTACATGTAGACCTGTCGTACCCATCTGAAATCTTGTTGTGCCATGTAGTTTCCCATGCTTTGTATTCTTTCACTGCTGCTTTTCTTGAACTGGCATGATTTAACCGTGTCTCTATTTTGATTTGGCAAGACAATGCAGTGACCATAGGACATAGATATATGTTTGTTTGATGCTTTTATTATGTACTAGTACTTGGAAATAGAAGACTTGGTAGTTTAATCCTGTCCACCTTACTAATGAATTGGTTCACCGAAATGAGTTTCATATACTAGTACATGCTAAATCTTTTATTTCTCTTCTTGTTTCTTCTTTTAGAATGCTGACAGAATATTGGGGAAGAGTGCCTTATTAAGCAATGGTAAATGAAGTAATGCAGATAAGGTTCAGGATAGTGTGATATCCTTGTTGGTCTCCAACAAAGCTAATAAAATAGCTAAGGAAGACTATCTTGAAGACAGTGAGACAACCCCAAAGTCCTGTCTTGGTTTAGTGTTCGAGTTACTGGTCACTACCGCTTGCACAAGCTATTCAAACTCACTGTCTGAATCAATTCGGTTTCTTGAGTCTCAACTACAAGATGAAAGACATGGATCAGTTGTGTTGCGACAAGAACCGGAAGGACTGCGGAAATCCCTGGAGCATTCAGATGCATACTTTCTGGTGCAACATCAAGCGTTGGAGGATGTTAGCGCCAAATAGGACAAAGCTAATAAGCTTGCTAAGCTTATTGCCATCATGGTGGATACCCAATATAACATTTCTTGAGCTCTTCTAAAGTTGTTTCAGTTATGCTCTTGTTTTGCTGCCTCGTTTATTTGCGCTGGTGGCCAATTTTGACGGCTAGTGTATGTAATATGCTGCTTTGTTCCCTATATTTGCACTGGTGGCGAACTTTTGTGCCCAGTGGATGTAATATGTGTAATAGCTATACTAGGCTGGCATTAGTTTCTTGCTTTCTTATTTCCTTATTGTCTTGTTTAGTTGTTTGCTTGTAGTCACCACAGTTCTTTTTTCGCGTTTTTCTAGTGGCCACAATAACCTATTTTTGGTAACTAAGCCACAATAGTCATGGCAACACACGGACTGTTGTAACCATGGGCCTCCTGCGGGCCATAGGATCCAAGGACCTTCTACGGGCCATAGGATCCATGGGCCTTCTACGGGCCGTAGGATCCATGGGCTTTCTATGGGCCTTCTATAGGCCATAGGGTCCATTGGTCTTCTACGGGCCGTAGGATCCATGGGCCTTCTACGGGGCGTATAATCATTTCGCCAAACATGGGACGTACTATTCGTGGACCATAACGGGCCGTTAATAGGCCGTATTTGATAACACTATGAAAACAGCCCAACGGGTTAACGGACCACAAACGGGCCGAATGTAACCACCGGCTAAATTTGGCCCACAAACGGAACAAGCCAGACCGTAACTAACCGAATTCTAGAAATGAGCCCAATAATAAATGGGCCCTTAGAAGGCCAAAAATTAACACGGGCTGGAAACGGCCGACGGAATAATGGGCCGTTAATGGGTATAAAGCGATACACTGTTCATTATGAGCCAGTTTCATCTCGGGCCTTTATTGGGCCTAGAGTTACGATGGGCCTCATACGGGCCGAAAGACATCATGGGCCATACATGGGCCAGAAGTAACAACGGGCTGGAATCATATTGGACGGCCCAGATGAAGCTACTAGGCTTAATTCCGATAGGCCGTAACAGGCCAGGAGTTAGCGGGCATTAAATGGGTGATATACGAACATGCCATTAACATGCTTTCCATGGGCCGGCCCGTTACCTTTTGCCCAAGTCAAATGGGCTGGCCTTTTCACCGGAATGGGCCTCTGTTGGGCCATGCCACGTGTCGACGCATCATAGGCGCCTCCTGTCCAATGAGTGGATGACATCTATCCCAACAGTGAGCCAACACGTGTTTCCTCTAGCCAATGAGAATTTTACGCGTGGAAAATCACCATTGGTCCGGGCTGTTAACGGGTTATCGGATCCAAAACCGGACACGATAGATTAACAGTGACATGTTACGATGGATGCTGCGTGTCGGTCACTGTCGTGGAATTGTCATGGCAGATGTCCTAGTGTGAGGACTTAGTCATGGAGCCATCGCGTTGATGTTAGCTTAAAGGGGTTAATCAGGGCAAAGGACACGAGGAGTTTATGCTGGTTCGGCCCCTTACGATGAAGGTAAAAGCCTAGTCCAGTTTGTAGTTGGTATTCCTAGGTTTTCGATGAGCAGGGAGCGAATACGCTTGACCCGGCTCTCGATCTTTTGTTTCTTGTCCTAAGCTGCCGCTAGGTCGTCCCCTTATATACATGGGTTCACGCCCTACGGCCCTCAGAGTCCCGGCCGGTTTATAGAACGTACCCGGCTTGGTGACATATCTCTTATGCCTTACAATACAAGTTTTACATACATGGCGGTTTATAATCATGGGCCTTAAGCAGCCTTCGTGTCTAGGCCCTCTACCAAGCCGATCTATGAACCGCCATATGAACGTGGGCTTCATCGAAACGGATCGTCATAGGGATGACCCGGCCCCTCCTGGGCGGGTCATACCTAATAGTTATATCCCCAACATTAGGCACCAGGTTGGTTTAAACTTGTTCATGTCAATCTCCAAGACTTACAAAAATCCTTCCATGTCCACTACAACAACTTTCTAACCCTCCATGACGTTATCTCCAAGAATTTCGGAAACCTGCCACGACATCATCATTAACGGATCTTTATCTTAATGTCTTCCCAAAAATCGAGGTGTCCAATTAGGTGGATAACCATCATTTGGCCTCCTCGTCTTTCGCGCCTGCCTGTTTCCTGTGTCCTTATAAATAGGACCCGAAAGCCATCTTCCATTCTTATCCTTCTTCTTTCTTCCTCCTCGTAACGCCACATCCTGCACGAACCTCGCCGCCGTCGACCTCCATCTTCGATCTCAACTCCGGCCGCTGCATCGCCCTGAGTGGACCAGAGAACAGCAGCGCCACCCCACTGTCTGAACAACATCGGTAACCTTTCCGTTCCTCATCACGGATCTGTCATTAGGTTTTTTTGGTGTTCTTCGGTGTTCGTCGGTGTTCATCACTGTCCTTTCTTTTTCTTTGTTTAGATCCATAGGTTAGATCCAAAAGCTATAGGAATCTTGCGCAGTAGCAGTTTCAATACTTGTTTTAATACTAGAACATATCCCCACCGTGACAGATCTTCTCTAGGGCTCCTCTGCTCTTCCTCTGTCACTTTTTGTAGATGAATTTATCGCCCTTTTTGGAACAACGGTAGATCTAAATTTATAACCTCAATCTGCGGAATCTATTTGTCCCAATATTTAGTAAATTATGTTTTCGATAACTCTTGAATATCTTAATCATGGCGGCTTACTCCGCTGGCTTTACTTCATATATCATTAGCCCTTACCTAAGCCGCCATTATAAACATGCACTGTATTTGTTGACTTGCAAACCAACTAACTTGAGCCGGCAAACTATTTCCTCTTAGATTGTCCTTTCATCATGCCGCCAAAGACGATGACAACTTGCAACTGGGTCCCTTCCGCAGACACCGAGAGCACCTTGTAAGATTTTGTCACGGTTGGATACTTATCGGAAAAAAGTGTCATGCCTTACCGTGCTCCTAACCCGGCTGAAGAGAGACCTCAGCCGAAGGATGGTGAAATATTGTCTTCACTAATCATATGAACCGGGGCTTCTCGCCGCCCGAATCAAAATTCTTTAGAGATGTTCTACATTTTTTCAAGCTTCATCCTCAAGATATCAGACCCAATTCCATATCAAACATCTCTAACTTCCAAGTTTTCTGCGAGTTTTATCTTCAAGAAGAACATACTGTTGAGCTCTTCAGAGAATATTTCTACCTGAACCGCCAGAATGAATATACCAATGGTCTCAACTTGGAACTTGGCGGGATTTCGATTCAACGCAGATGAGATGCCATCTTCCCTTTAGTAGTCTTGCCAAGCCATCCCAAGGACTAGAATCAAACATGGTTCTACTGCAAAGACACCTCGCCGTCTGATGAAAATCCAATGTCAAGTTACCGCACTGAGCGTCTTGACGCCAAATACCAACTCCCTGATAAACTTACTGCTGCCGAACGCAAGAAACTTGTCCCCACAATCAAAAAAGTTCAAGGCTTGTTGGGAAACGGCTTAACTGGAGTTGACTTGATCCGCTATTGGGTCGCATGGCGGATCATCCCTCCGAGCCGCCGATCCGGTTTGATGTGTAACTATACCAGAGGAACAGATGATCCATTACGTCATAGCTCCCTGCGTCTGACCGAAGAAGCCATTGTTGAAATGGCAACCACTCTTGTCAATAGCAAGTATGAAGACTGCAGCATAGTAGGGTTGAATCCTTTCTTCAAGCTTAACCCGACGCCAGAGGTAAATCTTCTTGACTTTTTTGTCCTCATCAGTTAAGTATTTGTGCGAATTTCAACATGTTATATTTCCATAGGCTAAATCTGATGTTTGGAAAGTCAAATATGACCATGAGGCCGCCAAAAAAGCTAGAGCTGCTGCGATAGCCACCAAGAAGACCGTCAGAAAGTCTAAGAAGAAACCAACTGCCTCTGATTTACTTAAGTTGGATGATACCTCTGAGTCGGAGGTAGCCCTTGACTCCCTTGGCCTGTTTTTTAACAACCTTATTGACACTGACTATTGCCAGGATGACACGGGGACCAGCCAGGCAGTCAAAGAAGAGGTAACTATTATTTCCTCCGACTCAGAACCTTTACCAAGGTAGAAACTTCAGTGGGTAACCCGGAAAGTAACGTTTTCACACCCCTTGGCTTATTTAGATCCTCATTTTCTTTTGAAATGACAGCAACATGAGAGACGCCACCAGACCCGGACCGGTGGAGATGACAATCTACCTTCCGGCTTACTGAAAACTCCTCAGAAACGGCAAAATGAGGTTCTTTTTAACCTTAACCCTTGTATTGACCAACAAGTTACTTTTATTAATCACTCAATTGTGATTCCACTATTGTAGGAGATTTCTCGTTCCTCCTCTGACGATTCTTCACAAACTCAACTGCCGACTTTTAAGACTGCCCCCGGGTAAAGATAATTATCCTTCTTCTGCACCTTTATATCCGCATCATTATACTGACTTATCCAAATTATTTTTAGCGGTCAAGCAAAGCCCAAAAAAAAGCAAAGGTGACAAAGCCGGCTGAGGATCCGAAAACTGCTGAACCGGAGCAGCAAACTTTTGTACCGGAACATTCTGAAGCACCGGAAGATCCTGCTATCAACACTCGACCAGATTTACCTGAGTCGTATGTTGACGAAACCATTCTTGATCCATCAACTTTTGAACCGTCAAGCTCAGCTAACTTGCCAGAGACTCACGGGGATGATATTTTAATCACTGGCACCAGATTCGTCGAACCGGGGAATCCAACTGTTCTAGCAAGACACTCTGCCAAACAGGAAGTTATGGAAAGGAAGAAAGTGAGGTTAGACATTTCCCACTATGCTCATCTGAGTATTAATTAAGTGCTATCTGGTTATCTCAGTCAAGTGCATTCCAGCCGTGATTCAGAAATTGAGATGGTCAAACAAATGCACCAAAAATATGAGGTTCGTTCTCCGGCTTATATAAGTTATATACCCTGCCAGCCTCCAAGTCTTCTTATTATGATAAAATTGAATGATCTGTAGACTTAGAAGACATAAGCTTCTGCCTTAGACTCCCTCCAAGTCCGGTTTATGACTAAACCGGATGATGATAGTATTTCAATTTGCATGTGTAGCCCCCAAGGGCCGGTTTAATCAGTATGAATGGGCCGGTCCTACTAGTCATTGCATAGAACTAAACCGCATAGCCCTCATGAGCCGGCTAAGACTGTTGACAGCTTATCTAGGTCATTTGTAGAAAAAAGTCAAGCAATATGCATTAGCCCCCAAGTGCCAAGTGTTGTTGCCTGCAAGACAATTGGGACTTTTAGAAAGAGTCAATTCCTTTCAAAAATTTGCGTTGACAAACATTAGCCGCCAAGTGCCAAGTGTTATTGCTTGCAAAGCAGTTGGGACTTCTTTTTTATAATCTGCCATGAAACTGAACAACCTTATGTTGTATGCAGGCTGTGACCGCAGAACTGGAAGTCCAATTGTCTGAGGCCAAGACCCGGCTAGCGACTCAAGAGAATGAAACCAAGAAAGTTGAATCCAAATTCCAGTTGAGTGTGTGTGAGGCAGAAAAACTAAAGACCGGCTTCACTGTGGACAAAGAGGCTCGGGCCAACGAGAAGACTGCCTTGACATAGCGTGCTGAGAAGGCTGAGGCGGCTCTGGAAGAGGTTACCACTGAACTCTCCAGTTTAAAGAACCATGTGTCTCAGATGGTTTCTGCAATCTTCGGTAAGTCACCTTGTTGTTTACTCAAAGTAAATATTTGTCATCATAATATGGGCCACCACTTACGCAATTGTGTAAACTTTGCAGGTCCCAGGAGTAGCAATCTGAGCTGAGACACGTTGGTCAAGCTCAAGGCGGTTTACACGCTTGTTGAGAAATTATTCACTAGGGCTCAGCGGACTCTTGCCACTATCTCTCCCGCAAATCAAGAACCAATCTTATTAAGTGATGTCTTGAAGAAGCTGTCCATCTTGCCCGCTAGGTTCTAAGAAATCAAGCGATCCTATGCTAGAGTCGGAGCTGCGACAGCTTTGAGCCATGCCAAAGCTTGGGTACCCGAGTTAGACCCGACGGATGTAGCTAGTGGGTATCACAGCCTGAAGGAAGATGGAATGCTTTTTGATCAACAAGACTTCGCTGCTTGTGTCAAGGAGATTCGTCGTCATGCAACAATAATTGCCGAAGAGGCCAACCTCACCAAGTACCAGCCGGGTTACGATGCAGACAACCAAAAGATGGAGACTCCTTCATATAAAGTGATGGATTTAATCCCGCCGATCCGTAAGCACACCTTCGCCCCCGACATCAATCCGTCTGGTCTTATTGATAACGAGGCTGAATTTGTCGCCCTTCGTGGCTTTGACTAGTCCAAACCCAACTTCCAGACGGTGGAGGAGGAGGCCGAACCGTCAAGGGATGAGCCGCAATCTTTAGGTCAGCCGGGTCAATATTAATGAACCAGGGCCGGTTTATCAGCTGCTATCTGTGAGACTAAAAAATAGTTATCCTTTTGGGCTCCAAACGCCTTGTAATAGGCTAGCTTCAAACTTCTTGTTCTGCTATGCCCTCGTGCATATTTGGCTGTTTATGATACTTCTTTATCCATCATGTGACTATATGCAATGTATGCCTGATGATATTATAAATACTAAATCTACTCCTTCATACAATAGATAAAAAGTGTCATGGCGGTTTACCGTTGGACGCGTTATACTGCCCCAACATGAATTTATCATGATTCATAACCAAAGCCGGTTAAAATAATAATCATATATGGTTAAAACATATCATACCTGTGATGTTTTGATCACACTTGTTGATTTTACCAAGCCGGTGTAGTAAGGGCGATAACCCAAGACTTTGGATGCTGGTAGTTATCAGAGATTGCCGGCTTATGAACAAAACCGGACTGGGTTAATAAACACCGGATATTTACCTTTATTTTGTACTGGCAACTTATAGTCGAAGACCAGGCCGGGTTAATAAACACTGGTTAATGTCATATATGACTCAGAAGGCATTATAAGCCTTAATCTTTTTCAACCATGTATTACTATGTCACAAAAGAAAAAATTGCAAAAAGACATTCAAATCAAGAAAAAAGAAAAAATCTGAGGCTTTCAGAGGCCACCACGCCAAAATATCTTCTCCAATGAAACTAGCATTAGCCATTGGAAGGTACGCGCTTTCCGTGAGCCGGCCCTCATTGACCCAATCGAAATTCTAACCTAGATAAGTTCAGTTCTTATTTAAAGATAGACTTATCAGGACTACGCGGGGTTAGAGCAGCATCGTGCATCACACACCGATTTATCC
Organism: Triticum dicoccoides; assembly: GCF_002162155.2. Classification (NCBI taxonomy): domain Eukaryota; kingdom Viridiplantae; phylum Streptophyta; class Magnoliopsida; order Poales; family Poaceae; genus Triticum; species Triticum dicoccoides. The sequence goes on along the minus strand of NC_041390.1, from coordinate 252,637,725 downwards.
AAGGTCCAAGGAAGGTGGCTTTTCAGCCTGAGCTTCTCCTTGCTATCCGTAAAATTGTGCCCTCTCATGACAAACCGGCGTTTTAACCATAACAAGTTCAAGGTCTTGTTTAAAAGATTGACTTTCAAGAGTTCGGTGGGTCAATCAGGATTACCTGATGGAGAAGCATCTGGCATACAGGCAGGATAACCCGGGGTTTTAGGTGAATACACCTGGCTTCCAAGCCTGGCTTTTATAGCCTATCACAAGGTTATGAACTCTTCGTTCTTTAGAACAAAAGAGCCCCAAGTGATATTTTGAGCTGTGCTCAGGGGGTACCTATGTTTGAGTCCTGCTTTTGCCACAGACTCGCTTTGGCCCCAAGTTTTTATGTGACCTATAGGCCGGATCAAAGGGTAATTATAACTTTGCTATAGAAAGCAGAAGCCCCCATGTAATCGAAGACTCATTAATTAGAGAGGAAAAAACGACAGAGGCCCTGCTTTAGCAGGGATACTAGCTTTATTATATTGATCATAATATATACATTGTCAAAATATGTACATTGGAAGAATCGGTGGCTCAAGTGTAGTATGGCCTAAGCTGAGCAATATTCCAGGGCCGGTGGGTCTCCTCTTCCGACGTGCGTGAATCCTTGTGGTCTCGAACATTGATAAGGTAATATGACCCGTTGTTTAGATTCTTGCTTACCAAAAAGGGTCCTTCCCGAGGTGGGGATAACTTGTGCATATTAGTCTGATCCTGGATAAGCCTGAGCACGAGGTCGCCTTCTTGAAAAGTTATGGTTTTAACCCGGTGGCTGTGATAACGACGTCGATCTTGCTGGTAAATCACCGAACGAGCTGCTGCTATGTCACACTCCTCATCAAACAGATCAAGTGCTTCTTGACATGCTCTTTCATTGTCTGCTTCAACATAAGCCACCACACGAGGCGAGTCATGACGGATGTCACTAGGGAGAACTGCCTCTACTCCATAAACCATGAAGAAAGGTGTGTATTCCGTAGATCTGTTAGGGGTGGTGTTGATGCTCCATAACATGTAAGGTAACTCCTCCACCCAACAACCTAGCGTCCTCTGCTGGGGAACCATAAGCCGGGATTTGATGCCCTTCAAGATCTCTTGGTTTGCTCTCTCAGCTTGACCATTGGACTAGGGGTGAGCTACTGATGATACATCAAGCCGGATATGCTCACGTTGACAAAATTCTTCCATAGCACCTTTAGAGCGATTAGTGCCATTGTCTGTTATAATGCTGTGTGGAAAGCCAAAGCGGAAGATCACCTTTTTCATTAATTGAACCGCCGTTGCTGCATCACATTTACTGACCAGTTCTGCCTCTACCCACTTAGTGAACTTATCAACCGCCACTAAAAGGTGGGTCTTCTTGTCCTTAGATCTTTTGAAAGGCCTAGCCATGTCAAGCCCCCAAACTGCAAACGGCCAAGTAATTGGAATCATCCTCAATTCTTGAGCTGACACATGGGCTCGTCGTGCAAATTTTTGACATCCATCACACCGGCTGATGAGGTCCTCTGCATCAGCATGAGATGTTAGCCAATAAAACCCATGACGAAAAGGTTTAACCACAAGGGACTTTGAACCGGCATGATGACCACAGTCTCCTTCATGAATTTCTCGTAAGATCTCACAGCCCTCTTCTGGAGAAACACAACGTTGAAACACCCCTGTGACACTGCGATGATGTAACTCTCCATTAACAATTGTCATTGACTTAGACCGCTGGGTTATCTGCCTGGCTAAGGTTTCATCCTCAGGTAACTCGCCCCGGGTCATATAGGTCAAGTAAGGGGCTGTCCAATCTGGGATTACATGAAGAGCTGCCACCAATTGAGCCTCCGGGTCAGGGACAGCCAAATCCTCCTCTGTAGGTAACTTGACCGACGGGTTACGTAAGACGTCAAGAAAAACATTAGGCGGCACCGGCTTCCATTGAGAACCCAACCGGCTTAAAGCATCTGCCGCTTCATTTTTCCTCCGATCAAAGTGCTCAACTTGATAACCTTTGAAGTGACCAGCAATAACGTCCACCTCTCGTTGATAAGCCGCCATGAGTGGATCCTTAGAATCCCAAGTACCATAGACTTGCTGAGCCACCAAATCTGAGTCGCCGCACCTAACCCAGCTTAAGTTCATCTTCTTAGCCATCCGAAGACCGTGGAGCAAGGCCTCATACTCAGCTGCATTGTTAGTACAAGGAAACATCAAACGGAGAGCATAACCGAATTTATCACCTTGAGGGGAAGCAAGAATAACTCCAGCCCCCGATCCCTCCAATACGTGTTATCTGGCTTTTCCTCAGGCATCTGCAGCTCTGTCCAGTCATTGATGAAATCCACCAGCGATTGAGACCTGTTGGTCGTGCGAGGCACATATTTTAACCCATGAGGTCCAAGCTCAATGGCCCACTTAGCAACCCGACCAGTTGCTTCTCTGTTTTGGATGATATCTCCCAAAGGAGCAGAGCTGACCACAGTGATGGGGTGATCCAGAAAATAATGTTTAAGCTTCCGGATGGCTAAGAACACCCCATATACAAGCTTCTGCCAGTGCGGATACCTCTGTTTGGACTCAATTAGCACCTCACTGATAATAGTAAACCGGCCTTTGAACCGGATATTCCTTTCCTGCCTCCTTTCTTTCTACCACAATAGCAACACTGACAGCCCGGCTATTAGCAGCCACATATAACAACAAAGGCTCCTTGTCAATAGGGGCTGCAAGCACTGGCGGCTCAACTAGCTTCTTCTTCAAATCCTCAAACGTTGCATCAGCAGCATCACTCCAGACATAATTATATGTCTTCTTCATCATCTGACATAGAGGGATGGCCTTTTCTCCTAACCAGCTTATGAACCGGCTTAGCACCACAATATGGCCCGCCAGACGTTGCACATCATTGATACACACCGGCTTAGCCAGAGAGGTGATGGCTTTAATCTTCTCCGGATTAGCTTCAATTCCTCTGTTAGACATCAAAAAACCCAGGAGCTTGCCTGCCGGCACACCAAAAACACACTTGGCCGGGTTAAGCATCATCTTGTAAACCTGGAGATTATCAAAGGTTTCCTTCAAATCGTCTATTAATGTCTCTTTCTCCCTGGATTTTACCAAAATATCATCCACATAAGCATGAGCATTATGCCCAATTTGGTTATGAATGCAATTTTGCACACACCTCTGATAAGTCGCCTGGGCACTCTTGAGCCCAAAATGCATAGACACATAGCAGAAGCCTCCAAAGGGAGTTATGAAAGTTGTCTTCTCCTGGTCCTTAACTGCCATCTTGATCTGATGATAACCGGAATAAGCATCTAGAAAACTCAAACGCTCACAACTCGCCGTAGCATCAATAATCTGATCAATACGTGGGAGAGCAAAAGGATCAGCCGGACAAGCCTTGTTTAAATCTGTGTAGTCCACACACATACGCCAAGTGCCATTCTTCTTAAGTACCAGCACCGGGTTAGCTAACCAGTCAGGATGAAAAACTTCAATGATAAACCCCACTGCCATGAGCTGGGCTACTTCCTCTCCAATGGCCTTCCGTCTCTCCTCATTAAAACGGCGAAGAAACTGCTTGACCGTCTTATACTTTGGATCAATATTAAGAGTGTGCTCAGCGAGTTCTCTCGGTACACCCGGCATGTCTGAAGGCTTCCATGCAAAGATGTCCCGATTCTCATGGATGAACTCGATGAGCGCGCTTTCCTATTTTGGATCCAGATTAGCACTTGTGTTGAACTGCTTAGATGAATCACCAGGAACAAAATCAACCATCTTGTTATCATCTGCTGATTTAAACTTTAAAACCGGATCATGTTCTGTGGTTGGCTTTTTGAAAGACGTCATATCTGCCGGGTCAACATTGTCCTTGAAATTTTTTAACTCCTCCATTGCACAAATTGACTCAGCATAAGCCGCATCCCCTTCTTCACATTCCAGGGCTATCTTACGGCTCCCATGCACTGTAATGGTTCCTTTGTGACCCGCATCTTGAGCTGCAGATACACATAGCACGGTCGCGCCATGAACTTGGCATAAGCCGGCCGTCCAAACAGAGCGTGATATGGGTTGTGGATGTTGACCACTTCAAAGGTCAACATCGCTGACCTAGAGTCATGATGATCTCCAAAAACAACTTCTAGAGCTATCTTGCCAACTGGATATGCCGACTTGCCAGGCGCCACGCCATGGAACAGTGTTTGACGGCTTAAGATTTTTATTAGTCAACCCCATGCGATGGAAAGTTTCATAATAATGGGTATTGATGCTGCTCCCTCCGTCCATGAGTACTTTGGTAAATTTTTACCCTCCGACCTGCGGTGCAACCACCAAAGCCAAATGACCCAGATTATCAACCCGGGGTGGATGATCTTCCCGACTCCACACGATGGGCTGCTCAGACAAACGTAGATATCAAGGAACTGCCGGCTCAACAGCATTGACTAATCTCTTATGAAGCTTCTCGTCACGCTTACACAAGCTAGTGGTAAACACATGATATTGCCCACTATTCAACTGCTTCGGGTTGCTCTGGTAACCATACTGTTGCTGTTGCTGACCCCCTTGATTACACTGCTGGTTGTAACCACCCTAGTTTTTGTGATTACCTCGATTTCCTTGGAAACCAGAGTTAGAACCCCCACCGCCATAACCCGGACCATGAGAGCCAGGCCCAGAACCTCCACCTGGCCCGTGGTTGTCATGGAAAAGATTTGAATTTTTGTACTCCTTCATGATGTGACAATCCTTCCATAGATGCCCGGATGGTCTTTCTTTCGTACCATGTCGTGGGGCAGGGCTGATTCAACATACATTCAAGATTGATACCGGATCCGCCGGCTTGTGGGGGCGGTTTACCCTTACGACGCTGACCATTATTCTGTGCATTGGTGTTAGCCACAAAGTCAAAACTATTATCAACCTTGCGCTTACCGCTGCCTCCCGGGTTATACTGCTGCCCCTTAGCGTTGCTGCTCCTCTTCCCCTTCCCCACTTTATCATCATTAGACTCGGGGTCTTTGGTACTATGAGAGTCAACATATTTAACCAGAGCCGCCATGAGTGTCCCCATGTCATTGCAGTGGCGTTTGAGCCACCCTAATTTCTGCTTCAAGGGCGTGAAACGGCAGTTGTTCTCCAACATCAACACCGCTGAGTCGGCATTGATGCGATCAGACGAGTGTAAGATTGTTGAGACCCGGTGCACCCAATGGGTTGTTGATTCACCTTCTTATTGCACACATGAGCCTAAATCCACAATCGACATGGGCTGTTTACACGTATCTTTGAAGTTCTGAATGAACTGGGCTTTCAACTCTGCCCATGACCCGATGGAATTGGCAGGGAGCCCTTCAACCAAGTGTGGGCCGTCCCTTCTAACATTAGTGGAAAATACTTAGCACACATAGCCTCGCTGACATCCAGTAACTCCATGGCCATCTCATAGCTCTCAATCCATGCCTCGGGACTTAAATCGGCCGTATAGTTAGGAACCTTGCGAGGGCCCTTGAAATCCTTGGGCAGGCGCTCATTACGTAGATCTGGTACTAAGCATGGCACACCCAAGTTTCTAAATGTTACACCCGGCTCCACAGAGGTGGTTGGATGAACCGGAGTTGGCTGACGATCCGCATACTGAGCTGCCAGTTCGTCCTCTCGACGAGCTCTACCTTGATCCACCATGTTTTGAGCATTTGCACCGCCGCCCGTCGGGTCATGCCCATGGGGCGGGTTACGATTCCGCCCGCTGCTTGACACAGCCGGCTCATCGAGATGCCTGTTGTAACTCCGGCTCGGGCGAGGGGTAGAATGAACTCGATCGCGGCTGTAAGAATAAGCCTACAATTGAACCAGCGCTATCTAAAGAAGATCTCTAGCCCTCCGTGTCTCGACTGCCGCTGGTGATTCACCTTCAACCGGGATAGCTGCCAATCGAGATGCCGCAACGATCACGTTATCCAAAGGGTTGGAGTAATGACCCGGTGGCGTCGGCACGTGCTGTGGTAGGTTATTGTTCTGACGAGGTGGATCCATCATGCGCGGTTGAACCGGCGTACCCGTCCCAGGCGCTTCGACATGGTTTACCCCTGCCGGGTTCCTGGTTCCTGCTCGTGGCGTGTTAAAAAGATTTCTTACTTCGTAAACTGACGGCAGACAGGTCTGATGCCTCCTCCTCATGACATCGTTCGAAGCATTCTGATCCAACATGAGGCAGTAAGACTCCGCCTGAATCCGTTGTGACTGGGCGTCCATAGCAGCCCGTTCTTCAGCCATCTTAGTGCTTTCTGCATTTAGCTCCTCCTTAGCCTGTGCTATCTCATTGCGCAATCTTGCGATCGCTGCGTTATGTTGATCTTGATCCGCTAGGTTAACCATCATTGTTAACAACATCGTCAATTTATCCAGCAAATCAGTTAAAGCCTGAGCTGGCGGGTGCTCAGGGCCTTTTTCCTCGGCAGCCGCTGCCACCCCTGATCCATAAACCAGCTCTGCCATAATTGATGAGTGCTGCATGGGCTGTGTACTGGCCATGAAAATTGCAACTCGATTCGGCGGCTCACAGGGGTTCGGAATACTGTCGCCATCGGGACCGCCCCCAAGCCGGCCCTCTTGTAGTTGATACAACGATTTGGTCTCACAATTAGATGACCCGTCATCAGAATAAACGACGGTCTCACCAACAGATGCCGATCTATCCTCAGGTTTCGCTCCATGGATACATCCCACGAAGGCACGATTCGTGGTGGGCTGAACCCGGGCGGGTCTCGCACGCCGAGCCGTCTCGATGATGTCGGTGCAGATGTCCGGCTCAAGGCCCGGTTCGTCGACCTTGCCGATGAAGACGTGAATTCCGCTGAAGGGGACCCGGTACCCGTACTCAATTGAGCCGGCCTTGGGGCCCCGGCCTGCATCATCGATGTAGAGCTTTCCGCGGCGACTCTTGGTCATCTGTCCCATGGCGTATCCCTTGATCCCTTCAAAGTTACCCATTAAGAACTTGAAACCATCGTGCGATAGCCCCACAGTGGGCTCCAACTATCGTGGAATTGTCACGGCACATGTCCCAGTGTGAGGACTTAGTCGTGGAGCCATCGCGTTGAGGTTAGCTTAAAGGGGTTAATCAGGACAAAGGACACGAGGAGTTTATACTGGTTCGGCCCCTTACGATGAAGGTAAAAGCCTAGTCCAGTTTGTAGTTGGTACTGCTAGGGTTTTGATGAGCAGGGAGCGCATACGCTTGACCTGGTTCTCGATTAGTTGTTTCTTGTCCTAAGCCGCTGCTAGGTCGTCCCCTTATATACATGGGTTCACGCCGTACGACCCTCAGAGTCCCGGCTGGCTTACACAACGTACTCGGCTCGGTGACTTATCTCGTATGCCTTACAATACAAGTTTTTCATACATTGCGGTTTATAATCATGGGCCGTAAGCCGCCTTCGGGTCTGGGCCCTCTACCAAGCCTATATATGAACTGCCATATGATCTTGGGCTTCATCAAAATGAATCGTCATAGGGATGACCCGGCCCCTCCTGGGCAGGTCATACGTAATAGTTATATCCCCAACAGTCACCCTTGACGAAAACACTTCTATGACACGTGATTTATCGGAATGGAAGTGGACACTTCCGTGATGATAATTTTGGTAATGTCATGGAACACTTCTACGACAACACATGTATGACTATCTTGATTCTATCATAAAATCGTCATGGATGTACATGCATGACAGAAAATGTGACCTACTGTGACAAACACGTATCATCACAGAAGTGTATTTTTTGTAGTGATGCTTGATCTCCCATGTTGCCTTGATAGAAATGCCTTGGTTTCATCTAGTTGTTCTATGACTAACCATGTAGTGGAAATCAAGAAAGATGAGGCATGCTTGATTGATGAAAAACCATCTTCTCCAAAAGAAGAACCATCAACCCCCTTTGTTCACGTGCCTCATGGCAAGAGGTAATGACGAGGTATCATCTTCTCTTAGTGATAATGATGATAGTTGCAATGAGGATGATGATGACTTGACTCAAAATCTCTATGAGATTGGGAAAACTCTACATAGAGATAAAAATAACACTTATAAAAGGTTCAAATATGTTCTTGCTTTCTTTCAAAAACATAATGACTTATTTCTTAACGAGCAAGCGAAAAGTGACCAACTTGAACATGAACTTGCTAAGGCTCATCAATATCTTGGTGACTTGAGGTCTTCAAAAGAAGAGATTGAAGTTACTCATTGTAAACTTAAAAGAGGATTTTGAGCACCTTGACCTTGGCTTCAAGAATGTCAAAGGAGAGCTCACCAAACTCTCTAAGTCTCATGAGGAACTTCAAGCTACTCATGCGGAGTCTCTAGTTTCTACATGCTCCTCTCATATTGATAATGATGCTTGTGCTACTAACTCTATCTTGTCTGAAGCACCGATGTTGATAAAAAATGTTGAGCTAAGGACTCAACTTGATTTGCTAACTAGCAATTATGGGAAATTGGAAGAAAGTTATGAAAAGCTATCGGGCACTCATGAGGATCTTCTAATATCTCATGATGGGCTAAAGTTAGCTCATGAGGCTATGATCACCAAGGTAAAATCGTGTCACATCCCTAGCTTCTGGCTTTGCTCTAGGCTAGCTTCATGTGTGCATCATGTCTATATTTTTGAAACTTGAATTGAGGAATATTGGAAGCCTCAAAACCCTAAATAAAAGAGGGGCAAAAACCCTAGAAATCTCATTCATTGCTCCAAAAGGCTCTTCTTAAATGTGTGATAATTTTTGGTAAGGGTTCTGGTCCCAACCAAAATATTGAACATTTTTAAGGATTTATTTTTGGGACTTTGAATTTAAATCATTAGCTATTTGAATTTGAATTATATTCATATAATTAGAATATAATTTCAAATACCCCTGAAATATTTTATGAGCTTTTGGAAAAGTCCATCTAGCCAAATAAAATTATTCAGAGGAGTTTTTGGCATTGTTTGAATTTGTTTAAAATTCAAAACAGTGGCAAAAGAATTAAAAGAAAACAAAACAGAACAGAAATAAAAAAAAAAAGAACAGAGTCTTACCTGGGCCTTACCTGGCTGGCCCAGTGGACAGCCCAGCCCACTGGCCTGGTGCCAGTCGTCCTCTACCTCTGCCAGTAGGCAGAGGAGGGAGACAGCGCACGCGCGCGCTGTGGCGACACGCCACCTCCCTGCCTGCCTGCGTCCCTCGCCACCGCGACGCCTCGGGCCTTCTCCTCGGCGCCGCCTCGAACCCCTGGACCCCCTCACTCGTCCCCTTCGTCTCTCCTTTGCCTCTCCCTCTCGCACACCCGAACGCCTCCGCCGCCGCCGCTCGCAACCACCGCAACCTCAGCCACTCCCTCGCCCCCTCTCTGCGTACCGAACTCCGCCCTGACCCCGTGGAGCTACCCACCGACGCACGCGATCAGAGGAGGCCGCAATCAACCGGAGCATCATCGTCTTCACCTCCGGTGCCCGGAGATGGACTCCACCGATTCGGCGCGTCCAGAGCTTCCCCGACTTCGTCGTCTCCTCCGCTAGCCCCTCCGTGAGCTCTCCTACGTTTCCCCTCTCTCCCCGTTGGTTTTCCCGTGCAGTAGCCATGCTAGCCACCGTACCGAGCGCCGCCGTCCGCCATGGACGCCGGGCGTGGCACTGACGTGCTGTTGCGGCCAGTCCGACGAGCCTAGCGTGCTCCTAGCTGCCCCAGGAGTCCGCATAGCCCCTCATCCAGCCCCCTAGCGCCCCGAACCCTCGCTCCGCCCAAACCCGAGCTCCGGCCGCCGCTGCCGAGCTCGCCGCCGTCAGCCCCGGCCGCCCCGCGACCTTCCGCTGCCTCCGCTGGATGCGCAGGAGCACGGGCTCCCTCCTGGTGCCCTCAGGGTGCCCAACCGCAGCCTGTAGCGCCGTCCCGAGCAACTCCGGCGAGGTCTCGCCGTCGCCGTGGTCGCCGGCGTCACTAGCTGACGTGGAGCATTAGGTTAGGTGCTAATCACTCAGTTAATTAAACCCTTGTGCATGACATGTGGGACCGCTGCTGTTAAAAACACGGGTTAAGTTAAATAACCCCCTGTTAGCTCTCTATCTCACTGACATGTGGGCCTCGATGTCAGTTTGACTTGCTGACGTGGCTTTTGACTGGCCCCACACGTCAGTGACTCATGCCAGCGGTGTGTCACTGACCAGTGGGCCCCACTGGTCAGGTTTGACCCGGACCAGCCCCTGTTGACTATGCTGAGGTCAGCATGACCTAGTGCTGACGCAATAATTCCTTTCTGGAATTTAAATAAATCTAAAATGATTTATTAATTTCAGAAAATAGCTAAAACTTCAATAAATCATAGAAAATTAACCGTAACTCCAAATAAAATAAATTATATATGAAAAATTATCAGAAAAATTCAAGGAATCCATCTGTACCATTTTCATGCATGTTAGAACAACTTATCACTACTGTTTAGGACAAATGAAGTGAATGGCATTTGAATAATCACATATGGAGTTTGAATTTGAATTTTATTTTCAAACCAACTTCATTTAATCTGTTGCTAGATGCATTAGCCCAAAACACATTCATTTTGCTATGTCATGATCATGCATCATATTGTGCATTGCATTGATTGTGTTTCCTTCTGTGTTGCCGGTATTTGTCCCCTCTCGGTAGACGTTGTATCGACGATGTGATCGTTGACACTGATGAAGACTCAATGCTATCTTCAGAAGTGCCAGGCAAGCAAAACCCCCTTGTTCATTCCGATACAATCCTACTCTCTCGCTCCTGCTCTCTTTTACTGCATTAGGACAACACCGATTCATCTGTTACTTGCTGCGGTAGCTGAACCCCTTTATCCTCTGCATGACCTGTCATTCCACAGTAAATAGATGAAACCCACTAGCATGAGTAGGAGTTGTTTGAGCCCTGTTGTGCCTACTCATTCATGCTTGTTTGTCATGCCTGCTACTGCTTAGAGTTGAGTCGGGTCTGATTCATCGGGGACGAATCAGAGGTGTGTGAACATGTCCTACTGTGTGTGAGCTAAGTGTGTGAACACGATTTGGTAAAGGTAGCGGTGAGAGGCCATGTAGGAGTACATGGTGGGTTGTCTCATTGCAGCCGTCCTCAGGAACTGAGTTCTGTGTTTGTGATCCATGATTCAGCTACTACCACGCATTGGGCCCGAAACCAATGGACCCTCTCGGCTTCTTAATCACCCTTGTCCTCTGTCCAGGAGTTGCAAGTAGTTTCTGGTGTTTGTAGTATGCTGGAGGCCGTGGACAACGCTGACCGTAGGGGTGGGCTGTGATGCGGTAGGCACGTAGCCGGGTAAACCGGGCACCCGTTTGGTGTCACGGAACCCTGTACACATCGTTTGGGGCTGTGAGCGAAACTCCGGCCGGATCTCCTCATGGATGGAACCCGAATAGGCGATAAACCTGGACTAGAGACTTGAGTGTTTAGGCAGGCCGTGGCCGACACCCACGTTGGGCTTCCGCTTGAAGGTTGCCGAGTACATGTTGTGTAAACGGCGGTAAGTGGTGAGAGCTTGTGTGAAGAAGTACACCCCTGCAGGGTTAACCTAATCTATTCGAATAGCCGTGTCCACGGAAAAGGACCTCTGGGTTGCTTATATCAGTTCATAGACAAGTGAAAGTGGATACTCTAAAATACGCAAGATAAGCGTGAGTGCTATGGATGGCGTTCTCGTAGGGAGACGGGAGCGGATCCATAGTGGTGTATTGATATGGTGAATATGTGGACTCGTGTGCGCCACCTCAAAAGAGTCGCTTGCAGTCGTAGTTTAGGATAGCCATCGAGTCAAAGCTAGCTTGCTGCAGTTAAACCCCACCATCCCCTTTGTTGATAATGATGCATATGTAGATAGTTCTGATGTAAGTCTTGCTGGGTACATTTGTACTCACGTTTGCCTATTTATGTTTTTGCAGAGAGACTTCGGTCTCGCTAGTAGTTTCGCGTGGACTTCGACGTTTAGCTTGTTACCTCAGCTACGATCTTGTGCCCTCGGCAGGATCTGGTAGATAGTCAGGCTTCTCAGTCTTTTTCATTTATAGATGTCTGTACTCAGACATGATAGCTTCCGCTTGTGCTTTGATTTGTATGCTCTGATTGTTGGGTCATGAGACCCCTGTTTGTAATATCTCGCTCCTCGGAGCCTAATGAATAAACTACTTGAGTCGTAGAGTTATTTTGTGATACCATGTTGTATTGCACATATCGAGCATATTGTGTGTATGTTATTGAAATGCTTGGTATGTGTGGGATCTGACCATCTAGTTGTTTATCTTTAGTAGCCTCTCTTACGGGGAAATGTCTCCTAGTGTTTCCACCGAGCCATGGTAGCTTGCTACTGCTCCGGAACACTTAGGCTGGCCGGCATGTGTCCTTCGTTCCTGTGTCTGTCCCTTCGGGGAAATGTCACGCGATGAATACCGGAGTCCTGTTAGCCCGCTACAGCCCGGTTCACCGGAGTCCTGCTAGCCCAGTGCTACAGCCTGGATTCACTCGCTGATGACCGACACGTTCGATGCTGGGTCATGAATGCCTGTCCCTGTAAGTCTGTGCCGCTTTGGGTTTACCACTAGCCATGTCAGCCCGGGCTCCTTATCATATGGATGCTAGCGACACTGTCATATACGTGTGCCAAAAGGCGCAAACGGTCCCGGGCAAAGGTAAGGCGACACCCGTGGGAATACCGTGCGTGAGGCCGAAAAGTGATATGAGGTGTTACATGCTAGATCGATGTGGCATTGAGTCGGGGTCCTGACAGCGTTGGTATCAGAGCTTGACTGCCTGTAGGATTACCAAGCCAAACTGGTCGAAGTTGAGTCTAGAAATTCTTTAGTTATATAAGGGAATTGATTGTGGGATGGAACGTAAGGCTCTTTTTACTCCTTATACCTCATGCCCTTCTGATCTGAGTCATCTTATCTTTCCTGCGGGGATTAAGAACTAGGCTATCTCTTCTTTCTATTAGGATCACGTGTTACTAATCAGTAGACTTATAAGATTGTTGGATTTAAGTCTCAGTTCAGTTCCTACTACTTCCGTATGTTAATTGTTGATCTCGGAACCTTGATATTGTGCTTCTGAGTGGTTATGCCACCATTTTTGTGATTGTCTCAAATCTTTTTGAGCAATTATAGCCGTTATGCTGTCCGAGTCATCCCAGGTTTCTAAATAGTCCGATGCATTTGCAAATCCCTTCCTTCTGTTTCCGATGTTCCCATGGGCCAGATTAACCACACTAATCGGTGTGTTGAGGTAATTATTGCCTCGACATATATGTTGGAATTACTATTATGACCCTAAGTGCTTAGGGGATCATCTAGTGGTCTAGCCATGATTTGTGTCCTAGTGTGAAGATTCTGGCCTTTATTCTCGGAAGCATCCCGTGATGCTACTTAGTAGTAGGTACTCTACTCCTGGGTTCTGAACCCGAGATTCACTCTACCTACTTCATGTTGATAGTAATTGCTAGTGCCTTTAGGATGTTAGTAACCTTTGCGATAGTCCTTGAAGTCCGTGGTATCTTCTTCTTCCAAATACCATGAACTACTTATGGCAGATGTTTATTGGATCAAAAAAAATCACAATTAGAGTACTCTTGAGGAGTTCTCCATTCATAAATCGTGACTCTGCCAGTTCTACCTTTCTGCATGGGTTATCCGGAAGAATTATGTTGAACTTGGTTCGACATACTACTCTATGCATCCACAACTCAGAAAGTTATATGTTCCTTTGAGTTGTTCTCTTTAGTTGCATTCTGACCCTTGTCTATCAATTGATAGTCAAGAGTATGCGTGCGTTCATTCATCGATGCCTATGACTCTTGTGGTCTGTCAAGCCATTCTATTCTGGAATGACTAGGAGAAACAAACTCCAGTACCTCTTCCATATCTAGGATTGGGTCAAAGTAGTTGTATTCCGCAGATCAAATGCCAATCCAGCTTTTGTTCTGTTCTACCTTGGAGTATCACCATCTTTATATCGGGATTGTTATAGGAATTGCACACCATCCCATGAACTCTTGGTACAGTGACACTTCTTGCCATCACTGTTCATTCCTCGCCCCTCGTGTTGATGCAACCGGAATACCGACAAATGAATTGTGATGTGTGAAATCAATACTGCTAGCAACTCTGTTGCTTGGTAGTTAAAGGATAATAATTTCATTCTTAGTATGTTGGTTTCGAATCATCCTTCTAAGACTGATCGTGCTACCTAGTCCTTATTTCGGTGCACCCTTCGATTGATGAGATAGGATTTGTTAAGTCCTCGCTCATTTGATCATATCATCTTGCCCTGAAAAGCAAGATTGTTCTCGAGCTTAGTAACATACCGGTGGTTCGTGATGTTCTGAATGTCTTGTCGGAAGTATCACCAGGTCGTCACCTGACCGTTATGTTGAGCCCGTGATCAAGTTGGTTTCTTATGAACCACCTTCTTTCCAAGAATCGGTGTTAGATATCCCTGAGCTAGTTGGTTAAGCTGGACAACAACTTGGAGAGTTGGAAGATAAAAGCTTGTCTGACTTAGTTCGATCCAAAGGGATATTCTTGTGTAGTGTGTGTTGAAGAAAGATGATATCTTCATCGATTGGTCCTTGTGATCAGTTGCTGGACCTATTGTCTTATCAATCCTTTGATTTGAGTGTGGGCTATCGTCAAATCAAATCAGTACCAACGATGCTCGTAATGTTGTCTTATTCGTGGTTGATCCCTCGAGCATACACCATTATATCTTTTGGGTCTGACCAATGCTATCACTTGTTCACTTAACTATGGAATTCCTTTTAAAAGGAAACCCAGATGAATTGTTGTTGTGCCCATCGACAACATCCTTGTCTTCATAATTTTGCTGAACATTAAGCTAGTGTTGGAAACTTTTGAAAGCATTTGTTCATGCTAGCTCATGAAGCATATGTTTGGATGAAGGTAGTGACTTCCTTTAGTTCATGTGCATCTGATGCAAGTTGCCGCCGTGGATTCGAGAAAGTTAGTTTTGCTTCCTCTGGAATCATCCCAAGTCAGTCATGCATACGTGCGAAGTATTCTGTGGTCTGGAGATTTGCAACCTCCATGCTATATGTATATCCTAGCACACCAAGCCACTAATTGAGTTGTTCAAAGATAAAGGAGTCTGTCCAAGGTGAACTCTTTGGACTTCCACGCGTGGAGACTTCGATGTCATTAATGATGGTTCCCCCTCCTGAACTCGGTAGTGTTTTATTATAAGACTACCTTGTGATCATGCTTGTCTGGGACAACGTGTTCACATGTTTGTAGCAGAACCAGCTCATGTTTTGGAGCTTGCTATCGTAGTTCATCTCCCGAGAATCCCGCAACGTCATCTCGTCGATTTGTGTTGCAAACTTTCATTTTTCTTCCTAGACTCGATGAGTCTGGAATATCCTGACACCAACCAGATCTGAATCTCAGGCAGATATGATGGTTGGAACATTTCCCAAGAACTATAATATTGGTCCCCCGATAACCGGTAAAGTGGATGTCATGGCCAACACACCCAGCCGGAAGACCTATCGTTGTAGTATCTTGTTGAGGAAGTTGGCCACCTCCCCATAAGGATTTCGTAGGATTTACCTCCGAAACTGTTCCTTATGGATTCTATTGCTCCCGAAGTCCGACCTTTTACTTGATGTTCTAGATATCAACCCATATCTATGGGTGGATTACGCTAGCACATCAAGGAGAACATTAGAAGCGGAGTGCTAAATGTCTCTCGGTCGATCATCCAGATTTTATTTCCTTGGCCCCACCAAGGGTGAAATTTGAGAAGGTGTTATCTTCCTTTGCATCTGCATCCTCCATCACCATTCATCATGGTAGTAAGTTGTGTTACCGGACCCTTGACACGGATGTTGGTAAAACCTTGATGAATATGGAAATGCTCAAGTTCTTGAGAGCACGCACAAGCGCTATGTGTTATCATCGGCACTAGCTGGGTTTGCTCTCAGTTTCCTCGGCAATGCTATGATCTTTTCAAACAGTGAATTCACTCTCTATTGTTGGGTTCTTCCCCAGTTACCAGAATCATTCCCAGCATTTGCATTTTGTTCCCAGCTTGCACCGCCAATGTGCCATTCTACCATGGGTCTCTTCCATTTCCGGTGATAAGCAAAATTCATCCATTACGTTGTCTTCAACAAGGTAATCCACATCATCCAAGTTTGAGTATGCCATTCTACCGACCCCCTCCAAACGATTGCTGTGATTTGCCTTAGGCTGATATAGAGAGTCTCAATGATCTCTATATCAAAGGTAATTCTTTTTGCCACTTAAGGGGATATCTCTACGAGTCACCTTCCCTAAGGTGTATCGTTATGGTATCATGGCAACTCAACTCCTCGCTACGTTGACAATCGTTTACCACCTTCTTAGGTATGAAATTGTTGTCTACCTAGTGAACCTTCGTCATCCGTTTCTTCCACCCCTATTGATGTGTATCTCGTGTCTCAACCCGAAAGATGGTTCTAAGTCTCATTCCGTAAGTTAATCTTGAGTTGTTCGATCTTCGAGAAAATCGACCCTTCTAGAGTCTCCTTCTTCTCTCCAGATCATGTTGGCAGGATTTCTCAAAGCAAGACTTCAAGATAAAGATGGTGGACGAATCAAAATCCATTTGAAGTGCAACTGGATCGTGAAGAATGTACTAGTTTGCGTTTCCCCTTCATCCTACCCTATGCTTGAATCTCGAGACGAGATTCTTGTTTAGTGGGGGTGAGTTGTCACATCCCTAGCTTCTGGCTTTGCTCTAGGCTAGCTTCATGTGTGCATCATGTCTATATTTTTGAAACTTGAATTGAGGAATATTGGAAGCCTCAAAACCCTAAATAAAAGAGGGGCAAAAACCCTAGAAATCTCATTCATTGCTCCAAAAGGCTCTTCTTAAATGTGTGATAATTTTTGGTAAGGGTTCTGGTCCCAACCAAAATATTGAACATTTTTAAGGATTTATTTTTGGGACTTTGAATTTAAATCATTAGCTATTTGAATTTGAATTATATTCATATAATTAGAATATAATTTCAAATACCCCTGAAATATTTTATGAGCTTTTGGAAAAGTCCATCTAGCCAAATAAAATTATTCAGAGGAGTTTTTGGCATTGTTTGAATTTGTTTAAAATTCAAAACAGTGGCAAAAGAATTAAAAGAAAACAAAACAGAACAGAAATAAAAAATAAAATAAAAAGAACAGAGTCTTACCTGGGCCTTACCTGGCTGGCCCAGTGGACAGCCCAGCCCACTGGCCTGGTGCCAGTCGTCCTCTACCTCTGCCAGTAGGCAGAGGAGGGAGACAGCGCACGCGCGCGCCGTGGCGACACGCCACCTCCCTGCCTGCCTGCGTCCCTCGCCACCGCGACGCCTCGGGCCTTCTCCTCGGCGCCGCCTCGAACCCCTGGACCCCCTCACTCGTCCCCTTCGTCTCTCCTTCGCCTCTCCCTCTCGCACACCCGAACGCCTCCGCCGCCGCCGCTCGCAACCACCGCAACCTCAGCCACTCCCTCGCCCCCTCTCTGCGTACCGAACTCCGCCCTGACCCCGTGGAGCTACCCACCGACGCACGCGATCAGAGGAGGCCGAAATCAACCGGAGAATCATCGTCTTCACCTCCGGTGCCCGGAGATCGACTCCACCGATTCGGCGCGTCCAGAGCTTCCCCGACTTCGTCGTCTCCTCCGGTAGCCCCTCCGTGAGCTCTCCTACGTTTCCCCTCTCTCCCCGTTGGTTTTCCCGTGCAGTAGCCATGCTAGCCACCGTACCGAGCGCCGCCGTCCGCCATGGACGCCGGGCGTGGCACTGACGTGCTGTTGCGGCCAGTCCGACGAGCCTAGCGTGCTCCTAGCTGCCCCAGGAGTCCGCATAGCCCCTCAGCCAGCCCCCTAGCGCCCCGAACCCTCGCTCCGCCCAAACCCGAGCTCCGGCCGCCGCTGCCGAGCTCGCCGCCGTCAGCCCCGGCCGCCCCGCGACCTTCCGCTGCCTCCGCTGGATGCGCAGGAGCACGGGCTCCCTCCTAGTGCCCTCAGGGTGCCCAACCGCAGCCTGTAGCGCCGTCCCGAGCAACTCCGGCGAGGTCTCGCCGTCGCCGTGGTCGCCGGCGTCACTAGCTGACGTGGAGCATTAGGTTAGGTGCTAATCACTCAGTTAATTAAACCCTTGTGCATGACATGTGGGACCGCTGCTGTTAAAAACACGGGTTAAGTTAAATAACCCCCTGTTAGCTCTCTATCTCACTGACATGTGGGCCTCGATGTCAGTTTGACTTGCTGACGTGGCTTTTGACTGGCCCCACACGTCAGTGACTCATGCCAGCGGTGTGTCACTGACCAGTGGGCCCCACTGGTCAGGTTTGACCCGGACCAGCCCCTGTTGACTATGCTGAGGTCAGCATGACCTAGTGCTGACGCAATAATTCCTTTCTGGAATTTAAATAAATCTAAAATGATTTATTAATTCCAGAAAATGCCTAAAACTTCTAAAAATCATAGAAAATTAACCGTAACTCCAAATTAAATAAATTATATATGAAAAATTATCAGAAAAATTCAAGGAATCCATCTGTACCATTTTCATGCATGTTAGAACAACTTATAGCTGCTGTTTAGCACAAATCAATTACATGGCATTTGAATAATCACATATGGAGTTTGAATTTGAATCTTGGATTCAAACCAACTTCATTTAATCTGGTTTTAGTTGCATTAGCCCAAAACACATTCATTTTGCCATGTCATGATCATGCATCATATTGTGCATTGCACTGATCGTGTTTTTCTGTATTTGCCGGTAATTGTCCCCTCTCGATAGACGTGTACCGATGATGTGATCGTTGACACTGATGAAGACTCAATGTTATCTTCAGAAGTGCCAGGCAAGCAAAACCCCCTTGTTCATTCTGATAAAATCCCACTCTCTCGCTCCTGCTCTCTTTTACTGCATTAGGACAACATCGATTCATCTGTTACTTGCTGCGGTAGCTGAACCCCTTTATCCTTTGCATGACCTGTCATTCCACAGTAAATAGATGAAACCCACTAGCATGAGTAGGAGTTGTTTGAGCACTGTTGTGCCTACTCATTCATGTTTGTTTGTCATGCCTGCTACTGCTTAGAGTTGAGTCAGGTCTGATTCATCGGGGATGAATCAGAGGTGTGTGAACATGTCCTACTGTGTGTGAGCTAAGTGTGTGAACACGATTTGGTAAAGGTAGCGGTGAGAGGCCATGTAGGAGTACATGGTGGGTTGTCTCATTGCAGCCGTCCTCAGGAACTGAGTTCTGTGTTTGTGATCCATGATTCAGCTACTACCACGCATTGGGCCCGAAACCAATGGACCCTCTCGGCTTCTTAATCACCCTTGTCCTCTGTCCAGGAGTTGCAAGTAGTTTCTGGTGTTTGTAGTATGCTGGAGGCCGTGGACAGCGCTGACCGTAGGGGTGGGCTGTGATGCGGTAGGCACGTGGCCGGGTAAACCGGGCACCCGTTTGGTGTCACGGAACCCTGTACACATCGTTTGGGGCTGTGAGCGAAACTCCGGCCGGATCTCCTCATGGATGGAACCCGAATAGGCGATAAACCTGGACTAGAGACTTAGGTGATTAGTCAGGTCGTGGCCGACACCCACGTTGGGCTTCCGCTTGAAGGTTGCCGAGTACATGTCATGTAAACGACGGTAAGTGGTGAGAGCGTGTATGAAGAAGTACCCCTGCAGGGTTAACATGATCTATTCGAATAGCCGTGTCCACGGAAAAGGACCTCTGGGTTGCTTATATCAGTTCATAGACAAGTGAAAGTGGATACTCTAAAATACGCAAGATAAGCGTGAGTGCTATGGATGGCGTTCTCGTAGGGAGACGGGAGCGGATCCATAGTGGTGTATTGATATGGTGAATATGTGGACTCGTGTGCGCCACCTCAAAAGAGTCGCTTGCAGTCGTAGTTTAGGATAGCCACCGAGTCAAAGCTAGCTTGCTGCAGTTAAACCCCACCATCCCCTTTGTTGATAATGATGCATATGTAGATAGTTCTGATGTAAGTCTTGCTGGGTACATTTGTACTCACGTTTGCCTATTTATGTTTTTGCAGAGAGACTTCGGTCTCGCTAGTAGTTTCGCGTGGACTTCGACGTTTAGCTTGTTACCTCAGCTACGATCTTGTGCCCTCGGCAGGATCTGGTAGATAGTCAGGCTTCTCAGTCTTTTTCATTTATAGATGTCTGTACTCAGACATGATAGCTTCCGCTTGTGCTTTGATTTGTATGCTCTGATTGTTGGGTCATGAGACCCCTGTTTGTAATATCTCGCTCCTCGGAGCCTAATGAATAAACTACTTGAGTCGTAGAGTTATTTTGTGATACCATGTTGTATTGCACATATCGAGCATATTGTGTGTATGTTATTGAAATGCTTGGTATGTGTGGGATCTGACCATCTAGTTGTTTATCTTTAGTAGCCTCTCTTACGGGGAAATGTCTCCTAGTGTTTCCACCGAGCCATGGTAGCTTGCTACTGCTCCGGAACACTTAGGCTGGCCGGCATGTGTCCTTCGTTCCTGTGTCTGTCCCTTCGAGGAAATGTCACGCAATGAATACCGGAGTCCTGTTAGCCCGCTACAGCCCGGTTCACCGGAGTCCTGCTAGCCCAGTGCTACAGCCTGGATTCACTCGCTGATGACCGACACGTTCGATGATGGGTCATGAATGCCTGTCCCTGTAAGTCTGTGCCGCTTTGGGTTTACGACTAGCCATGTCAGCCCGGGCTCCTTATCATATGGATGCTAGCGACACTGTCATATACGTGTGCCAAAAGGCGCAAACAGTCCCGGGCAAAGGTAAGGCGACACCCGTGGGAATACCGTGCGTGAGGCCGCAAAGTGATATGAGGTGTTACATGCTAGATCGATGTGGCATTGAGTCGGGGTCCTGACAAATCGTGTGAGTCTCATGTGGATATTAGCACATCTTCTACTCAAAATGCCATATTGCCATGTGCTAGTCCTTACAATTCCTCTCTACATGATATTGATGCACCTCATGATGAATTGCTCTCCTTGTCTTGTTGCTCTAACCATGAAGTTTCTATTTCCACTAGTCCTCTTGTTTCTAGCCTTGAAACTAACCATGTAGAGGAAATTAATGAGCTCAAGGCCCAAGTCACCAGTTTGAAGAAAGACTTGGAAAAGTGCGATGATGGACATAGTTTTCACTCCAACAAGAAGAAATCCATGAACAAGAAAAGGGGGCAAGACCAAGCCAAGAACGAGTCCAACATTTCTTGCTTTAAGTGCAAAAAGGTTGGACATCACATGAGATCTTGTCCATTGAAGAAAAGGTCTTATAAGGTGAAGCTACATGTGAAGCGGCCTCAAGCTCAATCTCAAGTTCAACCTCAAGTTGAAGACCGTCCACTATCCATGATGAACCATGTTATTACTTCACAAGTTTAGAAAGTAAAGAAGAAGAGAAGGGGGAGTACATGTTGCTATATTTGCCGTCAGAAGGGACACATAGCTTCATCATGTCCCAAAGGTAACATCTTTAAGCCTCCACTTATCAATGATTATTATTCACTGAGGAAGGATATTGATGGCAATATGTTTGCCAAGTATGTTGGTTCCCAAAGTGGCTTGCAAGTGGATAAGACCATTTGGGTTGCCAAGCCTATTGTTACTAACTTCTTATGACCCAACGTGGTTGGGAACCATCGAGCTCAAACTTGATCAATAGGTTTGTGGAGAGCATTGGAGACTTGGCTAGTTCATGAAGAAAAATGATTCTCACCATTCATTATGGTTCAAACCAAGTGAAGTGAATTATCATCATATTTGTCATTCCAATGCTCCTCGTGGCGGTAACTTGTATTTATATTGTCTACATTAAATGTTACTAGCCCCATGCATGTTTAGGTTTTGTACCTAGCATGCATTTGTATATGTTGTG
The DNA here is from genome assembly GCF_002162155.2 of Triticum dicoccoides. Classification (NCBI taxonomy): domain Eukaryota; kingdom Viridiplantae; phylum Streptophyta; class Magnoliopsida; order Poales; family Poaceae; genus Triticum; species Triticum dicoccoides. The sequence goes on along the minus strand of NC_041390.1, from coordinate 252,615,712 downwards.
TCTCCTAATATGCTTGATTTGTGTTATCTAGCATGTGTAGGTTGCAATGCACGTCATATATTTGTGTGTGTAGTCTCTAGCCTTCATTGCATGTTAGTTGCATCTTATTGGTCTCTTTTGAGATATTAATGGATCACCACATTATGGAGGAGTGATATGCTTTGTGCATATCACAATCCTTGTTAAATGTGAACAATTATGGGATGCCACTTAGAATATATTTGAGATTATCTTATATCTCTGTGGTATGCAATTCCTTGTTCACACATGGCATTCTTGTGCGGTTTTGCCCATTGCTATATTCAAAATCATATTAGGAAAATCATTTGATTAAAGCTAGTCCAATTGTTGCTTTGCATGATGATCTATCTAATTGGAATGTTAATGGTATACTATCCAAGCATTGTGTTTATTTCCAAAACTCTCATGTCATGCTTGTGTTAGTATAGATGATCATGTACTTATGTGGTTTGTACGCCGAATGATAACTTGAAATACCATTTTGTTCGAGTTCATCTTATTGGTTTGTATGGAGTTATGGGAGTTTGTTATCTCATTGTTGATAGTATCCTATATCTACCTAAGTGAGATATTCCTATGAGTATATGTGCAATGCATATCTTATATGATCATTGGTTTTCCTTGGTTCATATGTTGATTTGTCACTTTGATTTATTTTGGACAACATGAATGGCTAGTGATGTTATTGGAAGTATTAATGGTTATGTATTCATTTGTCCATTTTTATCTCCCTGGATTTTGGTAGGCATGTGCATGCATAGTTACTATGTGTAAATTCGGATGGCTTTTATGCTTTATTTGATCCCATATATATATGGTAAATCCATCAAATTCTTAATAGCTAAGATGTGCATGAAATTCAAATTCATATCGACATGCACATAGTTAAGTGGTTTTACCCTATGTGTTGTAGTTATGCTAACTACTTCGGACCCAATAAGTTTGGGGACCATATTGTACTTAAAATGTTTTAGGTACATTTGAGAAGCATTGGGTTCTTGGCTTATTCATGAAGGTGGTGGCGCTATGAGAAAATTAGAGCCAAGCTTGGAAATTTTATTGATCTATGACTTCATAGCAATGCTATCTCGGTAACAAATATTTACTTCATGCATATATATAGAAATGGGGTCAACCTTGTGTAGGTTGCATCATGTCATGAATTTCTTGACTCGTTCCTGTGATACTTGTTTCCTTTCTCAAAGAATCCCAACAATGAACTCTTGTTGCTAGTTGTGATGTCTTTGATGGTTGTGTGTGTTTGGAGTTCATTAATATACAATAAAATAATATTAATCCATGTGCTATGATTTCAAGAAAAGATCTCATTGGTATATTTTATGACTCCCATTTGGATATCTTATTCTTTCCTTTTGTAACCATTTCATGTGTACACCCTTCTTTGTGGATATATATCACCATGATTGTCATCTACCTAGAATCTTATACATGTGAGAGAAGTTACATCTCTAGTTGATATCCCTATTCTTTTATGTCCACCGTTTCATTCTCTTTTTATATCTTTGGTGGCTCCATGGAAACATTCGTTGTATGAGTGCGTGTCTTACCTCTTTGCATCTTAGTGCACTCATGTTTGGTGAAGTTTGTTGTCCTTGTGATTGTCTTGACAAGCCTATTGTTTTCTATCTTCACCATTGGTTGTCACAAGATTTGAGTTTTTATTTGCTATTAGTGAGCTTGTGAACCCATTTTCTTGATGTGTGTGTGACCTGCTTAACTTCGTGTGTGTGGGAAGGACATGTCTGACACCCTGTATCTCATTTACTCAAGACTATGTTGATGCTTAGTACTCATCCTTATATTAGTCTTCTCAAGTGCTTTGACGTGACTCACAGACATCGTTTTGGTTGTGCCTATTATTAGATTTCCTCATTTACATGTTGCTCAACCATATCTTTGCTGCAATTGCTAGGCTTGTTTTCTTATCTATGCTTGCTTGCCATTGTTTTGTGTTCCTATTGATTTTTGGGGAGTGATGAACCTATTTTGTGCACTTGTATCCAAATAAAAAAATCTAAATAGTGCACAAATCATGGGGAGCTTCTCTATTTTCCTTAGAATGCTCCTTTGCTCAAATCATAATATTCTTTTATCCTTCTGGCTCATCGGATATTTTGATTGCTTGCGTCACTTTGTGTTATCAAATGAGATCAATTTGTTCCATGTGCTTTCTGCCATGTGCCTTGCTCTTATGCTAGTCTCAATGTTGTATAATAGTGGATTCACCTATGGATATCATGTTCTTATCAATTACAAGATTTTTGTGTATATGGGTTCTTTGTGGATACATATCATGATTATAATTGGCGACTTAGAAATTTTTGTACATAAGAAAGTTCATATCTTTCCTTGATAGCATTTATTCCTTGCCGGCCACTTTGTGTGTTCCTTTTATTCGTATAGTGGCTTCGGTAAGAGGTTGTGTCGTGAGTGCTTGTATGCATTGCATATATCCTTGTGCACTCATGTGTTTTGGATGTATTTTGGTCCCATACTTGACATGATGATATCATTGGATATTCCTATTTTATCTTGTCCAAAATATGTTCTTTGGATCTTTTGAATGTTTTCCTCCCATGTTTAATCTTATTTTCATATGAAACTATCTTGTTGCATTCTAGATCCTAAATATGGGTTGAGCTCCTCAAATTTTTCTTCATTGAATATGTGCATTTGATTTCACTCACATTTTCGTGATATGCACACATTAAGGAGGAACTCATACTATATAAGTCTTCTAGATTCTTTTTCATCCATTTTGGCATTTGTTGCCAATGGAGGAGAAGTTTAGAGGGTTTAAGATAAGTATTTTTGCAGTGCTTGTTGTCACTCACGCATATCTACGCTTGTTATATATTCTTGTTGCCTGGATGAGTATTGTATATAGAGAAATCTTCTCCTAGTTTATGTCAACCAATATATGCAATGACATTCAAAGTTCATTCACACATGCATGTATTGTGGGGGAGTTTGCTCTATATACTATGGGTGTACTATCATCAAATGCTTGTGTAGTGTCTTGATGATAGTACAACCATCCCAAGTATACAGTTTATCCTCAGATAAATTGCATGCTTGTTTAAAAATTCATTATATAAACCCTCTTGTTGTGATTGTCATCAATTACTAAAATGGGGGAGATTGAAAGTACATGTAGTCCCCATATGTGGTTTTGGTAATTAGATGACAATCCTATAGGACTATTGTTTGCATTGAGATATACATTTGAAGGTTAGCCCCATTGAAAAACGATTGAGGAATAATGGAAGACAACTCCTTTGAAGCAACAATTACACTGAGATGATGAAAATGGAGTTCATTGGAGTATCTTAAGGGTTGCCATGCTTGGAGCTATGGTTTGAGCCATAGTGGATCAAGATCTTAAAAGGATAATTTGAATGATGAATTCTAGGAGTGGCTCAAAGATATGATCATAATGGACTCATGTGTTGAGTCATGATTGAGAAAGTTATTCAAGTGAGGAATTCAATATACCCTTCATGACGTTAAAGATTAAACATGGGGTAGAGATGTCGGTTGACCAAGATGAAGCTCAGAGATCGAACTCTAAATGGTTAACACACGAGAACAAACGATGCACCACATAGGATCTTGTGGTGTGATAAGAAATTATCAATTGTACTCTGTGTACTAGCCCATACTATGTGTTGTGTATGTTTTTGAGGGTTAGGTGATTCTCATGGGCTCGCATCAAGAGAGAGAGAGATCTCAAGTGTCCATGAGAGGATGACATCAAGTGTTGATGATCATGGTTGACAAGTGCAAGTTCAAGATAGCCATCCTGAAGGATTACATGCTTGAAGCTTGTGGATGATCACATGACGAACGTATGAAGATGAATACAATGCAATGCTCCCCATATGGCTTGTGGGGGAGCTATTTGAAGCATTCACCAAGTGTCATGATCAAGATCATCGTTCTGACTTGAGCCAAGCATAAACTCCAACATCAAGCTCAATTGGAATGCTTTGGTCAAAGGTATTAGTTCCTTTGGCTTTAGTTGTGAGGATCGATGACCATCGGAAAGGATATATGCTCAAGAATGAGCTTCTGGAAGCTACCTAGTATAGTTCTTTTATGTTTCTTGAGTTATAGGGGTCCTGCACTATTAAGAGGGGATCCAAGGGGTTAGTGATAGATTTGCTCAAGTCAACATATTATATTTCTACTTCCTCACATCATGTTCCAACATAGGCATATTTCACTCCTATCCAATACAAATACAAAATGCCTATACATCTACCAAAGAAAATCCAAAGCCAAATAGGTTACCCAAATACATGATAATACCTTTGCATAATTTGCATCCTCCATTTTTGTTGATCTTGGGTTGTTCTATATGTGAGGACCTGGGATTTTTCCATAGCTTCAAACTGAGCCCAAGATCATCAAAATAGGAGTCCGGATGTGAAAGTTATGCATGTTTTAGTTTTGGGGTTCCTGTTATTCTTGGTTGGATGTCCGGGCTTCCGGGTCCCCCCGGATGTTCGGGATCCTCCCGGAAACCCGGCCCAGAAATTCCGGAACCTGTTTTCAGATGCTCGTTGTACCGCCGGATGTCCGGCACTTGCGCGGGTTTCCAGGGCCCCAATTTTGGCCAGATGTCTGTGCCTTGCCAAATGTCCGGGGCCGTGTGCTTTTCTCAGCCACCGGATGTTCGGCCCTTGCCCTGATGTCTGGCCCGACATTGTCACTTACTCACAAACGGCTAGTTTTCTAGGCCTTCTACAAATACCCCTCTACTAATCCGGTAGAGGGCTGGCCACTTCATCGAAAATCGCCCCAAGAACACAAGTGGCTCCCTCTCACTTCTCCGACACCAAATATTAGATCCCTGAGAGATTCGTGAGAGTTACTGAGAGTTTTTCCAATCAAGTGATAGATGCACTCCATCTCCCTCTCTTGACCAAAGGAATTCGTGATTTGAGAAAGTCTTGAGCATTTCCCCTTTGTTCTTGTTACTCTTGGAGGTTGCAGACTCCTAGGCGGTAGGAGTGCTCCAGTGAGGAATCAACTTGTGATTTGTCCCCTGAAAAGTTTGTGAAGGTTTGGAGGACGCCTCAAGGTCTGCCACTAGTGGTAGAGAATCACCTTCATGGTGATATCTCAAGGAGAATAGGGTGAGCCTTCGTGGCGTTGGTGTGCCTTTGTGATAACATCCCCCTCTCTAATGGTGACTAACTTCCCTCCAAGGAAGTGAACATCAGGATACATCCTCGTCTTCGTGACTTTGGTTATCCCTAACCCTAACTCCTTACTTGTTGTTTACTTTGTTCACTTGACCGTGCATTCACTATATCTTGTTGTTCTCATTATATTGTGCTATCCATTCCCTTGAAGAGATTATTTAGGCCTACACTTTATATTCACAATTCATACTTTCTACTATTGTTCTATCTTACACTTAGTGTTAATTGCTAGCCTGTAACATTCATTTCCATATCTTGTGACATAACTTGTGTAAGCTTGTAGTGCTTACTTGAGTTTGCTTGTATCATTCAATTCCATATATTATGATACAATTTGTGTAAGCTTGTATTACTTACTTGTGGTTGTGTGTATTATTCATTTCCATATCTCGTGATATAGATTGAGTAAGTTTGTGTGACTTACTTATGCTTACTCATATCCTCGTTGTTCTCATCTTGTTTATCCTAAGTCGTTGGTGCACTTAGTGAGCCTAGTATATTTAGGATTTGTGCTTGAAAAGTATCCGCTTAGTTTATTTCCGCATTAGGGTATAGACAAATCTTTAAAAGATTTTAAAATGCCTATTCACCCCCAACCCTCTAGGCGACGTCGTGGTCCTTTCAGGGTTCGACACTCGTACTTATCAAAATGACTATGATTGATCCCCTATACTCGTGGGTCATGAGAATGCTACCTAACATATTTATCCATGTAATCTTCTTTATTGTAGCATGAATATTCAGATCCATAAGATTCAAAACAAAAGTTTAATATTGACATAAAAACAATAATACTTCAAGCATACTAATGAAGCAATCATGTCTTCTCAAAATAACATGGCAAAAGAAAGTTATCCCTACAAAATCATTTAGTCTGGCTATGCTCCATCTTCATCATACAAATTATTTTATCATGCACAACCCCAATGACAAGCCAAGAAATTCTTTCATACTTTTGGTGTTCTCAAACTTTTCCATTTTTCACGCAGTACATGAGCATGAGCCATGGATATAACACTATAGGTGGGATAGAATATGGTGGTTGTGGAGAAGACAAAAAGAAGGAGAAAGTCTCACGTCAACTAGGCAAATTAATGGGTTATGGAGCTGACCATAAATTGATATCAATGTGAGTGAGTAGTGATTGCCGTGCAACGGATGCACAAGAACTATAAGTGTATGAAATCTCAAAAACAAACTAAGTGGGTGTGCATCCAACATTCTTGCTCATGAAGACCTAGGGCAATTTGAGGAAGCCCGCAATTGGAATATACAAGCCAAGTTCTATATTGAAAAATTCCCACTAGTATATGAAGAACATAGAAGACTCTCTATCATGAAGAACATGGTGCTATTTTGAAGAACAACTGTGGAAAAGGATAGTAACATTGTCCCTTCTCTCTTTTTATCTCATATTTTTTTGTTTGGGCTTCTTTCGCCCCTTTTGTTTTTTTGTTTGGGCTTCTTTGGCCCGTTTTATTTTTAATAAAGTCCAGAGACTCATCCCAACTTGTGAGGGAATCATAGCTTCCATCATCCTTTCACCATATGGGACAATGCTCTACTAATGATGATCATCACACTTTTATTTACTTAAAAATCAAGAATTACAACTCAATACTAGAACAAAATATGACTCTATATGAATGCCTCATGCATATGAGAACAATATGACAATGATGGTATGTGTCATAATAAAACAGAACGGTGGAAGTTGCATGACAATATATCTCAGAATGGCTATGGAAATTCCATAATAGGTAGGTATGGTGGTTGTTTTGAGGTAGGGTATATGGTGGGTTTAATGCACCGGCAAAAGTTGTGCGGTACTAGAGAGGTTAGCAATGGTGGAAGGGTGAGAGTGCGTATAATCCATGGACTCAACATTAGTCACAAAGAACTCACATACTTATTGCAAAAATTTATTAGCCATCGAAAGAAAGTACTACACGCATGCTCCTAGGGGGATTGATTGATAGGAAAAGACCATCGCTCGTCCCCGACCGCCACTCATAAGGAAGACAATCAAAGAATAAATCATGCTCCAACTTCATCACATAATGGTTCACCATACGTGCTGGCTATGGGAATCACCAACTTTAAACACAAGTATTTCTACCAATCCACAATTACTCACTAGCAGGACTCTAATATCACCATCTTTATATCTCAAAACAATATGCAAGGAATCAAACTTCTCATAGTATCCAACACTCGTTATATGAAAGTTTTTATTATATCCCTCTTGGATGCCCATCATATTAGGACTAAATTCATAACCTAAGAAAATTACCATCCTTTTTAAAGACTCTCAAAATAATATAAGTGAAGCATGAGATTTCAACAATTTCTATAAAATAAAACCAACACCGTGCTCTAAAAAGATATAAGTGAAGCATGTAACACCCACAATGCGGCTATATCTCCCACGTGTCGGGGCATGACTTAGAGGCATAGTCGCATGGTAGTTTTGTCACAAGAGGGGCAATATTCACAAAATCCCAGGTACTGAATAAGAAAGGGATAAAGAGTTGGCTTACAGTCGCCACATCACACAAATACCAAGTTAAACATACATCATCCACAGTAAAATCAACGGTCCGACTACGGAACCAAAATAAAGGAAGACAACCACAAATGTTAGATCCGCGATCGTCCCAACTAGACTCCACTACTGATCATCAGGAAAAGACACATAGTAACGGCCTGAATCCTCATCGAACTCCCACTTGAGTTCGGTAGCATCACCTGCACTGGTATCATCGGCACCTGCAACTGTTTGGAAGAATCCGTGAGTCACGAGGACTCAGCAATCTAACACCCGCAAGATCAAGACTATTTAAGCTTATGGGTAGGATAAGGTAATGAGGTGGAGTTGCAGCAAGCACTAAGCATATATGGTAGCTAACATACGAAAATAAGAGCGAGAAGAGAAGCAATGCAATAGTCGAGAAGCTAGAAGTGATCAAGAAGTGATCCTGAAACTACTTACGTTCAAGCATAACATAAGGCCGTGTTCACTTCCCGGACTCCACCGAAAAGAGACCGTCACGGCTACACACGCCATTGATGCATTTTAATTAAGTCAAGTGTTAAGTTCTCTACAACCGGATATTAACAAAATTCCCATCTACCACATAACCATGGGCATGGCTCTCGAAAGTTTATACCCTGCAGGGGTGTCACAAGCACTCACGGTCAACGAAGGATATTCCTTCTCCTGGAAAGACCCGATCAGTCTCGGAATCCCAGTTACAAGACATTTTGACAATGGTAAAACAAGACCAGCAAAGCCACCCGACTGTTCCGACAAATCCCGATAGGAGCTACACATATCTCATTCTCACGGCACACCGGATGAGACAAGCTACGAGTAAAACTAGCGCTCGAGTTTCCCCGAGGTGGCCCCGCAGGCGGCTCGGTTCGGAGCAACACTTAGAGAAGTGAAAGTGCAACTATCCCTAGGTGGTTTTGGTAATTCATAACAACATATAGCTCATTGAGCTAATGCTATTCCAAGATGATTATTTCAGGAAAGCTCAATGATTGGCATGGCATGGATGTGAAAGTGGAACCCTCAAAATACTAAGGACAAAGGATTGGCTCAAGCTCAAAAGCTCAAGACACTTCATTTTATATTTTAGTGATCCAAGATCACATTGAGTCTTTAGGAAAAGCCAATACTATCAAGGAGGGATGAGGTGTTGCTTAATGAGCCTCTTGCTTCATGTGCTTAGTGATATGCTCCAAAACCCTCAACTACTTTCCCATATCCACATATGACCTAAACCCTAAGCCAAACTCGGTCCTACCCATTCTTCCTATCCGGCGCCACCGAGTTTCACTTGTCATTAGCCACTGCCAAACCCTAGCAATTCGGTCCTACCGATAGGGATCTCGGTCTCACCGAGATGGGATTGCAAACTCTCTGTTTCTCTTTCGTAACTTTTCGGTCTCACCGAAAGAGCGAATCGGTCCCACCGAGATAGCAATATAAACTCAGTGTTTCCCCTTTGTAACTTTTCGGTCTCACCGAGTTCCACTCGGTCTCATCGAAAGAGCAAATCGGTCCCACCGAGTTTGCCTGACCAACTCTCTGGTTAGCTAATTACCAAATTCGGTCTCACCGAGTTTGTGTAATCGGTCTCACCGAGATTATGTTATGCCCAAACCCTAACCATATCCGTCCTACCGAGTTGCATGTCAGTCCCACCGAAAATCTCTAACGGTCACTAGGTTTACATTTTCGGTCCGACCGAGTTTATTGATTCGGTCCCACCGAGATAGGAAAACTGTGTAACGGTTGGATTTTGTGTGGAGGCTATATATACCCGTCCACCTTCTTCTCATTCAAGGAGAGAGCCATCATAACACACACACCATTCCAACTCATATGTTCTGAGAGAGAACCACCTACTCATGTGTTGAGACCAAGACATTCCATTCCTACCGTATGAATCTTGATCTCTAGCCTTCCCAAGTTGCTTTCCACACAAATCTTCTTTCCACCAAATCCAAATCCTATGAGAGAGAGTTGAGTGTTGGGGAGACTATCATTTGAAGCACAAGAGCAAGGAGTTCATTACCAACACACCATTTGTTACTTCTTGGAGAGTGGTGTCTCCTAGATTGGCTAGGTGTCACTTGGGAGCCTCCGACAAGATTGTGGATTTGAACCAAGGAGTTTTTAAGGGCAAGGAGATCGCCTACTTCGTGAAGATCTACCGCTAGTGAGGCAAGTCCTGTGTGGGCGATGGCCATGGTGGGATAGACAAGGTTGCTTCTTCGTGGACCCTTTGTGGGTGGTTGCTTCTTCGTGGACCCTTTGTGGGTGGAGCCCTGTGTGGACTCGCGCAACCGTTACCCTTGGGTGGAGCCCTATGTGGACTCGCGCAACCGTTACCCTTCGTGGGTTGAAGTCTCCATCAACGTGGATGTAGGATAGCACCACCTATCCGAACCACAAGAAAAACATCCGTGTCTCCAATTGCGTTTGAATTCTCCAAACCCTTCCCTTTACATTCTTGCAAGTTGCATGCTTTACTTTCCGCTGCCTATATACTCTTTGCATGCTTGCTTGAATTATGTGATGATTGCTTGACTTGTCCTAAATTAGCTAAAATCTGCCAAGAACTAAAATTGGGAAAAGGTTAAGTTTTTATTAGGTCAAGTAGTCTAATCACCCCCCTCTAGACATACTTTCGATCCTACAAGTGGTATCAGAGCTTTGGTCTCCAGTTGCTTTGATCTCCATAGCTTTTTGTGGTCATAGCCTCGGTTTCACAACCTAGGAGAGTATGGCGTCTAGCGAGGGAAATTATCACCGTAGAGGTCCTTACTTTGATGGTACTAATTTTGCTAGTTGGAAGCATAAAATGAAAATGCATATTCTTGGACATAACCCCGCCGTTTGGGCTATTGTGTGTGTTGGTTTGCAAGGTGACTTCTTTGATGGGAGAGAACCGAACCGTGAAGCTACCGCGGATGAGTTGAAGATGTTGCAATACAATGCTCAAGCTTGTGATATTCTCTTCAACGGATTGTGCCCCGAAGAATTCAACAAAATCAGCCGCCTTGAGAATGCGAAGGAAATTTGGGACACTTTGATTGATATGCACGAAGGTACCGACTCCGTCAAGGAATCCAAGTTGGATGTGCTTCAAAGCCAACTTGACAAGTTCAATATGAAGGATGGTGAAGGTGTCGCTGAAATGTACTCTAGGCTTGCTCTCATCACAAATGAGATTGCCGGCTTAGGAAGTGAAGAGATGACCGATAAATTCATCATCAAGAAGATTCTAAGAGCCTTGGATGGAAAATATGATACCGTGTGCACATTGATCCAAATGATGCCCAATTACAAAGATCTCAAGCCAACGGAGGTGATTGGAAGAATTGTTGCTCATGAGATGTCACTTAAGGATAAAGAGGAACTTCACAACAAATCAAGTGGTGCCTATAAAGCCTCATGTGAAGCCCCTACATCACCAAGTGAGAAACAAGACTTCAATGAAGAATTGAGCTTAATGGTGAAGAACTTCAACAAGTTCTACAAGAGTAGAAGCAAAGATAGAAGCTCCAAGTCAAGGTCCTACAATGACAAAAGATCTTCTAGTCGAGAGCGAAACTGCTACAATTATGGAAGACCCGGACACTATTCCAATGAGTGTATGGCTCCCTACAAGAGAAGAGAAGATTCTCCAAAAAGAAGAAGCAAAGGATCACCACCAAGAGAGAGGAGTAGAGATGATCGTTATGAATGAAGATACTCACGGAGAAGCAAGGATTTGGAAAGGAAGGAAAAATCATCAAGGAGCTACACAAGACAAAGACATCAAGCTCATGTTGGTGAATGGGTATCCGGCTCCGACTCCGACAGCCACTCCGAGAGAAGTTATTACTCCGGCTCCGAAGATACTCAAGATGAAGGTGTTGCCGGTCTAGCACTTGTGTCAACCAACTCCTACGACATATTTGACTCACCAAATGAAGGAATTGGAAGATGCTTCATGGCCAAAGGTCCTAAGGTAACACACCCCGAGTATGTTGATTTCAATAGTGATGAAGATGACTTGTTAGGTGATGATTTGCTTGGTGACAACTCTAGTGATGAATATTATGATGAAAGACCAATTAATCATGCTAATCAAGAAAAAACGAATGACAATGATAAGGAGAAAATTGAGGCCCTAACTAAAGAACTAAACACTCTTAAGTTAGCTCATGAAACCATCTTCGAAGATCATCGAGAACTTTTAAGAGCTCATGAGAAATTACGCTTTGAAAAGCTCAAGCTTGAGCAAGAGCATGAGTTCTTAAAGGCAATCAATGATGATCTCCGCAAGAAAAGTTCTTCTTACATTGCCAAGCGTTTACTCTTATCCACTTACATGCCTCAAGTCAACTCTAGTAACAAGAAAGATTCTTCCTCTAGTAGTAACAATGATCATGCTAAATCCAATATTGTTGCTTCTAGTAGTTCTCTTGATTCCACTAATGATTCTCTTAGCCAAGTTACACTTGAGCAAGAAAATAGCTTATTGAAGGGAATTATAGAGAAAGGAGTGTACAAAAGCCTTGCCGGGAGTAAGCAATTCGAGGAAATTGTGCGCAAGCAAGGAATGAACCGGAAGAATCAAGGTGTTGGTTTTGAACGAAAGTTCAATGCCAATGGAGTTGAGTGGGAATAAGATCAATACCCCAAGACAAAGTTTGTCCCTCAACAAGAGAAGTATACTTCTTTCAAGGGGACACAAGCTCAAGATGATCTTCCACCACAAGACTACAAGCAAAAAGGCAAGTACAAGCTTCAAGAGGAACTTGATGCATTTGAAGAAGCTCCAAAGACCTTAGTCAAGTGGATTCCCAAGACTACTTCAAGTTCCACTTCATCAAGTACGACTACAACTCCAAGGATTCCCATCAAGATGATGTGGATCCAAAAGAAGAAGAACTAGAGAGTTCTTGAGGGTGACTCCGCCAACATACTTCACTCTTATCATTTTGGCAAGAACAAGTGCAATCAACTTCCACATCTTGCACTAGTTCAAGGAGTCAGAAACCCTCTTGTTGGTAAGACAAGGGACAAGGTAACCTAAAAGTTTTCATGGACATCATCTTTTGTGTACATCACTCTATGTCTATGGATATCCTTGCTTGTTCCTTGTGGGACTAACCCATGTAGGTATTGAAAGTGCAATTCACTCAAATGGATAGCTCCAAGAGATCTACATCAACATTGAGCATCCACATCTTCAATATCTACATGAAGTCATCATCGACAAAACCCAAGGTTAGTTCATCCCTCTTAGGGGGGATATCATGTCTAGGGGGAGCTTTACTCTAAGACTTGAGCTAAAGCAACTCTAAAGATGTGAACAAATCAATGCTTTATGTAAAAGTGGTAACCCCACTTGAGCTTAAACGATGAGTATGACCTATGATCAAGTGTTCTCACTTGACTCCTAAGTCAATATACTCATATATAGATGACCTAGTCATCGCAAATTGCTTCATAGATGCTAGAATTGGTTGTGCATGCCTTGCCACATATTTCATCTACCATCTTATTGTGTGAGCATGCTGGTTGCATAATTTACTCATTCAAGGACATCCACTTGTTGTTTTGATTGTTCGGTTTTATCTTCTTTTGCCAAGTGGATGGACAAGAATGCCTAAGAACCTCCTCTAGCTATCTATGCTTTTCTCGTCTCAAACTCTATTCATGCTGCATCACAAAATTTGATCAAGTTAGATTCGAACCACTCTGTGTGAGGAGCGCTCGGAGTCCCTGATTCGTCATAGACTTAAAATTCAAAAACCTCTTTATGATTCTCGGTCTGACCGATACTCCACTTTCGGTCCTACCGAAATCATTAAGTTAGTCTAGGTTTTCGATCTCGGTGCAACCGATTTGAACACTTTGGTCACACCGAGTTTCAGTAACTGCTTGCAGTTATGAATCTCGGTGCCACCGAGTTGTTCCACTCGGTCACACCGACAGGGTCGGGCTATATATAGTCACGGGCAAAATTTTGGAAATTTCTCCGAACCCCTTCGCCCGCGCGATAGCCTGCTCTGCCCTCGTGGTCTCCGGATTGTCTTCTCGCCGCTAGCAGCCTCCAGTCGCTGGTCTCCGTCGGCGTCAACGGGAATTCTGCCCCGCCGTTGCCGCCGTAGCAAGTCCCCGCCGAACTAGGGTATGGACTTGATCTTTGTGCTATTCCCCAATCTGATTCCTAGCACATTGTGATCATATTGATTCTAGCCACGATTGAAACACTCCTATCCAATCAAAACGCTCATAGATTAGGTTTGATTCGAAAATTCTAGGTTTAGGTTTCCGCCTAAACTATCTCGGACCCACCGAGTTGAAAAACTCGGTCCCACCGATTTGGCTTATGCCATTGCACAAGTGAGACTCGGTCTGACCGAGAATTACTTATCGGTGTGACCGATTTTTGAACTCAGTGAAACCCTAGCAGTCTCGGTGCCACCGAACTGTGACTCGGTCCTACCGAGTTCACTAGTTTAGGTTCCAAAACTGCTTCGGTATCACCGAGTTTGAAAATCGGTAGATCCGAGATGATTTCAGTGGGAAACTAAAACTAAGTTTTTGGATCATTCTTTTGCAAAAATCTCTGCATTTTGTGATGCTCATCTTTTCTATCTCATCTATAATCTATTCACAGGGTCAGCAGTCAGTTTGCAGCATGTCTGATCAAAGTGATAGCCAAAATATGTCAGAGCAGCAAGTGGTGATGTGTGAGGGCACTAGTCCCTCAAGTTCTTCTGATGAAGGCAGCAGGAGCACTCCTAGAAATTTGCCAAAGGCTGCCACGAGACAAAGGAAGAAGAGGACTTCAGATTCCGAAGATGAGGACTATGTGGCAGAGGAAGAGGCCACTTCCAAGAAAGTTGAGCCAGCTCAAGGCACTAAGCCAGGTCTAAAAATCAAAAGGCCAGCAGGCAGGCAACCAATGTTAAAGGCCAGAATGTCAACTGAGAAGCCCATAGAGCCAGTTGCAGCTGAGGGCAAGAAAAGGAAAGAAAAGGGTGAAGAAGACTATTGCTAGAGTGCTTGGCAAAGCTTCCATCATGGAAGAGGAAGAAGAAGAAGAGGCAGCTGCACCAGCGCCCAAGGCACCCAAGCTAATGGGAGATGCCATAAAATCAGGGGGAGCTGCTTCCAAGGCCAAGCCAGCTCCAAAGCCAAAGCCTAAGAGAAATACAAGGAGCATTCCTGCAGCTGAGAAGAACAAGGCCCCAGTGCCTGAGACTGTTGCTGAAGAAGAGAAAGAGAATGTCCTGAGAAAGCTAAAGCCCAAGATCCCAGACCACAGCGATGCTCATCCTGTGGCTGAGGACATGAAGCTCAGGAGAGATTCAGGGCTGAGGAAATGGAGAGAAGCAGACCCATATGCTTCAAGGAGAAGGACAGCAGTGGACTACAAGTTTCACACTAAGGAGCAGCAAGATTTCTATGAGACTGTGCTGCTAGATAAGTAGCCCATTGTCTGTGATATGAGATGGGTCGACTGGGAATATATCAAGGACAATGAGGAGCACTATCCCGGAGTACAAGACAGCTTCATAGCTTGTGGAGTAGCTGACTTTGTTGGGCAGAAGCTCACAAAGTGGAACGAGGAGCTTATCATGCAGTTCTACTCCACAGCTCACTTTTATCCAGATGGGAGGATCACTTGGATGTCTGAGGGTACAAGGTACCAATCCACAGTTGCTGAGTGGGCACAGATCATTAATGCCCCAGAGGAGCAAGATGATGACTTGGATATCTATGCCAAGAAGAAGATGGACCACAACTCGATGTCGAATATGTACAAGGAGATCCCAAATGAAGCACTTGATACCTTAAAGTTTGGATCAGTACATTACCTTTTGTCAGGGCTCCCGACTATCAATTGGATCTTGAGGCACACCTTATTGCCCAAGTCAGGTGATCACAAGATGATCAGAGGCCATGCTATCAACTTGCTACATGTGTTTGATGTGCCTCAGA
The DNA here is from genome assembly GCF_002162155.2 of Triticum dicoccoides. NCBI lineage: Eukaryota > Viridiplantae > Streptophyta > Magnoliopsida > Poales > Poaceae > Triticum > Triticum dicoccoides. The sequence continues at coordinate 252,599,941 of NC_041390.1, read as the reverse complement.
AGTTCAAGGTGATGAGCCTCATAGTGGAAACTATCAAGAGGACTGCAGCAGATCGGAAGAGGATCTGCGGATATGCCCCTCAAATTCAGGAGCTCATCAACTCCAAGATGGGCACGGGCATATATCTATTGGACAAGGAACACCTGCCCATCCGTCCAGATTTCGAGGACAATTAAGTTGTCATGACTTAGAACGAGCCATCATCTGCCCAAGCATTTGCAAGGAAGGAGAAGGCGAGGAAGGAGAAAGCTGCCAAGATGCCTACTCAAGAGGTGGCATCTGAGTATTTCTTGAAGACCAAACAAGAGCAGCTTGGTGACTTGATTGCATCCACGCTGAGGATTGAGCAAAGTCTGGCCACCCTCACTCAGAATCGGCAGAGCCTAGAGAGAATCATGGAACAGAAGTTCTATGACTTGGATGTCAAAGTAACGGAAGTTCAGTCTAAAGTGGAGCAGCTCCAGGAGGACATGCAGGAGAGGAGAGGCAGGACTACCACTCATGCCTTTTCCAGAGTGCCACGAGGCCCGAGGTCATCTGCCGTGCCAATTGCTGACACCAGAGCCACCACTTCTGCACCAGCTACAGCCTCAGCTCCAGCGTCTACTTCAGCTCCAACTCCAGCGTCTACTTCAGCATCTACCGAAGCCTTCATCCTTGGAGTGATCCGGACTCCACCACCACCAGAAGATCAAGCCTGAGCGTCGATTTAGCACTATGCATTTTCTAGGAACTTTTTGGTAACTTGTTGCCAAAGGGGGAGAAGATGTATAGATCATAGGCTTCGAGAGAGAGAGTGTTGCTTTTCTCTCTTGCTTTATTTGGTGGTTTTTCAAACTTGTTTGCTTTTGAGTGCTTGAGATACTACATCATTATTTGTGAGACATTGATGATCATGTGTTTGATCGTAAGCTACACTTAATGCTTGCTTATTGCTATTATACTATCTATCTTGTGTGATCATTCACTATTCTTGGTGATGAGTGCATGTATTTCATTCTTATCATTTTGAGCGCTCCACCAAGATGTATGTGACATGGAAGAGCAACCCATGACTCTAACTCTTTGTGCATTTGCAGTCCAAAGCAAATCTTAAATATGCACAAATTTAGGGGGAGCTCTTACTTATCACATACTTCTCAAAGCGACGATATATTTCATGCTTATTATCATTTGTTGAAGCTTTGATCTATATGTTGTCATCAATTACCAAAAAGGGGGAGATTGAAAGTGCAACTATCCCTAGGTGGTTTTGGTAATTCATAACAACATATAGCTCATTGAGCTAATGCTATTCCAAGATGATTATTTCAGGAAAGCTCAATGATTAGCATGGCATGGATGTGAAAGTGGAACCCTCAAAATACTAAGGACAAAGGATTGGCTCAAGCTCAAAAGCTCAAGACTCTTCATTTTATATTTTAGTGATCCAAGATCACATTGAGTCTTTAGGAAAAGCCAATACTATCAAGGAGGGATGAGGTGTTGCTTAATGAGCCTCTTGCTTCATGTGCTTAGTGATATGCTCCAAAACCCTCAACTACTTTCCCATATCCACATATGACCTAAACCCTAAGACAAACTCGGTCCTACCGATTCTTCCTGTCCGGCGCCACTGAGTTTCACTTGTCATTAGCCACTGCCAAACCCTAGCAATTCGGTCCTACCGATAGGGATCTCGGTCTCACCGAGATGGGGTTGCAAACTCTTTGTTTCCCTTTCGTAACTTTTCGGTCTCACCAAAAGAGCGAATCGGTCCCACCGAGATTGCAATATAAACTCAGTGTTTCCCCTTTGTAACTTTTCGGTCTCACCGAGTTCCACTCGGTCTCACCGAAAGAGCAAATCGGTCCCACGGAGTTTGCCTGACCAACTCTCTGGTTAGCTAATTACCAAATTCGGTCTCACCGAGTTTGTGTAATCGGTCTCACCGAGATTACGTTATGCCCAAACCCTAACCATATCGGTCCTACCGATTTGCATGTCAGTCCCACCGAAAATCTCTAACGGTCACTAGGTTTACATTTTCGGTCCGACCGAGTTTATTGATTCGGTCCCACTGAGATTGGAAAACAGTGTAACGGTTGGATTTTGTGTGGAGGCTATATATACCCCTCCACCTTCTTCTCATTCGAGGAGAGAGCCATCAGAACACACACACCATTCCAACTCATATGTTCTGAGAGAGAAGCACCTACTCATGTGTTGAGACTAAGACATTCCATTCCTACCATATGAATCTTGATCTCTAGCCTTCCCAAGTTGCTTTCCACTCAAATCTTCTTTCCACCAAATCCAAATCCTATGAGAGAGAGTTGAGTGTTGGGAAGACTATCATTTGAAGCACAAGAGCAAGGAGTTCATTACCTACACACCATTTGTTACTTCTTGGAGAGTGGTGTCTCCTAGATTGGCTAGGTGTCACTTGGGAGCCTCCGACAAGATTGTGGAGTTGAACCAAGGAGTTTGTAAGGGCAAGGAGATCACCTACTTTGTGAAGATCTACCGCTAGTGAGGCAAGTCCTGTGTGGGCGATGGCCATGGTGGGATAGACAAGGTTGCTTCTTTGTGGACCCTTTGTTGGTGGTTGCTTCTTCGTGGACCCTTCGTGGGTGGAGCCCTGTGTGGACTCGCGCAACCGTTACCCTTGGGTGGAGCCCTGTGTGGACTCGCGCAACCGTTACCCTTCGTGGGTTGAAGTCTCCATCAACGTGGATGTAGGATAGCACCACATATCCGAACAACGGGAAAAACATCCGTGTCTCCAATTGCGTTTGAATTCTCCAAACCCTTCCCTTTACATTCTTGCAAGTTGCATGCTTTACTTCGGCTGCCTATATACTCTTTGCATGCTTGCTTGAATTATGTGATGATTGCTTTACTTGTCCTAAATTAGCTAAAATCTGCCAAGAACTAAAATTGGGAAAAGGTTAAGTTTTTATTAGGTCAAGTAGTCTAATCACCCCCCTCTAGACATACTTTCGATCCTACAAGAAGCACTGGCCCCGGGGGGTTAAAACCAAAGGGAAAAGGCTTAGGTGTCAAATGTGAAAACCAATACTGGGCCTTCCTGGAGGATTTTTATTCAAAGCAAACTGTCAAGGGGGTCCCATAACCCCAACCGCGTAAGGAATGCAAAATCAAGGAACATAACACCGGTATGACGAAAACTAGGGCGGCAAGAGTGGAACAAAACACCAGGAAAAAGGCCGAGCCTTCCACCCTTTACCAAGTATATAGTTGCATTAAAATAAATAAGAGATATTGTGATATCCCAACAAGAGATGTTCGAACATGGAACAAACTTCAACTTCACCTGCAACTAGCGACGCTATAAGAGGGGCTGAGCAAAAGCGGTAACTTAGCCAAACAACGGTTTGCTAGGAAGGTGGGTTAGAGGCTTGAAATGGAAATATGGGAGGCAAGATATAACAAGTGGTAGGTAGCGTGACATAGCGATAGAACGAACAACTAGCAAAGCAAAGATGGAAGTGATATCGAGGGTATGGTCATCTTGCCCGCAATGTTCTCAAAGTTGTCGAAAGATTGCTCCTCATTAGCATACTCAATAGGTTCCTCGTTCACATACTCGTCTCCCGGCTCTACCCAAAGAAAGGACACAAAAAATGGAACTACAATCAATCACGGTGCAATGCACAAACAACAGGATGCAAGACATGGCATGATATGCAAGATATGACGTGCAATGCATATGCGATCTCTAGAAGGGAAAGAATGGTCAAGGCATCAACTTGGAAAACCAAGTATGCCTCTAGATAGATGAGGTTATTTCGGGAGAAAACGATCGGATGGACGGTTTGCAAATGGCAAGCAAAACAAGATTGATGCTACTATGCGATTAACAGCATGATAGCACTTAGAAAGCAACAAGAAACTAAGCTACTGCACTCCAACATAGCAACAAAACAAATGGAAGTGATGTACAAGAGATGCTTGAAAAAACATGAACAATGAGATACGGCTAAATCACTCAAGAACAGGTTCAAACAAGCATGGAAAAAGTGCAAAAGATATCAGTTTCACAGACATGGTGAAAATACTAACATGGCATAAACAACATCAGGAAGCAATGTTTAGAGCAAGCAAGCAACATGCTACGGGAACATATAATGACAAAAAAAGGCATGGCATGATTCTACTAAAGTCATATAACAAAACTCCCTTACTGATCATGAGCCAAGAAGGCACAGAAGATATGATGTCACCCATGTAAACATAGCAAATTTTATTAACTGTTTCAGACTTAAAAGAAAAACAGAGCATGACATAAACAGATTCATGATAACAAATTTACAAGCTCATGCCACTCACCACAAGGCATTAAATGACAACATAAGCATACCCACAGTAAGAAGACATGTTCATGAAGCTAAACATGTCAAGAGAAAGTTCATAGGATGAATGGATCACTAGTAACAACCATGGAAATATTGATTAACATATTAAAAATCCGCCAGGAATAATATATAGCAAAAGTAGAGCAAGAAAAAGACATGCTAGATCACTCCATAATTTCAAACTGGGGCATGGATGGATAGAGCATAACCACATGTTCAAAATATCCTTATTGAAGTATCTCAAAATAAGCCTGTATCTCATGGTAGCATCAAGTTTACATGGCATCAAAATAACAGCAGGAAAATGATGCACACATCAAATAGTAACATCATGGAGCCTACTTTGCATGCTTGTGCTAGTCACCACATAGATCACAAAAAACAAGACTTGCACCCCTGTAAATATGGCATGTTGTAGTCCAAAACACATGTAGACCTCATGCCCAAAGGATGCACACATCAAATGCAACAAAAAAGACAAATCACCATGTTCTGTTAAGAACCAGCAGTTAAAATTTTGTAGCACTCTTGCAACGATAAAAATGGCACCATAAGGGACAATAACATGCATGGAAATGCCGCCAACATGAAGAGCTCAACGAGACAAACATTTTGACATATCAGATGCATGATTTGGATCGATGGTCAAGGAGATGCAACATGATGAAGGAGGCATAAAAATGTTAGGGACTTGTGAAAAATTTCAAGGTCAACATCAACTGGATTTGGATCTAGGGTTTCCGGTGGCGCGGTTCCCCAGGCGGCCACAGAAGCACCGGAGTTGCGCCGAAGTTGGACGGGGACGACGACCGACACGCTCGGGGCGGCGAAGGAGGCCAGCGACGGGGTGGCAGTGACCCACGGGTTCGGCAACGCGATGCGGTATGGTGGCGGCGGAGGTTCGCGGTGGCGCGGGGTCGGTGTCAGAGCAGGGCGGCGACCGGCGGAGCGACGGCGGCGACGGGCGGTGGCTGGAGCGGGTGTGGGGCTCGGTCGCCCGCGGGAGGCTGCGGCGCGGCGACCCGGGCCGGGGGGCCGGATCTAGGCCTCTCGGGCCCACGCGGTGGAGGGGAGTGGCGGCGGTGACGTGGCAGCTGGCGATTGGTCCGGGCACGGTGGCGCGGACGCGTCCTGTCCAGGCGGACATGTCTGGCGGTGGAGGAGGATTCATCTGCGCGAAATTTCGGGGGAAGGTGTATATTTATAGGTAGAGGGAGCTAGGAATGTCCAAATGAGGTGCGGTTTTCGCCCACTCGACGTGATCCAACGACGGAGAACATGGAGGTGGTTTAGATGGGTTATTGGGCTGTTTTGGAGGGGTGTTGGGATGCAACACAAAAGAGGCTTTTGCGGTTACCCGGTTAACCGTTGGGGCATCAAACAACCTCCAAATGGAATGAAATTTGACAGGCGGTCTACCGGTGATGTACCAAGGCCACTTGACAAATCTCAACCCATTCCGAGAATGTTTAACTCCCGCTCATGAAAAGAGACAAGAGGGGTGTGCTGGGTGCATGTGGGAGTGTCGGATTGTGAAACGGACAACAGGGAAAATGCTCGGATGCATTAGACGAACATGAATGCAAATGCGATGCCCATGATGACATGATATGGAATGCATGACATAAACAAAATGCAAAACGAAGATAAAAATCCAAACACGAAGGGAATATCATATCATAAAGCAGAAAATGGCAAGAGTCGGAGTTATTAATATGGAAAGTTACATCCGGGGTGTTACAACACTCCACCACTACAAGAGGATCTCGTCCCGAGATCTAGGACTGAAAGAACTCCGGATATTCAGAATGGAGGTGATCCTCGTGTTCCAAGGTGGCTTCTCGGTTGGAATGGTGTGACCACTTCACTTTCAGGAATTTCATTGACTTGTTGCGAGACTTGTGCTCGGTTTCTTCAAGAATAGCAACGGGATGCTCATGATAAGGCAAATCTTCTTGGAGATCAATCTCTTCGAAGTTGATAGTGCGCTCAGGAGTCTTGAAGCACTTGCAAAACACCTCGTGCACATTTGCGAAGTTGGACGGAAGCTCAAGTTGATAGGCAGGTCAGGGACTTGATCGGGTGTCCAAACAGCACGACTGGGTTGTCGGCGTTGGGCTCGTTCTCTTCTCTCGCCGGGGTTCGACGAACCAGCTCTCCACGAGATGCGATTAGATCAATAGTGATTTGATCGCACAGTTCCTCTAGTGCACTTACATAGCGCACTAGGTGCAACAATGCAGGATCTGTCTCGTGATCTCCGTTGGCAACTTGGGGTGGTCTACCATAGCCTTCACGTCTGGGGTAGTAGTGGAACGAGCGACAGTTAACTCTGGACAACAAGTGCCGAAGATGAACTATAGCTTCTCGAGCAGCTAGTTGGATGGCTTGTGGCTCAAAGGAAGTCGTTCTTCCAGTGAACCTGTAGGGGTGTTCGGATGCTAGACCCCTACCATAGATGTGCACAGTGGCCCAGAGTTGACGGTTCTCACCGCTCATGGGTCCTTGGTACACAACATATTCTGGGGGCTCTTCTAACGCATAGGCATGACGGGTGAGGTTTGCGAGTATGGTCACAAAGCCTCCAAGGTTGGTTGTTGTGGTCTCATTGTGCATGACGGGGCCAGGCATTGTAGCTTGGTTTGGGGTAGAGGCTGTGTTGTGTTGTGTTGGGGCTAACGTGCCCCTTTTTATAGAAAAATAGGACGGAGTCTTCCTTTGCACGCTTGCGAGAAAGGACTATTTAAGATTCGATCACTGGCGCATGAGCGACAGGTTAGGTTGATAGGTTGGGCACCGACTGCCAAAAGGTGTTGGGTCACTGTGCGGCTATCTTGCACGAGAAGGTTGGCTGGGGTTTGGTTATGGTTTGGTGGGTTGGTTTGCCTAAGTTTATAGACCCGGCTAAGATAGGATTAGCCAATGGTCAGCCTGGCTCTGATACCAAGTCTGTCACGACCGGTTTTTCCGGGTATAAATTTCCAGAAAAAGACCGTCGTGCTCATCAGCCCCAGGATTACTGTTAGCTGATGAGGCTCCAACTTGATACAGAAATTCCAAGCAAAAATACAAAATATGTAGTACAAGACCATTCTGGCCTGTGAGTACAACAATTGGGTTTCTAGTGGTCGATGGCGGAAGCGGTTTGTGAGTCGTCAGTGTCCATGGGACTCCATTTCCCACAGGAACAGCTGACCAGGTCAACTCCTATCTTCGCGAGGCTGCTATCACCGTTGCTTAGTTTCCGGGGCTGCCATCGCCACGCTCCTCTCCAAGCAAGCAATCTAGCCAAGACAATAGCCAGGGACAAGCCAGTGAGTACTTTGAATGTACTCGCAAACATTTAGAACACATGTATAATATAATTGATAATCATGCACTGAAAAATTCCATGATCACATCGTCAGTCATAAATAAAACATCTTTTATGCATGCAAGCAGGTTATTTTCATGCAACATGAATAAGCAGTAATAGAGTGGGAATAAAATGCTGCAGTCGGGCGTCTGAGCAACACCACATAAAGGGCTTATAAGAGAAATGCCACAGTCGGGCGTCTCGGTGACACCACATAAAGGGCTTATAAAATAAATAATCACAATGAATATCCAGGAGGTAGAACCGTCCCAGGGATACTCGATAATACAGATAATGCAACGGTTAGTCCATCAGAAAATAATAATCATGGTCCTCACAAGTAACTAGTCGGTATCCAAGTTTGGTTTAACAATATCTCCTCTGAAGACCGACACTAAGACCAACACTTGACCCATCCCAGACTGTAATCCTTAACCATGGACACGGCTATTCGAATAGGTTTAATCTCTGCAGAGGGTGTACTCTTTACCCACGAGTAACAGATTCCTTTAGTCCATCGGGACTAATTCCGTCTACGGCCTTTTAGTTGAAAACACGCCTAACTTGCACACACCAGGTTAACTCATCGGTGTCTGGAATCACCCACGACACTTGTTAAGCAAAACTCTAAGTGGGGAGGCTACAACCTCGCGTAGCATGGGATCAAATTTATATCGCGCGCTCTAAGGGGTGGCCTCCCCTCTCGGTCCCAACCGGAAACACCCATGCCCCCGGACCAGGTGGCCTGCCTACCGGCTACAACCGATATCTTCCACCATGGCCTCTTTGTACGGTGTGTGCTTGAAAGGGGTTGATGACTTACTGAACCGTACCCTACCTGCGGCAGGGACAAGTGGTAGTACAAAACAAGTATGGGGGTTACTGGAACAAGACTCGATCTACGGTCGACTCAGGAGGTTTATAAATTCCCTGCATGACATGTATAACAAAATATATTTCAACCAACAAAATCACCACTCAATATACCTTACCATGCCATACCGAACATAACCGTCCCGACGGGGACCGGCGACAAGCTCACTCCTACCCAAGGCAGAGGCTTTCCCGGATTCCTTTCCGGCATGCATGCAAGGCACATGAGGATGATCGCCATCACAAGTATATTAATTTCCAACCGCAAGGAAATCACTAATATGCATCCATGCAAATGACCATATCACATGAAATAACAAGTTCTCCGAAATAAGGTGGTGTTATAAACGTGTCAACTAACACACCAAAAATATTATTCCAGGGTTCAGAATGCTTGCCTTCAATGGTGCGGAAAGGCAGGGTGCACTCCAAAACTTTTGAAAGCTTTCTTCTCTTCCAAAATCCTATTTTCAAAAATATGCGAATAACACATATTTCAAAAACAGTACAAAAAAGTTGTTTGGAAAATTTTCAAATAAATCTTAAAATAAACTAGACAAAATTTAAGGGATGTAGGAAAAAGAATCAATTCATTTGGAGTTATATTTAAAAAGTTAAGCTCAGTCAAAGTTTTGGTCAAAATCTGTTATTTAAAATTAAAACAGAAAAAGAAAAACGTTTCGAATATACGTACACGTCGAAGGCGTACTCTGGAAATACGCCTCCACTTATCCAGCGTGGACTGCGCGTGGGTCACTGACAGTGGGCCCGCCTGGCCCACTGGTCAGGTTTGACTGGTCCACGCGCGCGCCGTCTCCCCCTGACCGAACAGAGGCGGAGCTCCGGCGAGGCTCGCCGGTGAATGGCGGCGTCCCTCGGTGATCTGAGCGCATGGTCGTGCTTAGGAGGTCGAGACGAACTCGGGGGTACCCGCCATGTTCGTCGACGTGGACGGAGTTGCCGGCGACGAGCTTCGCGGTGGAGATGGCTTCGGGGGCGAAGTGAGTTTGGGGCTGCGTTGGTTCCCGATCAAAATCGAGCAGGGGAACGAGTTCACGGGAGGATGAGAAGGTTCCTGGTGAAGAGAACGGAGAGGGGGAGGCCCTGGTGGTGCCGGAATGGCCGGGGCAGTGGCGGCGGCTGCGGTTGCCGGAGATGGGGAAGGAGACCTCCCCGGGTCGATTGCGCGCTAGGGGAGCGCCATTGGGGTGGCCTGAGGTCGCCTGAGTGCTCGGACAAGCTCGGGGGCCTCCTTTTATAGCGCGACGAGGTCGGTTCCGCGGCGGTGGATAAGGCTGCCGGAGACCGACGTTCTGTAGCTTGCAGGGCAACGTGGCGGGGCTGGGGATGGCGGCAGGAGCTAGCGGACGAGCGGGCACTGCTCCAGGGGCGAGCTGGCGAGCGGGAGAGGCTTGGCGGCGCCGACATGAGCAGGGGCTGTCGGGCGGCTGTGGCGGCTAGCTCCTGGCCTGCCGGGGATGTGGCGAGGGCTCTTGGCATGTTGTGGTGAGAAGGGAGCAAGTGGCGTGGCTCTGCAGAGCGGGCAAGGCCAGGGGCGCGACGCGTCGGCTTGGCATGGCACGTGCAAAACGCGTGCTCTGCTCGCGCCCAGAGCATGCACGAAACGTGCTTGACGAAATGCCATGGCATGCTGGGTGGTTCCAAACCGCAAGAGGGTTAGCAGGGTGGGGCTATAGGCTAGGGAAACACCATTGGACAGGCTGGTTTGGTCAGGGGATCAAGTTCATAGAGCAAACACAAACCCATGTCAAAACTGATCATGCCCATAAGGTGTTTGACAAAATGCCAAGGGCACTTAGGCATTTCTTGGAGTGGCCAAATTCTCCAGATCAGGGTCTCCTTAGATGCAAGAGAGAGTGGTCAGGTCATTTGGACAAAAGGAGAAACTTTCTAGTGCAAGTTTTACAAAACTTCAATTCTGGACAGGAGATAAATGGCATTATTTCATGAACCAAAAATGACCCAAAGGGTGCATGCTCTTGGACTTAAGGGTTTGGTAGGGCTGTCTACAAGTAGGAGAAGGCACAAGATTACTGGAGCAAAAATAAATAGGGTTGCAGTAGAAATCACAAGGCTGGACCACAATGGAAAAGAGGTTGATTCACTCAAAACTTGCAAATAACATCACTGGGTTTTTGCATAAAGTTGAATTGCATGCTACCACTGACATCCCATAATTTTGGTGGAGGCTAGAAAGAAATATTCAAATGGGTTGTAGTGCAAAATTGACCACTTGACCAGAGAAGAAAATTGGTTGTAGAACTCAAAATATTTCAAGAATAAAAGATATTATTGTATAAAAGTGATTTAAAAACATCACATGACATCTCCAAATTTTGGTTAGAATTTTAGGTGAATTTATCAAATGGTTGTAGTTCAATTATGGCCATATAACCTTGGAAAACCATTTTTCAAGAAAATAAAGATTAAGCAAATTAATTATGCAATTAGTTATACTGATAAAAGAAAAGTTTTTCTTGAGAGGTTAAACAAGTCCAATAACATATTTGAAAGATTTTCACTTTAGGGGACAACTCCATGATAATAAGAAAGGAAATGTTTAAAAAAATCAAAAGGGAGTCCAAAAAATCAAAGTTTTAATTCCTGGCAAAAAATTTAATTTAATAAAACAAGGCCAAAATTTTGGGGTGTCACAACACTACCCCCCTTAAGAAAAATCTCGTCCTCGAGATTTGTTCAAAGTTGTTTTAAGAAAAACTACACGCAATAAAAATGTGGCTACAGTGAGAGGGTAATAAGTGGTGCAAAACCACAGTGTGGATACTGGTGCTACGTGAAAAAATCTACGGTTCGGGACAAGACGTGAGATTTCTACGCTGGATATAAATTTAGAATAACCTCTAAATTTAAGGATACACTGGTCGTACCCGAGGGCACGGTGCTCCCTCTGGCCGACATGTGGATCCGGGGCCCACTGTCAGCCTCTTCTTCTCCCTCTGGTTCTCTCTTCTTCCTCTCTCTCGCGCGCTTTCCCGCGCTTTCTCCACCGGCGATGTCTAGCGCGTAGGGCATCTAGGCCGTACCGCGGTAGTGCGCGGCGTGCTAGCTGCCGGTGCAGCGTGCACTCACCTCGCGGGCCAGCGCGCTATCGACACTGCTCGCGGATTCGTCTCCAAACACCGGCGATCGGCGACGAGCGGCGTTGGTGGACTTCGCCCACCGTACACCGAGCTCGAGCTATAAAACGGCCGGGGTGCCCCTTCTCTTCTTCCTCACACCTGGCCTCACTTCTCCTACTCCTTCTTCCTCCATTATTGCTTACAAAAGCTCGGGTTAGGCTCTAATGGCGGAGGCGATGCCGGACTGGTTTGCGATCCTGATATGCCGAGGGCTGGCGACACTGCTGGGGCTCTCCGTGCTCCTGTGCGCGATGATCCTCGACGATCATCGCGACGCTGCTGCTCGGGTGTTGGCTCTCCGCGGTGGTGGTGATCACGAGGAGTAGATGGGGTGTGCCGGGTGCTAACTGTTGTTAGGGGGTGCTTAGCTGGATGCAACACCGTTGCAAAGTTTTGCAAACAGTGTATGTGTTCGAATGATTATGGTTGTGAGTCTGCTGCCGTGGTGCTGTGTGAAATTAATTAATCCATGCCGTGAGAAGGTGCAGATGTAGCAACTCAGGGAGAAGAAATCTCACTCCAGGATTTTGCGAGGGAAAAACAGGAGCATAAACCACAACAAAAACTACACACATTAGTAGAAGCCAAATAATTGACTCGCCGTACAAACTCAGGGTATCACGCATAAGTCACACACATAAATAAATGTTGCAATAATGAACACCGCAGCGACGTCTAAAATGGAAACGGTAACTGGACGGGGTCCCTAGAAAACATCTCTGGTACTGGGATACACTCCTCTTCTATCGGGGGAAGTGGATTGACCAGTCGATGCATGTGTCTCTCCTGGTCGGGCCTTAGTGCTCTGCCGATGGCGATCTGAGGATTTAAATCTGCGAGGCTCTGGAGATAACCCATCACACGTTGGGTTAAACGCTCTTGAGCGATGACGTACTGGACAAGGTTGGCCAGGACTGGGTCTCTCTCAATTCGTCCACCAAGAAAAGATGTCACTCCTCCGGGTGCTGCACGGCTCGGGGAGTAATAATACCCTCGTTCGCTGGCATAGGGTACCGCGAATCGAAGGCGAGCAAGCGCTTCGTATGCAACAGCTTCTATGGCCATATGTGGGGTTGGCATAGATTTCCCCACGAAGGAGACCTCCATTGGGTCTTGGTTTGAGTTTACGGGAGGGATGTGTACTGCTGCCCAATATCTCGAGGTGGAAGGGGTAATTCTTGATTTGAACAGCTCGTACTGGGGTGGCTGGGTAGCGCCCATGGTACTGCAGGTAAAATCCCACAATATCTTGACAAAACTACTCAGGGTTGCATCTGGGGTTCTCAGATAAATGCTAGGGCTCGGCATAGCTAGGAAATGGTTGTGAGGGTGGTGCACAAGGTCCGAGGTGCTTGGCAAGGTCACGCGGTGGCCTTTTTATAGCACCGGAGCTGGGTCATTTTTACCGAGGTGAATGGTAAAGAAATATTCAGCTCTGTTCCAAGGGTCGGGGTCAAGCCACAGATTCACATATTTCACTATAGTGATGTGTTACTGTGGGGTTGACGGGGTGATTTTTGGTAACTGTGTCCGGGATAGAAATCTTATACTGCATACTGGCGTATCCAGGCAAGGCTACTATTAAAACAGAGGCACGACAACAGGCGGCATTTAATTACAAGGCCACACGATTACAAAGCGAGGGTACATTGGGACTCGATACGACTCGGGTGACTTAGTCTACCTCGTTTACATCCAAGCGGGCGTGCCTTGAGGCTCCTCCATGGGTCTCGTCATCGGAATTAGCTGGAGTAGGTTGAGGGGCTGCAGGCTCGGGGTAGCGATGAGGACCATCTCGTGGGGATTGTTGGCCACAACCCTGTTGGAGTGTGCTCCCAATATGCGACGAAGCACTTCTGGGGTTATCGCAGCACCTTGGCGATGGCTGGGGCAGGCCTCAGGGACTCGATCGGGTGTCCAAACAGCACGACTGGATTGTCGGCGTTGGGCTCGTTCTCTTTTCTCGCCGGGGTTCGACAAACCAGCTCTCCACGAGCTGCGATTAGATCAATAGTGATTTGATCGCACAGTTCCTCTAGTGCACTTACATAGCGCACTAGGTGCAACAATGCAGGATCTGTCTCGTGATCTCCGTTGGCAACTTGGGGTGGTCTACCATAGCCTTCACGTCTGGGGTAGTAGTGGAACGAGCGACAGTTAACTCTGGACAACAAGTGCCGAAGATGAACTATAGCTTCTCGAGCAGCTAGTTGGATGGCTTGTGGCTCAAAGGAAGTCGTTCTTCCAGTGAACCTGTAGGGGCGTTCGGGTGCTAGACCCCTACCATAGATGTGCACAGTGGCCCAGAGTTGACGGTTCTCACCGCTCATGGGTCCTTGGTACACAACATATTCTGGGGGCTCTTCTAACGCATAGGCACGACGGGTGAGGTTTGCGAGTATGGTCACAAAGCCTCCAAGGTTGGTTGTTGTGGTCTCATTGTGCACGACGGGGCCAGGCATTGTAGCTTGGTTTGGGGTAGAGGCTGTGTTGTGTTGTGTTGTGTTGGGGCTAGCGTGCCCCTTTTTATAGAAAAAGAGGACGGAGTCTTCCTTTGCACGCTTGCGAGAAAGGACTATTTAAGATTCGATCACTGGCGCATGAGCGACAGGTTAGGTTGATAGGTTGGGCACCGACTGCCAAAAGGTGTTGGGTCACTGTGCGGCTATCTTGCACGAGAAGGTTGGCTGGGGTTTGGTTATGGTTTGGTGGGTTGGTTTGCCTAAGTTTATAGACCCGGCTAAGATAGGATTAGCCAATGGTCAGCCTGGCTCTGATACCAAGTCTGTCACGACCGGTTTTTCCGGGTATAAATTTCCAGAAAAAGACCGTCGTGCTCATCAGCCCCAGGATTACTGTTAGCTGATGAGGCTCCAACTTGATACAGAAATTCCAAGAAAAAATACAAAATATGTAGTACAAGACCATTCTGGCCTGTGAGTACAACCATTGGGTTTCTAGTGGTCGATTGCGGAAGCGGTTTGTGAGTCGTCAGTGTCCATGGGACTCCATTTCCCACAGGAACAGCTGACCAGGTCAACTCCTATCTTCGCGAGGCTGCTATCACCGTTGCTTAGTTTCTGGGGCTGCCATCGCCACGCTCCTCTCCAAGCAACCAATCTTGCCAAGACAATAGCCAGGGACAAGACAGTGAGTACTTTGAATGTACTCGCAAACATTTAGAACACAGGTATAATATAATTGATAATCATGCACTGAAAAATTCCATGATCACATCGTCAGTCATAAATAAAACATCTTTTATGCATGCAAGCAGGTTATTTTCATGCAACATGAATAAGCAGTAATAGAGTGGGAATAAAATGCTGCAGTCGGGCGTCTGAGCGACACCACATAAAGGGCTTATAAGAGAAATGCCACAGTCGGGCGTCTCAGTGACACCACATAAAGGGCTTATAAAATAAATAATCACAATGAATATCCAGGAGGTAGAACCGTCCCAGGGATACTCGATAATACAGATAATGCAACGGTTAGTCCATCACAAAATAATAATCATGGTCCTCACAAGTAACTAGTCGGTATCCAAGTTTGGTTTAACAATATCTCCTCCGAAGACCGACACTAAGACCAACACTTGACCCATCCCAGACTGTAATCCTTAACCATGGACACGGCTATTCGAATAGGTTTAATCTCTGCAGAGGGTGTACTCTTTACCCACGAGTAACGGATTCCTTTAGTCCATCGGGACTAATTTCGTCTACGGCCTTTTAGTTGAAAACACGCCTAACTTGCACACACCAGGTTAACTCATCAGTGTCTGGAATCACCCATGACACTTGTTAAGCAAAACTCTAAGTGGGGAGGCTACAACCTCGCGTAGTATGGGATCAAATTTATATCGCGCGCTCTAAGGGGTGGCCTCCCCTCTCGGTCCCAACCGGAAACACCCATGCCCCCGGACCAGGTGGCCTGCCTATCGGCTACAACCGATATCTTCCACCATGGCCTCTCTGTACAGTGTGTGCTTGAAAGGGGTTGACGACTTACTGAACCGTACCCTACCTGCGGCAGGGACAAGTGGTAGTACAAAACAAGTATGGGGGTTACTGGAACAAGACTCGATCTACAGTCGACTCAGGAGGTTTATAAATTCCCTGCATGACATGTATAACAAAATATATTTCAACCAACAAAATCACCACTCAATATACCTTACCATACCATACCGGACATAACCGTCCTGACGGGGACCGGCGACAAGCTCACTCCTACCCAAGGCAGAGGCTTTCCCGGATTCCTTTCCGGCATGCATGCAAGGCACATGAGGATGATCGCCATCACAAGTATATTAATTTCCAACCGCAAGGAAATCACTAATATGCATCCATGCAAATGACCATATCACATGAAATAACAAGTTCTCCGAAATAAAGTGGTGTTATAAATGTGTCAACTAACACACCAAAAATATTATTCCAGGGTTCAGAATGCTTGCCTTCAATGGTCTGGAAAGGCAGGGTGCACTCCAAAACTTTTGAAAGCTTTCTTCTCTTCCAAAATCCTATTTTCAAAAATATGCAAATAACACATATTTCAAAAACAGTACAAAAAAGTTGTTTGGAAAATTTTCAAATAAATCTTAAAATAAACTAGACAAAATTTGAGGGATGTAGGAAAAAGAATCAATTCATTTGGAGTTATATTTAAAAAGTTAAGCTCAGTCAAAGTTTTGGTCAAAATCTGTTATTTAAAATTAAAACAGAAAAAGAAAAACGTTTCGAATATACGTACACGTCGAAGGCGTACTCTGGAAATACGCCTCCACTTATCCAGCGTGGACTGCGCGGGGGTCACCGACAGTGGGCCCGCCTAGCCCACTGGTCAGGTTTGACTGGTCCACGCAAGTCGTCTCCCCCTGACCGAACAGAGGCGGAGCTCCGGCGAGGCTCGCCGGCGAATGGCGGCGTCCCTCGGTGATCTGAGCGCATGGTCGTGCTCAGGAGGTCGAGACGAACTCGGGGGTACCCGCCATGGTCGCCGACGTGGACAGAGTTGCCGGCGACGAGCTTCGCGGCGGAGATGGCTTCGGGGGCGAAGTGAGTTTGGGGCTGCGATGGTTCCGATCAAAATCGAGCAGGGGAACGAGTTCACGGGAGGATGAGAAGGTTCCTGGTGAAGAGAACGGAGAGTGGGAGGCCCTGGTGGTGCCTGAATGGCCGGGGCAGTGGCGGCGGCTGCGGTTGCCGGAGATGGGGAAGGAGACCTCCCCGGGTCGATTACGAGCTAGGGGAGCGCCATTGGGGTGGCCTGAGGTCGCCTGAGTGCTCGGACGAGCTCGGGGGCCTCCTTTTATAGCGCGACGAGGTCGGTTCCACGGCGGTGGATAAGGCTGCTGGCGACCGACGTTTTGTAGCTTGTAGGGTAACGTGGCGGGGCTGGGGATGGCGGCAGGAGCTAGCGAACGAGCGGGCACTGCTCCAGGGGCGAGCTGGCGAGCGGGAGAGGCTTGGCGGCGCCGACATGAGCAAGGGCTGTCGGGCGGCCATGGCGGCTAGCTCCTGGCCTGCCGGGGACGTGGCGAGGGCTCTTGGCGTGTTGTGGTGAGAAGGGAGCGAGTGGCGTGGCTCTGCAGAGCGGGCAAGGCCAGGGGCGCGACGCGTCGGCTTGGCCCGGCACGTGCAAAACGCGTGCTCTGCTCGCGCCAAGAGCATGCACGAAATGTGCTCGACGAAATGCCATGGCATGCTGGGGGGTTCCAAACCACAAGAGGGTTAGCAGGGTGGGGCTATAGGCTAGGGAAACACCATTGGACAGGCTGGTTTGGTCAGGGGATCAAGTTCATAGAGCAAACACAAACCCATGTCAAAACTGATCATGCCCATAAGGTGTTTGATAAAATGCCAAGGGCACTTAGGCATTTCTTGGAGTGGCCAAATTCTCCAGCTCAGGGTCTCCTTAGATGCAAGAGAGAGTGGTCAGGTCATTTGGACAAAAGGAGAAACTTTCTAGTGCAAGTTTTACAAAACTTTAATTCTGGACAGGAGATAAATGACATTATTTCATGAACCAAAAATAACCCAAAGGGTGCATGCTCCTAGACTTAAGGGTTTGGTAGGGCTGTCTACAAGTAGGAGAAGGCACAAGGTTACTAGAGCAAAAATAAATAGGGTTGCAGTAGAAATCACAAGGCTGGACCAGAATGGAAAAGAGGTTGATTCACTCAAAACTTGCAAATAACATCACTGGGTTTTTGCATAAAGTTGAATTGCATGCTACCACTGACATCCCATAATTTTGGTGGAGGCTAGAAAGAAATATTCAAATGGGTTGTAGTGCAAAATTACCCACTGGACCAGAGTAGAAAATTGGTTGTAGAGCTCAAAATATTTCAAGAATAAAAGATATTATTGTATAAAAGTGATTTAAAAACATCACATGACATCTCCAAATTTTGGTTAGAATTTTAGGTGAATTTATCAAATGGTTGTAGTTCAATTATGGCCATATAACCTTCGAAAACCATTTTTCAAGTAAATAAAGATTAAGCAAATTAATTATGTAATTAGTTATACTGATAAAAGAAAAGTTTTTCTTGAGAGGTTAAACAAGTCCAATAACATATTTGAAAGATTTTCACTTTAGGGAACAAATCCATGATAATAAGAAAGGAAATGTTTAAAAAAAATCAAAAGGGAGTCCAAAAAATCAAAGTTTTAATTCCTGGCAAAAATTTTAATTTAATAAAACAAGGCCAAAATTTTGGGGTGTCACTGTCCCAGAACTTAGAAGGGAAAATGCTTCCGCGGTCTGAGGAGATCAATTGCGGAATAACGTGCAAGGAGACAATTCTGGAGGTGTGTAGCTTTGCCAACTGAGCAACTGTGATAGATTTTTGATTGGAAGGAAATGAGCCACTTTTGTAAGCTTGTCGATGACAATGAAGATAGCATCATTACCACGCTTGGACTTAGGAAATCCAGTAACGAAGTCCATTTGAATATGGTCAAACTTCCATTCTGGAATAGCAAGGGGTTGGAGGAGACCAACTGGTCATTGGTGTTCTGCTTTCACCCTTCGGCAGACATCACATTCATTCACAAACTGAGCAATCTCTCACTTCATTCGAGTCCACCAATACAACTGCTTGAGGTCATGGTACATCTTCATAATTCTAGGATGAATGGACAAAAGAGAATTGTGCGCCTTGTTCATTATGACCTTCCTTAGATCACCTTTAGGAACCATAATCCGGTCCTCAAAGAATAGAGTGTCTTTGTCAGCAATGTGATAGCACTTGTATTTGGGTTGGCTCTTGGCAATACCATGTTTCACTCTCTTCACCATGGTATCAAGAAGTTGTGCCTCACGAATTTGATCTTCCAAAGTAGGAGAGACTTGGAGGTTGGCAAGAAAGCCTTGAGGGACAACTTGGAGATTCAATTTACGGAAAGCTTCACAAAGGTCCGGTTGGAAGGGCTTGAGAATTAAGCTATTGCAATAAGACTTCCTTCTCAAAGCGTCTGCATGGCCTTGCCTCTATATTCAATACTCGGATTGTACTCTTGAATCATTTCGACCCAACAAGTCTGCCTGAGGTTGAGGTTGGGTTGAGTGAAGATGTACTTAAGGCTCTTATGATTTGTGAAAATGTCCACTTTCCTTCCCAACAAGAGATGTCTCCATGTTAATAATGCATGAACAACTGCCGCCAACTCAAGATCGTGAGTGGGGTAGTTCCTTTCATTGGGCTTCAACTGGCAAGAGGTATAGGCCACAACTTTCTTCTCTTGCATTAACACAATGCTGAGACCTTGCAAGGAGGCATCGCAGAAAACTTCAAATGTCTTGGATTCATCAGGAGGTGTCAAGACAGGAGCTGTGACTAGCTTCTCATTGAGGGTGTTGAAAGCAACATCACACTCAGGCGTCCAGACATACTTGACATGCTTTTGGAGGAGGTTGGAAAGGGGCTTTGCAATCCTAGAGAAATTCTCAATGAATCTTCGACAATAGCTTCCAAGTCCAAGGAAACCGCGGAGCTGCTTGACATTCTGAGGAGGTTCCCAGTCCACTATTGCAGACACCTTCTTGGGATTAACAGCGATGCCCTTGGTGGAGATGATATGACCAAGGTAAAGAACTTCATCATGCCAGAACTCACACTTGGAAAACTTCGCATACAATTGATCCTCTCTAAGCTTGTCGAGCACCAATCTCAAATGCTTGGCATGATCCTCCTTATTCTTGGAGAATACCTAGATATCATCGAGATACACCAGGACGAAATCATTTGTGTAAGGGTTGAGATGAAGTTCATCATGCAAGAGAATGTTGGAGGAGCATTGACAAGGCGGAAAGACATGACAGTATATTCATAAGAACCAAAGCTTGTTTTGAATGCTGTCTTGGGGATATCTTGTTCACGAATGCGAATGTGATGATAACCCATACCGAGGTCAAGCTTGGAGAATACTTTGGCACCTTTAAGTTGCTCGAATAGCTCATTTATGTTCGGAAGTGGATACTTGTTCTTTATTGTCTTCTTGTTCAATGGACGGTAGTCGACACAAAGTCGGTCTGTTCCATCCTTCTTTTGGACAAAAGAACACTACAACCCCATGGAGATGAACTCGGTCTGATCAGACCCAGACGCTCTTGTTCATCGAGTTGTTTCTTCAATTCCTTCAACTCCTCTGGTGCAAGCTTGTAAGGACACTTGCAAACGGGTTCCGTGCCAGGCTCAAGATCGATAACGAATTCAACTGGCTAGTGACAAGGAATTTCTGGAAGCTCTTCTGGAAAGACGTCTTGGTATTCACAAACGACTGGAATCTGAGAGATGGCATTCAACTCACCCTTCTCATTTAGGGAAAACAGTCAAATGGTTTCGTCCCGAGCGGCATAGATAATCACATCATCAGAAGAGTGTGTCAATTAAATTTCGCTGGCAGCGCAATCAAGTTGACCTTGTGCTTAGAAAGCCAGTCCATGCCGAGAATTAGATCAATATCCGAGTCGCCAAGAACAATTGGAGAAGACAGAAATTTATAGTTGCACATCTTGATACCGACATTCGGAACCAACATGCTAGATCTCAAACGCTTAGCTAGAGAAACAACATTCAATGCTCTAGGTAGAACCTTTGTGTCAAAATTGTGCTTCGATGCAAATGGATATGACATGAAAGAATGTGATGCACCAGTATCAAATAAGAATTTTGCAGGAAAGTCATTAACAGGAAGATTACCCATGATCACTTCTGAAGAATCCTCTGCTTGAGCTGCGTTCATCATCTTCACCTTTGCAAACTTGGAATTATTCTTGACCACTTCATTGCTGGATGATCTCACAGGAGGAGGAGGCGGAAGGCGCCTTTGGTTGAAGGACTTGTTTGCATAGTGCCCTTTTTGCTCACACTTGTTGCAAGTCACCTCTAAGAGCGGACGATGATAAGGAGCACTTGACCTTGGAGCTTGAGACCGAGCTTTGTTCTGATAGCCTGGGTTGGGTGGGTGGGAAGATCCATTGCCACCTTTGCTATTCTGCTGGTAGGGCTGGCGAAACGGAGGAGGAGGCGCAAGCCAGAACTTCTGTTGCTTAGCTGCCACTTGTGAGGAATAAGAAGACAGAACTGCGTCCCTCACTCTCTTCTTGGAAGCCTCACACTTGAGCTGACCAACTTCTTGCTTGAGTGCCATGTTATAGAATTGATCGAACTTAGCCGGCTCAAGAAGAACGAGAGCTAACTACAAATCTTCTCTAAGGCCACCTCTGAATTGATAGATCATACTCTTTTCATCAGGAACGTCTTGTTTAGCAAAGCGAGCATGTTTCTGAAACTGGATATTGTATTGGTACACAGACATGCTGCCTTGCTGGAGATTGCGGAACTCCTCACACTTGCTCTCGGCAACACTTGGTGGAATATGATGAGCTTTGAAGTCTCGGCGGAAATCATCCCAGGTAATCACACGACCTCCTCTAGAATCTCTATATTGTTGAAACCACTCAGCAGCTTGGTCCTTGAGTTGAAACGAAGCAAACTTGATAAAGTCCTCAGGTATGACATTGCTACATTCAAAATGCTTGCAGATGTCCACGAGCCAATCGTCGACCTTTGTGGCCTCGACACAGTTGATGAAGGACTTGGCTGATTTGCAAGGAACTGGTTGAGGGTAGCAAACTGAGGCTGATTGTTGAAATTCCCTTGGCCTTGATTTCCTTGGTTGCCTTCACCTTGGTTGCGCTCTTGCAAGAGTTGCAAAAGCATCTGAGTGTTGCCATTGGTGGCTGCCATGACAGCTTGCCATGCCTCCGGAGGTGGAGGTGGTGGCGGAGGGTTCGACTAATTCCCATCATTGCATTCTGGATGCAGACGCGTTGGAGGAGCCATCCTGAAGAGGGTGACATCCGTTAAAATCTTGATATACAAATAAACAAGTTGAATCAACAGATCAAAATTGCAACATATATTCCTCACAATAAACATTCAAACAAGGATGGGTGAATGACTTCCAAAGTAAATCATCACATGTCCATTAAGGTGAGAAGCCACTTAGATAAAGGTAGAAGAATAAAACAACAAGGTACAAATATGAACAAATAAGTGGTAAGGATTACCCAATCACAAACCAAATATCTGCGGGAAGAAATACTAGAGCTAGTTGAATTCCCACCTATAAAACTCCAGAAACTTTCTGGTTATGAAATCAGGTGTTGGGTGATACGTCTCCAACGTATCTATAATTTTTGATTGCTCCATGCTATAATTTTTGCGAAGACATAATTGCTTTGTTAGTATGCTTGAAGTATTATCATTTTTATGTCAACATGAACTTTTGTCTTGAATCTTTTGAATCTGAATATTCATACCACAATTAAGAAGATTTACATTGAAATTATGCCAAGTAGCACTTCACATCAAAAATTCTGTTTTTATCATTTACCTACTCGAGGACGAGCAGGAATTAAGCTTGGGGATGCTTGATACGTCTCCAATTATCTATAATTTTTTATTGCTCCATGCTATATTACCTACTGTTTTGGACTATATTGGGCTTTATTTTCCAATTTTATATTATTTTTGGGACTAAACTATTAACCGGAGGCCTGACCCAGAATTGCTGTTTTTTTGCCTATTTCAGTGTTCGGAGAAATAGAATATCAAACGGAGTCCAAACGGAATGAAACCTTCGGGAACGCGATTTTCTCATCAGATAAGACCCAGGAGACTTGGACCCTCAGTCAAGAAAGGCACGAGGTGGTCACGAGGGTGGAGGGCGCCCCCCAGGGCGCGCCCCTACCTTGTGGGCCCCTCGAAGCTCCACCGACGTACTTGTTCCTCCTACATATACCTACGTACCCCCAAATGATCACAGATGGAGCCAAAAACCTAATTCCACCGCCGCAACTTTCTGTATCCACGAGATCCCATCTTGGGGCCTGTTCCAGAGCTCCGTCGGAGGGGGCATCGATCACGAAGGGCTTCTACATCATCATCCAAGCCCCTCCGATGAAGTGTGAATAGTTTAATTCAGACCTACGGGTCCATAGTTAGTAGCTAGATGGCTTCTTCTCTCTTTCTGGATCTCAATACAATGTTCTCCCCCTCTCTCATGTAGATCTATTCGATGTAATCTTCTTTTTGCGCTCTGTTTGTTGAGACCGATGAATAGTTGGTTTATGATCCAATCTATCTATGAATAATATTTGAAGCTTCTCTGAATTCTTTTATGTATGATTGGTTATCTTTGCAAGTCTCTTCAAATTATCAGTTTGGTTTGGCCTACTAGATTGGTTGTTCTTGCCATGGGATAAGTGCTTAGCTTTGGGTTTGATCTTGCGGTGTCCTTTCCCAGTGACAGAAGGGGCAGCAAGGCACGTATTGTATTGTTGCCATTGAGGATAACAAGATGGTTTTTTTATCATATTGCATGAAACTATCCCTCTACATCATGTCATCTTGCTTAAGGCGTTACTCTGTTTTTAACTTAATACTCTAGATGCATGCTGGATAGCGGTCGATGAGTGGAGTAATAGTAGTAGATGCAGGTAGGAGTCGGTCTACTTGTCTCGGACATGATGCCTATATTCATGATCATACCTAGATATTTTCATAACTATGCTCAATTCTGTCAATTGCTCAACAGTAATTTGTTCACCCACCGTAGAATACTTATGCTCTTGAGAGAAGCCACTAGTGAAACCTATGGCCGCCGGGTCTCTTTCTCATCATATCAATCTCCATTACTTTATTATTGCCTTGCTTTTTGAATTTTCCTTTTACTTTTAACTTTGAATCTCTATACCAAAAATACCAAAAGAATATTATTTATCATCTCTATCAGATCTCACTTTCGTAAGTGACCGTGAAGGGATTGACAACCCCTAAGCGCATTGGTTGCGTTGAGCTATTGTTTTTGTGTAGGTACGAGGGACTCGCGCGTAGCCTCCTACTGGATTGATACCTTGGTTCTCAAAAACTGAGGGAAATACGTACGTACTTTGCTGCATCATCCTCTCCTCTTCGGGGAAATCCAATGCAGTGCTCAAGAGGTAGCATTGGGGATACAGGGGAAGCATAATATCTCACCCGAACTAACAATCCCTACATCCAGCTGTATCCATCCTTCAACACATAACCAAGAAACCTTACGAAATCATGTACCTCAACCAATGAAAAGCATCTGTTATACGAGTTATGGAAATACTCCCGAACTCCTACCCCAGTACTAGGTGGCGTCGAGGTTATCTCACCAACAACTGCATAAAAGAGATTTTTGATGTCAGCAAACTCAGCTATTCCAGAACTGCAACGATAAAATTGTGACGACAACACCTCGGAGATCTACACCTCGGAGATCAACTCCCCGGGACACTGCCACAACCCCTAAATGTCAGAAGGCACCAAGAGCAATGTTCTCATCACAAGACTATCGGAACGACTCCAAGATACCCGCGTGATCCTAATTTTTTTTTTCATGAAATTTGAGGAGAGGAGAGTCAAAACTTCTACGTCAGGAGACCTCACCAGAGCGACGAAGGGACCAAGGAGTAAAAACAGTCCTACTCTCCGATATATATATATAATCCTAACACTATAAACATTTTGTTCTAGACTCAACAATGTTAGAGATTCGATCAAGCAGGGGGCTCCTAAGTCGGGGATGGCTCTGATACCAACTTATAACACCCATAATGCGGCTATATCTCCCACATGTCGGGGCACGTCTTAGAGGCATAGTCGCATGGTAGTTTTGTCGCAAGAGGGGTAATCTTCACACTATCCCATGTACTGAATAAGAAAGTGATAAAGAGTTGGCTTACAATCGCCACTTCACACAAATACCAAGTTAAACATACATCATCCAGAGTACAATCAAATGTACGACTACGGAACCAAAATAAAGGAAGACAACCCCAAATGCTAGATCCCCGATTGTCCCAACTGGGCTCCACTACTGATCATCAGGAAAAGAAACATAGTAACGGCCCGAATCCTCGTCGAACTCCCACTTGAGTTCGGTAGCATCACCTGCACTGGTATCATCTGCACCTGCAACTGTTTGGAAGAATCGGTGAGTCACAAGGACTCAGCAATCTCACACCCGCGAGATCAAGACTATTTAAGCTTATGGGCAGGATAAGGTAACGAGGTGGAGCTACATCAAGCACTAAGCATATATGGTGGCTAACATACACAAATAAGAGCGAGAAGAGAAGCAACGCAACGGTCGAGAAGCTAGAAGTGATCAAGAAGTGATCCTGAAACTACTTACATTCAAGCATAACACAAGGCCGTGTTCACTTCCCGGACTCCGCCGAAAACACACCATCACGGCTACACACGCGGTTGATGCATTTTAATTAAGTCAAGTGTCAAGTTCTCTACAATCGGATATTAACAAAATTCTCATCTGCCACAAAACCGCGGGCACGATTCTCAAAAGTTTATACCCTGCAGGTGTGTCCCAACTTATCCCATCACAAGCTCTCACGGTCAACGAAGGATATTCCTTCTCCCAAAAAGACCCGATCAGTCTCGGAATCCCGATGACAAGACATTTCGACAATGGTAAAACAAGATCAGCAAATCCACCCGACTGTGCCGACAAATCCCGATAGGAGCTGCACATATCTCATTCTCAGGGCACACCGGATGAGACAAGCTATGAGTAAAACCAGCACTCGAGTTTCCCCGAGGTGGCCCTGCAGGCGGCTCGGTTCGGACCAACACTCAAAGGAGCACTGGCCCGGG
>NC_041390.1:252464667-252573584 GCF_002162155.2 Triticum dicoccoides | reverse complement strand
TTAAAATAAAGATGAACCTCGGGCTCGCGAAAACCCAAGGGAAAAGGCTTAGGTGGAAAATGTGAAAACCAATGCTGGGCCTTGCTGGAGGACTTTTATTCAAAGCGAACTGTCAAGGGGGTCCCATAACCCCAATCGCGTAAGGAATGCAAAATCAAGGAATGTAACACTGGTATGACAGAAACTAGGACGGCAAGAGTGGAACAAAACACTAGGCAAAAGGCCAAGCCTTCCACCCTTTACCAAGTATATAGTTGAATTATAATAAATAAGAGATAATGTCATATCCCAACAAGATATGTTCCAACATGGAACAAACTTCAACTTCACCTGCAACTAGCAACGCTATAAGAGGGGCTGAGCAAAAGCGATAACTTAGCCAAACAACGGTTTGCTAGGAAGGCGGGGTTAGAGGCTTGACATGGAAATATGGGAGGAAATATATAACAAGTGGTAGGTAGCGTGACATAGCGATAGAACGAACAACTAGCAAAGCAAAGATAGAAGTGATATCGAGGGTATGGTCATCTTGCCTGCAATGTTCTCAGAGTTGTCGAAAGCTTGCTCCTCGTTAGCGTACTCAACAGGTTCCTCGTTCACGTACTCGTCTCCCGGCTCTACCCAAGGCAAGAATACAAGCAATGGAACAACAATCAATCACGGTGCAATGCACAAACAACATGATGCAAGACATGGCATGATATGCAAGATATGACGTGCAATGCATATGCGAGCTTCGGAAGGGAAAGAATGATCAAGGCATCAAATTGGAAAACTAAGTATGTCGCTGGATAGATGAGGTGATTTCGGGTGAAAAAGATATAAATATCATCGGAAACGGATCCACGGTTTGCAAATGGCAAGCAAAACAAGATTGATGCTAGTCTGTGATTAACAACATTATAGCACATAGAATGCAACAAGAAACTAAGCTACCGCACTGCAACATAGCAACAAAACAAATGGCAGTGATGTACAAGAGATGCTTGACAAAACATGAACACTGAGCTACAGCTAAATCGCTCAAGAACAGGTTCAAACAAGCATGGCAAAAGTGCAAAAGATATTAGTTTCACAGACTTAGTGAAAATACTAACATGGCATAAACAACATCAGGAAGCAATGTTTAGAGCAAGCAATCAACATGCTACAAGAACATATCATGACAAACAAAGGAATGTAATGATTCTACTAACAGCATAGAACAAAACTCCCTTACCGATCATGAGCCAAAAAGGCACAGAAGATATGATGGCACCCATGTGAACATAGCAATTTTTATTAACAGCTTTAGACTTAGAAGAAAAATATAGCATGACATAAACAGATTCATGATAACAACTTTACAAGTTCATGCCACTCACCACAAGGCATTAAATGACAACATAAGCATACCAACAGTAAGAATACATGTTCATGAAGCTAAACATGGCAAGATAAAGTTCATAGGATGCATGTATCACTAGCAAAAACCATGGCAATATTGATTGACATGTTAACAATCTATGAGGAATACTGAGGGAGTCCTGGATTAGGGGCTCTCCGGATAGCCGGATTATATTCTTTGGCCGGACTGTTGGACTATGAAGATACAAGATTGAAGACTTCGTCTCGTGTCCGGGTGGGACTCTACTTGGCATGGAAGGCAAGCTAGGCAATATGGATATGCATATCTCCTCCTTTGTAACCGACCTTGTGTAACCCTAACCCTCTCCGGTGTCTATATAAACCGAAGGGTTTTAGTCCGTAGGACAAGAACCACAACATACAATCATACCATAGGCTAGCTTCTAGGGTTTGGTCTCTCTAATCTCATGGTAGATCTACTCTTGTACTACCCATATCATCAATATTAATCAAGCAGGACGTAGGGTTTTACCTCCATCAAGAGGGCCCGAACCTAGGTAAAACATCGTGTCCCCTACCTCCTGTTACCATCTGGCTACGCACAGTTGGGGACCCCCTACCCGAGATCCGCCGGTTTTGACACCGACATTGGTGCTTTCATTGAGAGTTCCGCTATGCCGTCGCCATCAGGAAGGATGCCTCATCCCGTCTTTAAAGACGGCACTGTTCCTAAGGGAGCTTTGGCTGTCGGCCAAACTCTCTGGCTAGGTGGTTTTCTTATGACCGCCTGTTCGGCCGCTGCGCCAACGATGACTTCTCGGGTCATTGAAAGCAATCTTCTCGTCAACTCGGAACTCGCCGAGCAGTTAGATCCAATGGAGCTCTCTTCCCTAAACGAGCTCTTGGATCGCATCACCGCCCTGGGAGTCCCTACAGACTACGATCATATTGGGCCTAAACCTGATCTGAGAGAGATTAACTCTCCCCAGGTCACCCAGCACGTTGCAGTGGTGGAGGAACAATGCGGCAACCCTTCATCTATCTTAAGGACTAGCTAAGTCCAGATTCCCGATCCCTCCAAGCCGGATACCCGCGGAGGGGAGGACGTCACTCAAGACCTGAACCTAGAGTCAGGCAGCGGGCTAGATTTATTGGAAAACATCCAAGAATCCAAACTTCTGAGTTCGGAAACTCCCTGGCCCTTGAGTCCCAGATTGGCTGAGGATTCGGATTCAATTCCACCCACCCACCCAAACATTAGCGATCTATCCCAAATTAGGCAAGAGCCCGAAGAAACAGTACACCATTACTGGGCCAGATTCCTCCTGGTCATGAACAGGATAAAGGACTGCCGCGAGGAAGACACAATTTCATTCTTCTGCAATAATTGCACGAACAAGGGAATCCTCAACGCCATAAGTCACCGCGAAATTACACGCTTTGCCGACTTGGTGTCCATAGTACGATAGTACTGTGTGATGGAAAGCGCCTGCAAAACCGAAATAAAATTTTGGGATAAATTCGGCCCTGAATACAAACCCAGTCCGAAATAAAAGGGTGCATTATCGCCAGACACCCGGGTCAAACACCAAAAAGCAAAAACCCTCTACAGGGTATGGAACTGTACTGGAGGGATGGATCAATGGACCCTGTAAAATTCACAGTGCAGAGGGCGCCACACCAACTCATAGCCTTAGAGCATGTTGGATACTCCGACCGGTGGCTAAAAGTGGCGAAGATCTTCTAACCCGAGAAGCCACAGAGCACCAGCCCAGGGATACCAGTACGGTATTAACAGTCTTCGAGACTTTTGCATCAAATAATACGCGAAAACAAACACTCCGCAGCCTTACCGAGGTCTACCACGCGGCAACAATAAACCCATGGAGTGACACGACTATTACTTTTAATGCCAGTGACGAACCTAAATTCCGAACAGCCCGAGCACCAGCCGCATTGGTCCTCAGTCCAATAGTGGACGGCTTTTGACTCACCAAGGTACTCATGGACGGTGGCAGCGGATTGAACCTCATTTATGAGGAAACCCTTCGAAAAATGGAAATAGACTGGAACCGCATCGAGCGAAGCAGCACAACCTTTAGAGGAATAATCCCCAGTCAGGAAGCACGCTGTACAGGAAAAAATCAGACTAGATGTGGTGTTCGGCACGCCGGATAATTACAGGTCTGAAGATGTCACATTCCAAGTGGCTCCGTTCAGTAGAGGATACCATGCTCTATTAGGGCGGGAGGCGTTTACAATCTTCCAAGCCATACCCCATTACGGGTACATAAAGATCAAAATGCCCGGGCCCAACGGAATCATCACTCTTGCTAGTGATTCGGACATAGCACTCTGCGCCGAAAAAAAGACAGCTGCACTGGCCCTCGAGGCACTATCCGAAGCCCTAGCGGCCGAGGAACTGACTACGCTGCGCTCCACGGTGAACAGGGACAATGTGATACTCGATAAAAGATCCAAGTCCACCTCCTTTAAGCCGGCGGACGAAATAGTCAAATTCCAATTCCATCCAACAGACCCTACAAAAATAGCCTCCATTGGGGCACAATTAATCCCTGATGTCGATGCCGCACTACGAGAGTTCCTACGCGAGAACTGGGACATTTTTGCCTGGCACCCTTCAGACATGCCAGGAATCCCACGCAGGCTGGCCGAGCACAGCCTAAATATCCTGAAAGGATTCAAGCTAGTCAAGCAGGCTCTTCGGCGTTTCTCCGAACCTAAGAGACAAGCCATGGGAGAGGAACTATCCAAGCTATTGGAGGCCGGATTCATCAGAGAAATAAAACTTTCAGACTAGCTAGCAAACCTGGTGATGGTACCAAAGAAGGACAAATCCTGGCGCTTGTGCGTTGATTTTAAGGACCTTAACAAGGCCTGCCCAAAGGATCCCTTCCCCCTCCCCCGCATCGATCAAATCATCGACGCTACCGCAGGTCACGATTCATTGTGTTTCCTCAATGCATACTCTGGCTACCAACAAATTAAAATGGCAGAGCCAGACCAAGCCGCAACGGCATTCATCACACCGTACGGCCCATTCCGCTTCAACATAATGCCCTTCGGGCTCAAAAACACCGACGCAACATATCAGCGCATGATTCAGACATGTCTGGCAAACCAGATAGGCAAAATAGTGGAGGCATACGTAGATGACGTGGTTGTCAAAACCAAGCATGTCAAATCTCTAGTAGACGACTTGAGGCTCACATTCGATAACCTCCGAACATACGACATCAAGCTCAACCCAGAAAAATGCGTTTTCGGCGTACCAGCCGGAAAGCTCTTGGGCTTCATTGTATCCGGTAGAGGAATTGAAGCAAATCCAGCCAAGATCCGAGCTCTGTCACAATTGGACATCCCAAGGGACATCAAACAAATACAAAAATTGACCGGATGCATGGCAGCTCTAAGCCGCTTTATCTCCCGCTTGGGAGAAAAGGCATTACCCCTTTATCGCCTCCTCTAGCGCACCGAACACTTCGAGTGGACGGACGCCGCCACGGCCGGACTCAACGAAATAAAAAGCCATATTGGCAACAAACCTAGTCCTAGCCGTGCCAAACATTGGCGAACCAATGCTATTATACATTGCGGCAACTCATCAAGTAGTAAGCACAGTGCTCATCGTCGAACGAGAAATGGATGGACACAAATTCCCCCTTCAAAAGCCGGTTTACTATGTGTCCACTGTCCTTACTCCATGCAAGTCACGGTACCCGCATTATCAAAAGATAGCGTATGCGGTATTTATGGCATCCCGGAAGCTGCGACACTACTTTGAAGAGTGTTCGATAACGGTAGCCTCGGAAGTACCACTTAACGATATTATAAACAACCGCGACGCGATGGGCTGGATTGCCAAATGGGCCATTGAGCTCCTCCCGTTCGACATAACTTACAAGCCACGGCGAGCTATTAAGTCGCAAGTTTTGGCTGACTTCGTCGCCGAGTGGACGGAAGCCGAACTCCCTAAAGAGTACGGCGCATATTCAAACTGGATCATGCAATTCGACGGCTCCAAAATGTTGGCTGGTCTAGGGGCTGGCGTCGTTTTGACGTCCCCAACATGAGATACAGTTCAATACGTACTACAGATAATGTATACGGACTCCAACAATGCAGCCGAATATGAGGCCCTTCTACATGGTCTCTGGATGGCAGTATCCATGGGCATTCAACGCCTAGAGGTGCGCGGGGATTCGAACCTCGCGATATCCCAAATAAATGGAGACTTTGATGCCAAGGATCTGAAAATGGCAGATTATCGCAAAGCCGTCCTAAAAATGTCAGCTTGGTTCGAGGGGCTCGAATTTCACCATATAGCCCGGGAAAATAATCAGGCAGCAGACGTCCTGGCACGCATCGGCGCAAAACGCGATGCCGTCCCTCCCAACATCTTCTTGGAGAGGCTGTTCAAGCCATCCGTACTATGGGAAGGGGAACCCGGAAATAACAGCCCGGACCCAACCGCACTGCCCGACACCGAATACTCTGACATAATTGGAGGCTCTACCAACGAAATAACATCTTCAGCCCACGTAATAATGGCAGTCATCGCCTCGTGGACAGAACCATTTCTAGCCTACCTAACTAAGCAGGAACTTCCTGCAGACCAAAGCGAGGCACGCTGCATAGTGCGGCGATCTAAGGCCTATAAAGTGCATGAGGGAGAGCTTTATAAGAAAAGCACCACCGGAGTCCTTCAAAGGTGCATCTCTGAAGAGGAAGGGCGGAACCTTCTGGCTGAAATTCATGACGGACTCGGCGGTCACCACGCGGCGGCCCGGGCCCTTGTAAGCAAGGCCTTCCGTACAGGCTTCTATTGGCCGACGGCCCGGGCAGACGCTCAGGACTTAGTCCAACGATGCGTTGGTTGCCAGCTTTTTGCTAACCAAAGCCATATGCCACCCACCGCCCTCCAAACTATCCCCATCACCTGGCCCTTCACGGTCTGGGGGCTTGACACGGTTGGACCCCTTAAAGGAGGAACCCACAAGCAAAAATACTTACTAGTCATGGTGGATAAGTTCACCAAATGGATAGAAACCAAGCCTATTAAGACGGCCGAATCCGGACCGGTGATATACTTCATATCCGGGGTCGTACACCGTTACGGCATCCCCCACAGCATCATCACTGATAACGACATGAACTTTACGGCCGACGAGGAAAAACTCGGGTGCAAAAACATGGGCATCAAGCTTGATTATGCTTCAGTCTATCACCCACAAACTAACAGTCAGGTCGAGTGAGCAAATGGTCTTATCATGAGCGGCATCAAACCCAGATTAGTGCGGTCCCTCAAGGAATCTAACACGCATTGGTTAGAGGAGCTCGACTCCGTACTCTGGGGGCTGCGGACCACGCCGAATCGCACTACCCGATACACACCATTATTTATGGTATACGGCGCAGAGGCGGTTCTGCCCTGCAACATTATTCATGACTCACCTCGAGTGCGCATGTGCGAAGAAAGAGAGGCCGAGCTCGATCGGCAGGACAGTTTGGATGCCTTGGAGGTGGAGTGTGACATGGCAAAAGCCCGTTCCGCATTCTATCAACAGCAGGCTCGAAGATACCAAAGCGGAGAAGTACGGGCCAAAACTTACAATATTGGCGAGTTAGTTCTACGCCTGCCGGATAAGAAAAAGGACAAAATCAAGCCCAAATGGGAAGGTCCCTTCATCATTGGCTAAGTCCTGACTGCCGAACCCATGGAACGCAGCCCGACTTCGAAGATTCTATGCCTAACGCCAGACTCTATGTTCGTCTCCTTCCTCTGTCCAGTTTTTATACACTATCTATCTTATATTTTTCTCCTTCTCCTTTTCTTTTCTCTCACAGCCTTTAGGGGCCCATTCGTGCCTTGTTTGCACGCAACTGACGCGCTGTCCGCGCTCATTATACCTGGGGGCTTCTTTAACAGAAGCTTATTCATACGGTCTTTATGCCCAACACATGTGTTATCCTTCCGCATGTACCCTTTATTCACCATTATATGCATCGATATGACTTAAGTTTTGGCCAAGCTGGGTTGCCTGGCTCTTGTATTTATGCCCTACGTTCCCGTTAATTCGGCTAGGGCATAAGGGGAGCACCTCTGCGATTGTTACTGTCGGGTCAGCCGGATGTGTACATCAGACTGGGTGAAGCCGAAAGCTAGCGTTCTTAAGGGAATATTTGGTTGGTGAACTAAAGATGATTTTTCACTTATTTACTTATGCACCCCAGATGTTTTTTCTGCGTCTCTTCTCACAGTCCGGACATGCACTTTAGGGCATGCCTCCCAGGGAAAGGTACCCCTAACGAAACTATTCTCCCTGGAAGATGTTTCTTACTAACCATGTAATATAACATAACTAGTTGGGCACTTGTCCGTTAAAGCACTAATGACCCCTACGCCTGGTCTCCACGCATGCCCCGGTTCTTACATAACCAAGAGGGTATTCGGATACACTCCGGACCGTCGGGTCCCGAGGTTGAAGAGAAAAGGTCCGCCACGACAAACGATCTACAATCCGGCTAGAAGGCATTATACATGTCACTTTAACTAGTTGAATTCCTCTTCAATACCATCCAATAGGTTGTCTAGTCTACAGTCCTGTTGGGAATACTTTGCAGCCAATTCTACTTGGTCGTACACTAAGCTCACAGGGATCTCCTTCCCATCGGGCCCCACAGGTCCCACCTCGGCCATGTGGTTCGGGTCAGCCTTCGTGTACCGCTTCTTCACCATTGCCCAGGCTTCCCTGGCGCCCTGACAGCAGGCCGATATCTTCCATAATCGGAAGTGCCGCCGCACTCCCTTCAGCTTCTCTGCAAGCTCTCCAAGGCCTTCGGGAAGGGAGACGGATGGCCACAAGGCCTGGGCGACGCCTTGCATCACCTACCAAACTCGTTTGTGCAGTTGTGAGAGCTCGGGAAGAAGGTCACCCGTAGAATCGGGCATTTCCTCGGCAGGATGACCTGTTAGCATACCTACAGACATAACTTTGTCAGCCAACTTCCTCGCCGAACTCTTTTTCAAAGTTCGTTCAAGCACTTACTAAATATGCCGCGTCGAAGCCGCCGCCTCTCCTTAACAGAGTCCAACAGTTGGGCACAACATCTTTTAGTTCCATACCCAGCTTGGTGTTGGCATCTAGGAGATCATTGTTCTCCCGCCTCACCCTCGTAAGCACGCTCTCACCGGCCTTCAGCTGGCGTAGGAGCTGTTGCTTACCCGGATTTACGCCAGCGTCATCTGCAATTTTATCGTCAGATCAGAATATACGCCACACTCTATATGATACTTATCATTCAAAGGATATATTACCAGAGGGGGTCTCTTTGGGCTCCCTTGCTGCGGCCAGTGCGGCTTGAAGTTGGGCTTTGCACTCTTCCATCTCCTGGGACAGTTGGATATTCCTTTCTGTAAGAACCTGCATAACAAATGATCCTTAAATAAGTTATTATAACTGTTTCAAGTCTCAGGGGCTACTGATATATAATCACCAAATTTTCTCACTCGTATGTCCTGTACATACTGCTCCGTGGCTCTGGCTAGACCATTTTGAGCGGCACGGAGGTACGCATCTCCCGAGTTGAAGGCATCCAATGCCTCTTGGGAGAAACAAGCGTCACAAAGAACAGTTCGGCGATGCATGTGGTTCATGGCACTTTCCACCTCGGAATTGGTGGTAGACAGTTTATCCACATCCTCTGTCGGAAGAGCTCCCGACGCACGCCTCGTATTCATTCCCGCCTCTGAAACCGGCCTTGGAGCCTGGCTGGTGGAGGCGCGATTAGTAGCCTCTCCGGGTATAGTCCGGCGAGCGCTCTTTTTCCTGAAAAGAAGGCATGGGTGTTAATATGCCTCTGATAATAATGTCTTGTGATAAAGATGGCACGTCGTACCGCTGTGCCGGTGTCTCAATCCGGACTGCGGGTCTTTTCAGCCTGCCTGGCCTCGCGGCTCCTTGTTGTCTAGTCGCCGCAGGCTCGGCCTTCCACCTCGAGGACCTCCCCTGCAAAACACGGTTGTTATACGGTAATCAAAAACAAGCAAGGACGGATCCATTTTCAAAGTACTAGGACTTCGGTCTCAGTTACTAGTGAGGCTGGAAGTAGCCCAGGGTAATCGATCGTAATGGCCACCAAAGTGTTCTCATTGCTCAATTGGTAAAATATCCCATCGATCAGCTCCACAGATATGTATGGATCCTCCTGGGAGGCCGGGTCAAGGGACCGTCCATGGTCCTCAGGTTGTGGAGGGGGTTGTTTATCTCCCTTACAGCCTGGGGCAGCTCCTGCGTTCAAATCGCTAGACTGAATACTTAACTACGGGAATATGAAACGGATGGGCGAGAAAAAGTCTCCGCTTACCCAGCTCGGAGGATTGTACATAGAAAATCCGCCCTGCGGGTTGACACGGAGGAATTCCTCCTCTTCTCCCTTGTACAAAGTGGATAAGATCTTTATTAGATCAGCAACCGATCCTGGCCCTTTACGGCCGTAGCGGGTGGCATCATCCTCCCCGTTGAAATCCCACATGGGGTGGCCTCTATACTGAAGCGGCTACGCCCCCCGCATAATACATGTGGCCATGACCTCGATCACGGTCAATCCGGATCGAGGTAGCAAACTTATCCGGCTCATCAGGTAAAGAACGTCCTTGTCATCTTCCTCCAGGGAGCTCCATGGATGCCACCTCCGGCGCTAATTCAAAGGAGCATTGTCAAACTCAGGAAGGCCGATTCGAATAGGATCCGGGAGGGGGACGTCTTTTATATAAAACCATTCTGAAGGCCAGTCTTCGGACGTCTTCTTTGGGGTTCCGGACAGATATCCGGTCCCGGCAATACGCCACACTTCGGCTCCGCCCACTTGATATATTAACCCCTTCCGAGAAAGGGGCACAAGGCAGAACAGCTTCTTCCACAGTGCGAAACGAGCCTCACAACCCAAAAATAGCTTGCAAAGGGCTACGAATCCTGCGATATGCAATATGGAGGCAGGCGTAAGGTTGTGCAACTGGAGGCCGTAGAACTCCAGGAGCCCCCAGAGAAATCTGAGCCCTCTTACCAAATGAGGGACAAGGCATACCCGCTCTCCCTTGGAGGGATTGGGAAGGCTCTCCGGTTTCTCTCCGCCATTATAGGTGGCGACCCCGGCTCGAACTGGGACCATGTACGCTGGGGGAAGAAATCCCTTGGTCTGAAGCATCACTAATTTGTTGTGCGGGACGGAACATCTCTCCCAATATCCAGGCTTGGGGCTAGGGGAGCGAGAGGAGGAGCTGCGTCGACCGGCCATGATGGAATGGATCTCTGTTGGATGCGCTCTGATGAAGGCTCACCAAGGGAGGATGATGTGATTTGGATCTGAATCCTCGTCTTTCTAATAGGCAGCTCATTCACACACCTAGGGGGGTAAATGTAAAAACACCCTGGCTCTTCACATTTGCTCGACATGTGTAAAGTGGCCATTATTGGGCGTGGAAGCCAAGGAATGCAACATTTGCAAAAGGCCAAACACTATTTCAACAGGTACACAGAATTTGGAGAGGAACCCGCCTTGCAATGTCGAAGACAATCTACGCGCTGGACTCGTCGTCATTGAAACCTGGTTCGGGGGCTACTTAGGGAGTCCTGGATTAGGGGGTCTCCGGACAGCCGGATTATATTCTTTGGCTGGACTGTTGGACTATGAAGATACAAGATTGAAGACTTCGTCTCGTGTCCGGGTGGGACTCTACTTGGCGTGGAAGGCAAGCTAGGCAATATGGATATACATATCTCCTCCTTTGTAACCGACCTTGTGTAACCCTAACCCTCTCCGGTGTCTATATAAACCGAAGGGTTTTAGTCCGTAGGACAACAACCACAACATCCAATCATACCATAGGCTAGCTTCTAGGGTTTGGCCTGTCTGATCTCGTGGTAGATATACTCTTGTACTACCAATATCATCAATATTAATCAAGAAGGACGTAGGGTTTTACCTCCATCAAGAGGGCCCGAACCTGGGTAAAACATCGTGTCCCCTGCCTCCTGTTACCATCCGGCCTAGACGCATAGTTCGGGACCCCCTACCCGAGATCCGCCGGTTTTGACACCGACAAATACTATATAGCAAAAGTAGAGCAAGAAAAAGACATGCTAGAGCACACCATAATTTCAAAAAGGGGCATGAATGGATATAAAATATCCACATGTTCAAAACATCCTTACTGATGTATCTCAAAATAAGCATGTATCTCATGGTAGCATCAAGTTTACATGGCATCAAAATAACAGCAGGAAAAGAACTTGGCAAAATCCCAAGTCCCCGAAAATAGTAACATCATGGAGCATACTTTGCATGCTTGTGCTTGCCACCAAATAGATCAAAAAATACAAGACTTGCACCCCTGTAAAGATGGCATGTTGTAGTTCAAAACACATGTAGACCTCATGCTCAAAGGATGCACACATCAAATTCAACAAAAATGACAAATCACCATGTTCTGTTAAGAACCAGCAGTTAACATTTCATAGCACTCTTGCAACGATGAAAATGGCACCATAAAGGACCGTAACATGCATGGAAATGCTGCTAACAAGAAGAGCTCAACAAGACAAACATTTTGACATATCATATGCATGATTTGGATCCACGGTCAAGGAGATGCAACACGATGAAGGAGGCATAAAAATGTTAGGGACTTGGGAAAAATTTCGGGGTCAACCTCAACTGAATCTGGATCTACCACTATAGGACTAGAAATCCAGTACAACCATGTCCCTTTCTTAGGGGAAAAGCCCTCTTTGAAGGAGAATCCACTTCTGAGCGCCAAAGGCGGGCATCCGACATCACCAAAAAGAAGGAGAAAGGCATTCAGGCACCGCAAATCCAAGAAACTCTGAATACAGGCCGACACAAAAAGCGAAATGACCGAAGGGATTGGGGCTGTTTCGGCACCAAAAAAAGTGTCAATGGAAGTTTGATCTATCAATATCTATGGTCTTGGACCATCAATAATGATTTTTCTTTAGAATTTTGATACTTGATTGACCCACTTACTTCTATTATGTTAATACTAATTACTACTGTAGGAATCCTGGTTCTTATTTATAGTGATGGTTATATGTCTCACGATGAAGGATATTTGAGATTTTTTGATTATATAAGTTTTTTCAATACTTCCATGTTTGTGGAAGCGGGGCAGAGATGGATAAGATCAAACACGGGAATAAGAAGCATTTGGAATGCCTTTTTGATCATTTTGATAGAGGGGGATGGATAAAGTGGGCAAAACAGACTCACATTTTTCAATCGAAAAGATGGGTTCCTTTTTCATCTCGACAAAGAAAGAATCATCTTGAAAACGCTCCTAACCCATTCATAGGGCCATGTATAGTAAGTGGTCTGAACCTACCCGGAGCGAGCCCCCCTTAGAGGCAAGTGAAGTTGGTGAGCCGTATGATGGGCAACTATCTCCTGCGGTTCGGAGAGGACTCGGCTTCTAAAGTGAGTGGCCCTTCCGCTTTGATCTAGTTGTAGTTTGTATTGTACTAAATTGAACACATATCAAAGAAAGGCGATCAATCAATAAGTAGTTGCCCTTCTCCGGCCTGGGAAAAGCAGCGAACTTCTAATTCGATTATAAGTGAAGTGAGTTATGTTTAAAGAAATTCCGTCCATTTCATCGCCCAGAATAACACCCAGTCCTGCCAATCTCTACGACAATCTATGGTTTAGTTTCGTTGATCTTTTTCTATTATGAAAAGCAAGGAAACACTAGTGATGGTGGAAACAGAACTTAGAAATCTAAGTCCGAGCCATAGATTAAGAGTGAGATGAGTTTTCCAAATTCATCATAGACTTTCCCTATGGCTTGATAGAAGTAAGCAGCAAAGATTCATAACTTAAAGAAAGAATGGACAGGGCCGACAGATTTACCTGATGTAAAGAAGATCCTAAAACTCTCTGATTAGTCGACTCTCTTCATTTAACACTTTGCTCTCTCTCCTTTTTTCCACTGACTCAATTCTAGTTTATTTGATTCTTGTTTAAAAGAATGAGAAAAGTTCAGTAGAACTAAGAACACATAAAAAATAGCATAGAGGATCAAGGCCATTACCAAAAGTTCCTCCCAAGGATCCTATATCCTATTGGGTATCTGTTCCCCACCTTTTCCCGCTAGGATCGGAAATATTATATTTTCCATATCCATATACCTTTGAATCCTTGGGGTTCCAGAATCCGCCTATTTTACTAGTCTTCGGAAATGGAAAACCCTGAACCAAGAAGAGTTGGATATGTTATGTAGGGTATGTTTTTTATTAATTTTATTTTGAGCTCTCAAGATATGGATATATACATATACAATCTCTACATAATGTATCTCTCTCTATCTCTATATATTATATATATAATATGTACATTATGCAGTAGACCCCTCTTTACCATTATGTATAAATGGACTATTCTATTTGTATAGATATTGGTAGAGAGGCGTATCCAACCCTCTTTTATCCACTAGTTACCCCTCTTTAGTGATGGTTGGTGGTACATGCGGATTACCAGCGAGCTCTGGATGCTACTCCATATTAGGGATATTATTACTATGCTTTTTTGCTATGGTTAGTCATGATTACTGATCAATTGAGCAGTTCTTTTGAATGTACCAATTTTATTTTTTCATTTATTTGTTTCCCCCCATTTGAAATAGGGCTCAAGTCGCTTCCTGAGATGCATTTCACACCTGACTCACCTCCCACGCCTAAAATGTCTCCAAGTAAACATTTTTCTGCTTGTCTAGTAATTCGGTGAATCTGCGGCCACTAATGCCATTCAGAGACTCTTGGCCATTTCGGCTTTCACACCATATGATCCCTGCTCATCTGTCCACAACAAAATGAATTTTTTTATTTTCAGACCATAATGAAAACGCAATTTCTGTTTGTCTTGAAGACAAATACGATATTGCTCCTTTTTCCCAGAATTGAATTTTTTTAAGATTACTTCCAGATTTAGGTGTTTTTCTAGTGAGTCCTGGTAAAGCTCCCAGACGGCGTATTTTTTTAAATGAGGTCCTCGATAACGGGACATGAAGACTCCTTTTTTATTTTATTGAAATTTCATTTTACACAATTAATTTCATTGTATTTACATTACAGAATACATCGAAATTAAAAATGAATTAAACTACAGGATAAACAGAGTAAAATCAACTAAAGTACCCCCCAAAATGGAATTTCATCGAAATCTTTATTTTTTGTATATATATTATTTGTTTTATTGTTTTGTATCTAGCAAAATTGTAAGGTAAAAACATAAAAGATCTTGGATTCTCCATTTAATTCGGAAAAAGAGATTCTTGTTCGTAGAACACCGATAGAGAAAAAAAGTCGACTATCAGATTTGAACCGATGACCCTCGTATTACAAATGCGATGCTCTAACCTCTGAGCTAAGTGGGCTTACATAACGGAAATAGTGTAACAAACAGAAATGAGAAACTTAGCCTCCGACCCGACCAAGAGAGAAGACAGGGTCAAGCCGACGCCGCCCTTCCTCACCTTCCTGAATGGAATGAATATCTCCTTCGTCTAGTCGAGAAAGGAAAAAGCCCGGCGGGGAACATGACCGTGACTCTTCTGAACCATTACATGAAGGAGAAGTCCATTCTCGTCATTATCGATCCATGTCCTACCATAGTGCCCGGACTTTCTTTCCTGGGCATAGGCTTACCTGGCTGACCGCCCACATTCAGTCATTGTTCGTTCTGTTGTGGAATCGAACCATAGAGCTAGCGCAATTGGGATTTATAGTCCCATGCGTGAAACTAAAGAGGATTTTCAGTCCTCTGCTAAAGTACTGACAAATAGGCTTGAGAGAGTTGCAGATAAGTGATACGTCTCCAACGTATCTACTTGTCCAAACACTTTTGCCCTTGTTTTGGACTCTAACTTGTATGATTTGAATGGAACTAACCCGGATTGACGCTGTTTTCAGCAGAATTGCCATGATGTTGTTTTATGTGCAGAAAACGAAAGTTCTCGGAATGACCTGAAACTCCACGGGATATCTTACAATAAATAATAAAAAATCCTCGCCAAAGATGAAGACCAGGGGGCCCACACCCTTCTCAAGAGGGTGGGGGCGCCCCCCCTAGGATGCGCCGCCCTACCTCGTGGGTCCCCTGGAGACCCCCCAACTCCAACTCCAACTCTATATAACTGCTTTTGGGGAGAAAAAATAGGAGAGAAGAAATCATCGCGTTTTACGATACGGAGCCACCGCCAAGCCCTAAAACCTCTCGGGAGGGCTGATCTGGAGTCCGTTCGGGGCTCCGGAGAGGGGGATTCATCGCCGTCGTCATCATCAACCATCCTCCATCACCAATTTCATGATGCTCACCGCCATGCGTGAGTAATTCCATCATAGGCTTGCTGGACGGTGATGGGTTGGATGAGATTCACCATGTAATCGAGTTAGTTTTGTTAGGGTTTGATCCCTAGTATCCACTATGTTCTGAGATTGATGTTGCTATGACTTTGCTATGCTTAATGCTTGTCACTAGGGCCCGAGTGCCATGATTTCAGATCTGAACCTACTATGTTTTCATCAATATATGAGAGTTCTAGATCCTATCATGCAAGTCTATAGTCACCTATTATGTGTTATGATCCATTAACCCCGAAGTGACAATAATCGGGATACTTACCGGTGATGACCGTAGTTTGAGGAGTTCATGTACTCACTATGTGCTAATGCTTTGTTCCAGTTCTCTATTAAAAGGAGGCCTTAATATCCCTTAGTATCCATTAGGACCCCGCTGCCATGGGAGGGTAGGACAAAAGATGTCATGCAAGTTCTTTTCGATAAGCACGTATGACTATATTCGGAATACATGCCTACATTACATTCATGGATTGGAGCTAGTTATGTGTCACCCTATGTTATGACTGTTACATGATGAACCGCATCCGGCGTAATTGTCCATCATTGATCCGATGCCTACGAGCTTTCCATATACTGGTTTACGCTTATTTACTTTCCCGTTGCTATTGTTACAATCAATACAAACACCAAAAACATTACTTTGATTTCATTACTCTTTTGTTACAGTTACCATCGCTATCATATTACTTTGCTACTAAACACTTTGTTGCAGATACTAAGTTTCCAGGTGTGGTTGAATTGACAACTCAGCTGCTAATACTTGAGAATATTCTTTGGCTCCCCTTGTGTCGAATCAATAAATTTGGGTTGAATACTCAACCCTCGAAAGCTATTGCGATCCCCTATACTTGTGTGTTATCAATAAGGTGGTGAGTAAGAGTCAGACGTAAGGAAGAACTTCGAGTCACTTGGGATTTATATCTGCTGGACACTATGAAGAACTTGAGAGATCCAAAAACCAAGATCTATCCCTCAACTACGAGGGGAGGTAAGGAACTGCCATCTAGCTGTGCTCTTGATTCACCTTCTGTTGTGAGTAAGCTTGCGACACCTAAACCTGCTTCTGCTATTCGTTCTGATATATCACATGTTATTGATGATGCTACTTCTTCTATACATGATACATATGATGAAACTACCTCTATGCCTGATACTACTATGCCACTTAGTGATTTTCTCGAGGAACGACTTGCTAGGGATAGAGAGATTGAAAATATTGAATCTGATTATGAAGATGAAAGTGATGATGAAGAATCACTTGTTATTCCTGAGGGTTATTTATGTGATCAAGATGCTTCTTTAGCTATTTTAGCCTCCAAAGATAGATATGAGATCAAAAGGTTATTAGCTAAATGGAATAAGCAATCTCCAAATGCTAGGATGAGACCTGACCATGCTTTTGCTACTGCACCTATATGTGTTGCTGATAAGGATTATGAATTCTCTGTTGATCCTGATATAATTACTTTGGTTGACTCTGATCCTTTTCATGGCTATGAATCTGAAACTGTTGTAGCACATCTTACTAAATTGAATGATATAGCCACCCTGTTCACTAATGATGAGAGATCTCGCTACTTTTATATCCTTAAAATATTTCCGTTCTCATTAAAGGGTGATGCTAAGATATGGTTTAATTCTCTTGATCCTGGTTGTGTGCGTAGTCCCTAGGATATGATTTATTACTTCTCTGCTAAATATTTCCCTGCTCATAAGAAACAAGCTACTTTAAAGGAAATATACAACTTTGTGCAAATTAAAGAAGAGAGTCTCCCACAAGCTTGGGGGAGGCTTCTCAATTTACTTAATGCTTTGCCTGATCATCCTCTTAAGAAAAATGAAATACTTGATATCTTTTATAATGGATTAACCGATGCTTCCAGAGATTACCTGTATAGTTGTGCTGGTTCTCTTTTCATGGAAAGAACACCAGATGAAGTTGAAATCTTATTGAATAATATGTTGACAAATGAAAATAATTGGACACCTCCTGAGCCGGCTCCTGCTCCAATTAATGATCCTATTCCTAAAACATCTCCGAAGAAGAGAGGTATTCTATTTCTCAGTCCCGAAGATATGCAAGAGGCAAAGAAATCTATGAAAGAAAAAGGTATTAAAGGTGAAGATGTTAAGAATTTACCTCCTATTGAAGAAATACATGGTCTCAATATACCGCCTGATGAAGAAATATATGATCTTAATCCTTTATTTATTGAAGAACCTCCAGACCTCGATAACCCGACACAGGTAGTAAAGGTAAATTCTCTCTATAGATATGATAAAACTGAAATCCCTCCTGCTAAAATTCCTAGTCAATGCTTGGATGAGTTTGATAATTTTATGTTTAAGCAAGAAGACTTCAATGCTTATTTTGGTAGACAATTAAAACA
This sequence comes from Triticum dicoccoides, assembly GCF_002162155.2. Classification (NCBI taxonomy): domain Eukaryota; kingdom Viridiplantae; phylum Streptophyta; class Magnoliopsida; order Poales; family Poaceae; genus Triticum; species Triticum dicoccoides. The sequence continues at coordinate 252,555,394 of NC_041390.1, read as the reverse complement.
AGATGCTGATATGATTAAATACTTGGGTGATTATATGGCTAATATTAGAGGTGAACTTAAACTTGTTAGCAAACATGCTTCTATGGTTACCACTCAAGTAGAACAAGTACTTAAAGCTCAAAATGATTTGCTCAATGAATTGAATAGTAAAGATAATGATAATGCTATTAGAGTGGCTACTAGAACTGGTAGAATGAGTCAGGAACCTTTGTATCCTGAAGGCCACCCTAAGAGAATTGAGCAAGATTCTCAGAGAAATAATATAGATGCACTTAGTTCTTCTAAAAAGAATAAAAAGAAAAATGATAGGACTTTGCATGCTTCTAGTGATCCTATTGCTGAACCACCTGATAATCCAAATGATATATCTATGTCTGATGCTGAAACTCAATCTGGTAATGAACATGAACCTAATGAAAATGTTAATGATGATGTTCATAATAATGCTCAACCTTGTAATGATAATGATGTAGAAATTGAACCTGCTATTGATCTTGATAACCCACAATCAAAGAATCAATGTTATGATAAGAAAGACTTTGTTACTAGGAAACACGATAAAGAAAGAGAACCTTGGGTTCAGAAACCCATGCCTTTTCCTCCCAAACCATCCAAGAAAAAGGATGATGAGGATTTTGAGCGCTTTGCTGAAATGATTAGACCTATCTTTTTACGTATGCGATTAACTTATATACTCAAAACCAATCCTTATGCTAAGTACATGAAAGATATTATTACAAATAAAAGAAAGATACCGGAAGCTGAAATTTCCACCATGCTTGCTAATTATACTTTTAAGGGTGGAATACCTAAGAAACTTGGAGATCCAGGAGTACCTACTACACCATGCTCCATTAAAAGAATCTATGTTAAAACTGCTTTATGTGATCTTGGAGCCGGTGTTAGTGTAATGCCTCTCTCTTTATATCGTAGACTTGATTTGAATAAGTTGACACCTACTGAAATATCTTTGCAAATGGCTGATAAATCAACTGCTATACCTGTCGGTATTTGTGAGGATGTGCCTGTTGTGGTTGCAAATGTTACTATTTTAACGGACTTTGTTATTCTTGATATTCTCGAGGACGATAGTATGTCTATTATTCTTGGAAGACCTTGTCTTAATACTGCAGGGGCTGTTATTGATTGCAACAAAGGCAATGTCACTTTTCATGTTAATGGTAATGAGCATACGGTACACTTTCCGAGGAAACAACCTCAAGTTCATAGTATCAATTCTATCAGAAAAATTCCATTGATTATATTTGGAGGTTTTGAATTTCCTCTTCCTACTGTCAAGAAGAAATATGATATACTTATTATTGGGGATGTGCATATCCCCGTTGAGGTAACCTAGTGTTATTCGAAATTTCTCCGGTTTCATGTTAATCGGAATGAGTTTGTTAACAAGACATGATCAACCTTGTTAGTGGATTCCTTTTGACGAGCATGAGATGGATGAAACTAGAAGCACAACCCTCTGTACCCTCTCTATACTTTCTGTTATTTAGTTGAAATAAAGTAAAAATAAATAATTTTCTGTTTGTTATCTGATTATCCGTGCAATATAAAAATACTTCGAAAATAAAAGTTCTCCAAATGCCCTGAAAATTAAATATGATTTTTATAGAATATTTGAGGATTTGTGGAACAAAGAACACACCAGGGGGCCAACCACCTTGCCACGAGGGTGGAGGGCGCGCCCAACCACCTAGGGCACACCCCCTGCCTCGTGGGCTCACGGTGGTCATCCTCCACTTATTCTTTCAGCCACACACTTCATCTTCCTCCCCCAAACACGAAAAACCAGCTCAAACCCCAGTCCAAGGTCGTTTTGCTTCCATTTTCGATCTCCTTGCTCAAAGCACCTCTCACAAAACTGCTTGGGGAGATTGTTCCTTGTTATGTGACTCCTCCATTGGTCCAATTAGTTTTTGTTCTAGTGCTTTATTAATTGCAAATTTTTGCTGCTTCGGTGACCCTTTTCTTGAGCTTGCATGTCAAATTTATATGGTCAAAAGTAGTTTTGATGCATGATATAGGCCGTAGGCACTTGTAGGAGTAGTTGCTATCAATATTATTGAGTTTGGTTTACTTTTATTGTAATGTTACTAAAAATTTCAGAATTTTTCAGAAAATGATGAGGAGATTATTGAGGGGCTCATCGAGCCAAAGCTCGAATGAAAAGGCACCGAAGCCTAAGTATAATTTGCCGCGCACCGCGGAGGTTCGGGCATGTGAATGGCCTTCTGAGGATTCCTTGAGAGCAGCCGGGATTTATGAAGATTTTCTTGAGTTGGCTCATAATGCAGGCCTCACCGCTTTCCTCCACGACCAATTCGATCAGTATCTCTTGCTCACAAATACCTTTGTGCAAAACTTTCATTTTCGTTCTAGGAACTCACCACTTACGGTGGAGTTTCATTTATATGATGAGCATAACGAGATGTAACTTTATGATTTTTGTCGAATTTGTTTAGTCCCTTTTGGGGGCAAGACAGAAGAACCACATCATGATGATGTGGAGGGATTTATTAATACTATCACTGTAGGGGGAACTAGGAAGGTTTCGATGCATGAATCACTAGCATACATTTTCATGTCTTACGTTACTTTGCATTATTTGCTAGTCGTTGCTTAATTGGTCGCGAAAACTGTGGAAACCTTAGTATCCCTGATATTATTATTTTTCTCCAAGGTTTATAAAGTGATAACACTTTTAGTATGGGCGACATTATTGCTAGACGGTTAAGTATGAACTGTACTAAGGGTCCCATCTTTGGAGGCATCTATGCTACACGCCTAGCTGCACATTTTAACATTCCTATTAGGCATGCTGAGAAGGAAGAAAAAGTGTTGCCTCATGTTTATTTAGATTATAAAAGTATGGTGGCACGTGATTTTATTGTTAAGAATAGGGCAGGAGAGCTTAAATATCAATTGTTCTTTAATAAACATCATCCTGAGACCATTACCTTGCCTGCTCCTACTTTGTTTGATTTGACTGTAGGCAAGTACCTTGTTCCATTGATGGCTATCCACGCCTACCGGAACCCTGCACCAACCGAGGAGCCAGAACCGGAACCAGAATTTGATCCTTCACGACAGTCTAACTATTAGTGGGATCCGGAGATGATTGCCAGCCAGTGGCAATCGGAGCCTTCTTCTTCCTCATCACAGTACGACCCCAACAACTATTATTATGGATATCAGCCAGGCCAGTCGTGGCCACAGACCAACTTAGGCCAAAAGCCTAAGCTTGGGGGAGTACGTATTTCTCAGCGACATTACATTTATGTTCACACACACTCATTGCTAGATGTCGGTGCTCATACTTTTTCATTGTATCATCCATGCTAGTTTATTTTCTTTTATGCTTTCTTCTTGTGTGTTTAATAAACCTTAAGAAAAACCAAAAAAAGTGGTTGTAGCTTTTAATTAATTTACTTTCCATGCTTGTAGTAGTAATTAAAAAGAAACCCCAAAAATATTTCCCGTTCTTATTTTGCTTGTTGGGAGCTTTCCCGTGTAAATAGTTTTATTTCTTTCCTTTTCTTTGGGGGTCAATAGGAGAAGACCATGATTAAATTGTTGAAGTGGCTCTTATATGCTTTATTGTTGATTTAACCGAGAGCCCATATTGCCTTGTCTTCTCCTGTTTATTAAATGCTCGCAGATTCCAGCTTAGTCCAATGCACGTGCACTCTTATTATTATTCACATCGTTCGGTCGTGCAAGTGAAAGGAAATTATGATGATATATGATGGACTGACTGAGATGAGAAAAGCTGGTATGAACTCGACCTCTTTTGTTTTTGTAAATATGATGAGTACATCATTCTTGATTCAGCTTGTTATGAATAAACATGTTTGCAATGACAATTAGAGATCATAGTTGCTTGTGCCATGCTTGATTAGCTATGAGTTATAATGATTTACCTTGCGTGCCAACATGCTATTAAAATGGTTATGATGTGGTATGATAGGGTGGTATCCTCCTCTGAATGATTTAAGTGACTGGACTTGGCACATGTCCATGCATGTAGTTGAAACAAATCAACATAGCCTTCGCGGTATTTATGTTCATGGTGGATTATATCCTACTCATGCTTGCATCCAATGTTTATTAATTTTAATGCATGTACATGGCTGTTGTCGCTCTCTAGTTGGTCGCTTCCCAGTCTTTTGCTAGCCTTCACCTGTACTAAGCGGGAATACTACTTGTGCATCCAAACTCCTTAAAACCCCAAAGTTATTCCAGATGAGTCCACTATACCTTCCTATATGCGGTATCTACCGCCGTTCCAAGTAAATTTGTATGTGCCAAACTCTAAACCTTCAAATAATTATCCTGTTTTGTATGCTCGAATAGCTCATGTATCAACTAGGGTTGTCCGTATCTTCCATGTTAGGCGGGTTATTCTCAAGAGGAGTGGACTCCGCTCCTCACTCACGAGATAAAGGGCTGGTCACTGGGATGCCTAGTCCCATGCTTTATGCAAGCTAAATCAAAATAATTGCAAACAAAACTCCCCCTGGGACCTGATGTATGTTGGAGGCACTCGTTATTTCGAGCACACCATGGATTAATGTTTGTTGGTGGAGGGGAGAATAAAGTTTACCATTCTGTTTGGGAACCACCTATAATGTGTGTAGCATGGAAGATATCGCCATCTCTTGGTTTTTATGTTGACAATGAAAGTATACCGCTCAAAATATTATTCACCTCTATTTCAAAACCGAGCTCTGGCACCTCTATAAATCCCTGCTTCCATCTGCGAAGGGCCTATCCATTTACTGTTATGCTGAGTCATCACCCTCTTATTAAAAAGCACAAGTTGGAGAGCACAGCTGTCATTTGCATCCATTACTTTTAATTTATATTGGGTGTGACTATGATTGGATATCTCTTACCATAAATTACAATGTCTAGTCAGTCCTTGATCTTTAAAGGTGCTCTGCATTTATGTTTTGCGGTCTCAGAAAGGGCTAGCGAGATACCATCTTGTTATATCATATTATGATTGTTTTGAGAAAGTGTTGTCATCCGAGATTTATTATTATGGCTTGCTAGTTGATTATGTTATTGATATGAGTAATCATGAGACCTGAGAATTATTGCAAATGTGGTTAGTTATAATCTTTGCTGAAAACTTGAATGCTAGTTTGACATATTTACAACAACAAGAGCAAACAGAGTTTGTAAAAGTTTTTCTTTATTTCTTTCAGTTTGTCAACTGAATTGCTTAAGGACAAGAAAGGGTTTAAGCTTGGGGGAGTTGATACGTCTCCAACGTATCTACTTTTCCAAACACTTTTGCCATTGTTTTGGACTCTAACTTGTACGATTTGAATGGAACTAACCCGGACTGACGATGTTTTCAGCAGAATTGCCATGATGTTGTTTTATGTGCAGAAAACAGAAGTTCTCGGAATGACTTGAAACTCCATGGGATATCTTACAATAAATAATAAAAAATCCTCGCCAAAGATGAAGACCAGGGGGCCCACACCCTTCTCACGAGGGTGGGGGCACGCCCCCTACCTCGTGGGCCCCCTGGAGACCCCCCAACTCCAACTCCAACTCTATATAACTGCTTTCAGGGAGAAAAAAATAGGAGAGAAGAAATCATCGCGTTTTACGATACAGAGCCACCGCCAAGCCCTAAAACCTCTCGGGAGGGCTGATCTGGAGTCCGTTCGGGGCTCCGGAGAGGGGGATTCATCGCCGTCGTCATCATCAACCATCCTCCATCACCAATTTCATGATGCTCACCGCCATGTGTGAGTAATTCCATCGTAGGCTTGCTGGACGGTGATGGGTTGGATGAGATTCACCATGTAATTGAGTTAGTTTTGTTAGGATTTGATCCCTAGTATCCACTATGTTCTGAGATTTTTGTTGCTATGACTTTGCTATGCTTAATGCTTGTCACTAGGGCCCGAGTGCCATGATTTTAGATCTGAACCTATTATGTTTTCATCAATATATGAGAGCTCTAGATCCTATCTTGCAAGTCTATAGTCACCTATTATGTGTTATGATCCGTTAATCCCGAAGTGCCAATAATCGGAATACTTACCGGTGATGACCGTAGTTTGAGGAGTTCATGTACTCACTATGTGCTAATGCTTTGTTCCGGTTCTCTATTAAAAGAAGGCCTTAATATCCCTTAGTTTCCATTAGGACCCCACTGCCATGGGAGGGTAGGACAAAAGATGTCATGCAAGTTCTTTTCCATAAGCACGCATGACTATATTCAGAATACATGCCTACATTACATTGACGAATTGGAGCTAGTTCTATGTCACCCTATGTTATGACTGTTACATGATGAACCGCATCCCGCGTAATTATCCATCATTGATCTGATGCCTACGAGCTTTCCATATACTGGTTTATGCTTATTTACTTTCCCGTTGCTATTGTTACAATCAATACAAACACCAAAAACATTACTTTGCTTTCATTACTCTTTTGTTACCATTACCATCGCTATCATATTACTTTGCTACTAAACACTTTGCTGCAGATACTAAGTTTCCAGGTGTGGTTGAATTGACAACTCAGCTGCTAATACTTGAGAATATTCTTTGGCTCCCCTTGTGTCGAATCAATAAATTTGGGTTGAATACTCAACCCTCGAAAGCTATTGTGATCCCCTATACTTGTGTGTTATCAATAAGGTGGTGAGTAAGAGTCAGACGTCATTCATGAAAAACAGAAATATTTTAGATGGGGTGGTCACTATCTATGAGGTGTTTCATGAGCTTAGGAGGGGTTTCGGGTGGCACGGTTCCCAAGGTGGACAGAGAAGCGCCATAGTTGCGCCTGAGTTGGACGGGGATGACGGCCGGCGCGCTCGGGGCGGTGGAGGAGGCCGGCGACGGGGTGGCGGCGACCCGCGGGTTTGGTGGCGCGGCGCGGTGTGGTGGCGGCGGAGGTTCGTGGCGGCGCGGAGTCGGCGTCGGAGCGGGGCGGCGACCAGCGGAGCGACGGCGGCAAGCGGGTGGCTGGGCGGAGCGACGGGCAGCGGCCGGAGTGGACGCAGGGCTCGGGCGCCTGCGGGAGACGGCGGCGCGGCGACTCGGGCCGAGGGGTTAGATCTGGGCCTCTCGGGCCCGCGCGGTGGAGGGGAGCGGCGGCGGTGACGTGGTGGCTGGCGATTTGTCCGGGCGCGGTGGCGCGGACGCGTCCGGTCTGGGCGGACGTGTCCCGCGGTGGAGGATGGAGATGGCCAGGGTTTCATCTGCGTGATATTTCGGGGGGAGGAGTACATTTACAAGTAGAGGGAGCTACGAATGTCCAAATGAGGTGCGGTTTTCGCCCACACGATCGTGATCCAATGGTGGAGAACATGGAGGTGATTTAGATGGGTTATTGGGCTGTTTTGGAGGGGTGTTGGGTTGCAACACATAAGAGGCTTTTGCGGTTACCCGGTTAACCGTTGGGGCATCAAACGACCTCCAAATGGAACGAAATTTGAAAGGCGGTCTACCGGTGATGTACCAAGGCCACTTGACAAATTTCGACCCATTCCGAGAACGGTTAACTCCCACTCACAAAAAGAGACAAGAGGGGTGTGTCGGGTGCATGTGGGAGTGTCGGATTGCGAAACGGACAACGGGGAAAATGCTCGGATGCATGAGACGAACACGAATGCAAATGCGATGCCCATGATGACATGATATGAAATGCATGACATAAACAAAATGCAAAACGAAGACAAAAACCCAACCGTGAAGGGAATATCATAACATAAAGCCAAAAATGGCAAGAGTCAGAGTTATAAATATGGAAAGTTACATCCGGGGTTGTTACAACACTCCACCACTACAAGAGGATCTCGTCCCGAGATCTAGGACTGAAAGAACTCCGGATATTCAGAATGGAGGTGATCCTCGCATTCCCAGGTGGCTTCTCGGTCAGAATGGTGTGACCACTTCACTTTCAGGAATTTGATTTACTTGTTGCGAGTCTTGCGCTCGGTTACTTCAAGAATAGCAATGGGATGCTCATGATAAGACAGATCTTCTTGGAGATCAATCTCTTCGAAGTTGGTAGTGCGCTCAGGAGTCTTAAAACACTTGCGAAGCTATGACATGTGAAACACCTCGTGCACATGCGAAGTTGGACGGAAGCTCAAGTTGATAGGAGAGGTCGCCTCTTTTGCCAATGATCTTTAAAGGACCCACGTATCTCGGGGAAAGCTTCCCTTTGATACCGAAGCGACGAGTGCCTTTCATTGGAGAGACGCGGAGGTAGACATGGTCTCCGATCTCGAAAGCCAAGTCATGTTGCTTGCTATCATAGTAACTCTTCTGGCGCGATTGCGCGACTTTGAGATTTTCACGGATGACTTTACACATTTCTACATCTTCTGTGATTAAGTCCTTGCCAAGAAGTTGGCGTTCACCAGTCTCTGACCAATTTAGATGAGTACGACACTTTCTGCCATAGAGAATTTCGAATGGGGCCTTGCCCGAACTCGCTTGGAAGCTGTTGTTGAAGGAGAACTCGGCATATGGAAGAAAATCTTCCCACTTCATACCTAAGGAGATGACACAAGCCCTGAGCATATCTTCAAGGATTTGATTTACTCGCTCGACATGGCCACTAGTTTGAGGATGGAAAGCTGTGATGAAGCGAATGTTGGTGCCAATGGCCTTCTGGAAGGAGTCCTAAAACTTAGAAGTGAAAATTCTTCCGCGGTCTGAAGAGATCACTTGCGGAATACCGTGCAAGGAGACAATTCTGGAGGTGTATAGCTCTGCCAACTGAGCTGCTGTGATAGATTCTTTGATTGGAAGTAAATGAGCCACTTTTGTAAGCTTGTCGATGACAACGAAGATAGCATCATTCTCATGCTTGGACTTAGGAAATTCAGTAACGAAGTCCATTTCAATATGGTCAAAATTCCATTCTGGAATAGCCAGAGGTTGGAGGAAACCAGCTGGTCGTTGGTGTTCTACTTTCACCCTGCGGCAGACATCACATTCATTCACGAACTGAGCAATCTCTCGCTTCATTCGAGTCCACCAATACGACTGCTTGAGGTCATGGTACTTCTTCGTACTTCCAGGATGAATGGACAAAAGAGAATTGTGCGCCTCATTCATTATGACCTTCCTTAGATCACCTTTAGGAACCACAATCCGGTCCTCGAAGAATAGAGTGTCTTTGTCATCAATGCGATAGCACTTGTATTTGGGTTGGCTCTTGCCTCTTGGCAATACCATGTTTCACTCTCTTCACCATGTTATCAAGAAGTTGTGCCTCACGAATTTGATCTTCCAAAGTAGGAGAGACTTGGAGGTTGGCAAGAAAGCCTTGAGGAACAACTTGGAGATTCAGTCTGCGGAAAGCTTCACAAAGGTCCGGTTGGAAGGGCTTGAGAATTAAGTTGTTGCAATAAGCCTTCCTGCTCAAAGCGTCTGCAATGACATTGGCCTTTCCTGGAGTATATTCAATACTCGGATTGTACTCTTGAATCATTTTGACCAAACGAGTATGCCTGAGGTTGAGGTTGGGTTGAGTGAAGATGTACTTGATGCTCTTATGATCTGTGAAAATGTCCACTTTCCTTCCCAACAAGAAATATCTCCATGTTAATAATGCATGAACAACTACCGCCAACTCAAGATCGTGAGTGGGGTAGTTCCTTTCGTTGGGCTTCAACTGGCGAGAGGTATAGGCCACAACTTTCTTCTCTTGCATTAACACAACGCCGAGGCCTTGCAAGGAGGCATCATAGAAAACTTTAAATGGCTTGGATTCGTCAAGAGGAGTCAAGACAGGAGCTGTGACTAGCTTCTCTTTGAGCGTGTTGAAAGCAACGTCACACTCAGGCGTCCAAACATACTTGACATGCTTCTGGAGGAGGTCGGAAAGAGGCTTTGCAATCCTAAAGAAATTCTCAATGAATCTTCGACAATAGCTTGCAAGTCCAAGGAAACTGCGGAGCTGCTTGACATTTTGAGGAGGTTCCCAGTTCACAATTGCAGACACCTTCTCGCGATTAACAGCGATGCCTTTGGCGTAGATGATATGACCAAGGTAAAGAACTTTGTCAAGCCAGAACTCACACTTGGAAAACTTCACATAGAATTGATGCTCTCTGAGCTTGTCGAGCACCAATCTCAAATGCTTGGCACGATCCTCCTTATTCTTGGAGAAGACCAAGATATCATCAAGATACACCAGGACGAAATCATTTGTGTAAGGGTTGAAGATGAAGTTCATCATGCGAGAGAACATTGGAGGAGCATTGACAAGGACGAAAGACATGACAGTATATTCATAAGAACCAAAGCTTGTTCTGAATGCTGTCTTGGGGATATCTATTTGACGAATGTGAATCTGATGATAACCCATGCGAAGGTCAAGCTTGGAGAATACTTTGGCACCTTTAAGTTGCTCGAATAGCTCATTGATGTTGGGAAGTCGATACTTGTTCTTTATTGTCTTCTTGTTCAATGGACGGTAGTCGACACAAAGTCGGTCTGTTCCATCCTTCTTCTGGACAAAAGGAACACCACAACCCCATGGAGATGAACACGGTCTGATCAGACACAGATGCTCTTGTTCATCAAGTTGTTTCTTCAACTCCTTCAACTCCTCTGGTCCAAGCTTGTAAGGACGCTTGAAACTAGGTTCTGTGCCAGGCTCAAGATCGATAACGAATTCAACTGGCCGGTGAGGAGGCATTCCCGGAAGCTCTTCTGGAAAGACGTCTTGGTATTCACAAACGACTGGAATCTGAGAGATGGCATTCAACTCGCCCTTATCATTTAGAGAAAACAGTCGAATGGTTTCGTCCCGAGCGGCATAGATGATCACATCATTAGAAGAGTGTTTCAATTGAATTTCCCTAGCAGCGCAATCAAGTTGAGCCTTGTGCTTAGAAAGCCCGTCCATGCCGAGAATTAGATCAATATCCGAGTCGCCAAGAACAATTGGAGAAGACAAAAATTTATAGTTGCCCATCTTGATACCGACATTCAGAACCAACATGCTAGACCTCAAACGCTTAGGTGGAGAAACAACTCGCAATGCACTAGGTAGAACCTCTGTGTCAAAATTGTGCTTTCATGCAAATGGATATGACATGAAAGAATGCGATGCACCGGTATCAAATAAGAATTTTAAAGGAAAGTCATTAACAGGAAGATTACCCATGATCACTTCTGAAGAATCCTCTGCCTAAGCTGCGTTCATCATGTTCACCTTTGCAAACATGGAATTACACTTGACCACTGCATTGTTGGAAGATCTCACAGGTGGAGGAGGCGGAATGCGCCTTTGGTTGAAGCACTTGTGTGCATAGTTCCCTTTCTGCTGACACTTGTTGCAAGTCACCTCTGAGAGCGGACGATGATAAGGAGCACTTGACCTTGGAGCTTGAGACTGAGCTTTGTTATGATAGCCTGGGTTGGGTGGGTGGTAAATCCGTTGCCACCATTGCTCTTCTGCTGGTAGGGCTGGAGAAATGGAGGAGGAGGCGGAATCCAGAACTTATGTTGCTTAGCTTCCACTTGTGAGGAAGAAGAAGACTGAACTGCGTCCCTGACTCTCTTCTCAGAAGCCTCACACTTGAGCTGAGCAGCTTCTTGCTTGAGTGCCATGTTATAGAATTGATCGAACTTAGTCGGCTCAAGAAGCACAAGAGCTAACTGCAGATCTTCCCTGAGGCCACCTCTGAATTGATAGATCATACTCTTTTCACCAGGAACATCTTGTTTATCGAAGCGAGCAAGTTTCTGAAACTGGATATTATATTGGTACACGGACATGTTGCCTTGCTTGAGATTGCGGAACTCCTCACGCTTGCTCTCAGCAACACTTGGTGGAATATGATGAGCTTTGAAGTCTCGGCGGAAATCATCCCAGGTAATCACACGACCTCCTATGGAATCTATGTATTGTTGAAACCACTCAGCAGCTTGGTCCTTGAGTTCAAACGAAGCAAACTTGACAAAGTCCTCAGGACTGGCATTGCTACATTGAAAATGCTTGCAGATGTCCACGAGCCAATCGTTGACATCTGTGGCCTCGACACAGTTGCTGAAGGACTTTGGCTGATTTCCAAGGAACTGGTTTAGGGTAGAAAACTGAGGCTGATTGTTGAAATTCCCTTGGCCTTGATTTCCTTGGTTGCCTTGACCTTGGTTGCGCTCTTGCAAGATTTGCAAAAGCATCCGAGTGTTGGCGTTGGTGGCTGCCATGGTAGCTTGCCATGCCTCCGGAGGTGGAGGTGGTGGCGGAGGGTTCGACTGATTCCCATCATTGCGTTTCGGATTCAGACGCGTTGGAGGAGCCATCTTGAAGAGGGTGACATGCATTAGAATCTTGATAGACAGATAGACAACTTGAATCAACAGATCGAAATTGCAACATACAGTCTTCACAATAAACATTCGAACAAGGATGAATGGATGACTTCCAAAGTAAATCATCACACATCCATTAAGGTGAGAAGCCACTTAGATAAAGGTAGAAGAATAAAGCAACAAGGTACGAATATGAAAAAATAAGTGGTAAGGATTACCCAATCACAAACCAAATATCTGCGGGAAAAATACTAGAGCTACTTGAATTCCCACCTATAAAACTCCTGAAACTTTCTGGTTATGCAATCAGGTGTTGGGGATACAGGGGAAGCATAATAAATCACCCAAACTAACAAGCCCTACATCAAGATGTATCCATCCTTCAACACACAACCAAGAAACCTTCGGAAATCATGTACCTCAACCTTCAAAAAGCATCCGTTATACGAGTTGTGGCAATACTCCTGAACTCCTGCCCCAGTACTGGGTGGTGTCGAGGTTATCTCACCAACAACTGCATAAAAGAGATTTTCAATGTCGGCAAACTCAGGTATTCGAGAACTGCAATGATAAAATATTGACGACAACACCTCGGAGCTCAACTCCCCAGGACACTTCCACAACCCCTAAATGTCAGGAGGCACCAAAAACAATGTTCTTGTCACAAGACTATCAGAATGATTCCAAGATATCCATGTGATCCTAAAAAAAATTCGTGAAATTTGAGGAGAGGAGAGTCAAAACTTCTACGTCAGGAGACCTCACTAGAGCGACGAAGGGACTGGGGAGTAAAAAGAATCCTACTCTCAGATATATATAATCCTAACACTCAAAACATTTTGTTCTAGACTCAACAACGTCAGCGAGTCGATCAAGCAGGGGGCTTCTATGTCGGGGATGGCTCTGATACCAACTTGTAGCACCCATAATGTGGCTATATCTCCCACGTGTAGGGGAATGACTTAGAGGCATAGCCGCATGGTAGTTTTGTCTCAAGAGGGGTAATCTTCACACGATCCCATGTACTGAATAAGAAAGGGATAAAGAGTTGGCTTACAATTGCCACTTCACGCAAATACCAAGTTAAACATACATCATCCAGAGTACAATCAAAGGTCTGACTACGGAACCAAAATAAAGGAAGACAACCCCAAATGCTAGATTCCTGATCGTCCCAACTGGGCTCCACTACCAATCATCAGGAAAAGAAACACAAAAGAGGCTTTTGCGGTTAACCGGTTAACCATTGGGGCATCAAATGACCTCTAAATGGAACGAAATTTGACAGTCGGTCTGCCGATGATGTACCAAGGCCACTTGACAAATCTCGACCCATTCCAAGAACATTTAAATCCCTCTCACAAAAAGAGACAAGAGGGGTGCACCGGGTGCATGTGGGAGTGTCGGATTGCGAAACGGACAATGGGGAAAATGCTCGGATGGATGAGACGAACACGAATGCAAATGCGATGCCCATGATGACATGATATGAAATGCTGAAATAAACAAAATGCAAAATGAAGACAAAAATCCAACCACGAAGGCAATATCATAACATAAAGCCGAAAATGGCAAGAGTCGGAGTTATAAATATATAAAGTTACATCCGGGGTGTTACAAAGCACTAGAGCAAACTGCCTAGCTCAAAAGATATAAGTGAAGCACATAGATTATTCTAATAAATTCACGATTAAAGCATGTCACTCACAAAGGTGTGTACATTAAGGATGATTGTGGCAAACTAAAAAGCAATGACTTATATCATACAAGACGCTCCAAGCAAAACACATATCATGTGGTGAATAAAAATATAGCCTCAAGTAAATTTATCGATGAATCGAAGACGAAAGAGGGGATGCCATCTGGGGCATCCCCAAGCTTATATGCTTGGTTGTCCTTGAATATTAACTTGGGTTGCCTTCGGCATCCCCAATCTTAGGCTCTTTCCACTCCCTATTCCATATCCCATCAAATCTTTACCCAAAACATGAAAATTCCACAACACAAAATTCAACAGAAAACTCATGAGATCCGTTAGTATAATATAATAAATCACCACTTTAGGTATCATTGTGAACTCATTCTAAATTTATATTGGTGTAATATCTACTATATTACAACTTCTCCATGGTTCATACCCCCCGATACTACCCATAGATTCATCAAAATAAGCAAACAACACATAGAAAATAGAGCCTATCAAAAACAGAACAGTATGTAGTAATTTGTAAACTTCGTATACTTTTGTAACTCTATTTTTTCGAAAAATTAGGACAACATAGGTACTTCATATATCAATCTTGTGTAAACAATTCAGAATTTTTCAATGCTCCAGTGAATTGAAACAATTCTGGCAATGAGCGCACAAGTTTGTGTTTTTCAGCAAAACAAAATCAACGATATACCAAAGTATCCCAAAGGTCTTACTTGGATCAAACACTAATTTGAAACACCAAAACTCAATTACTACAGAGGTATTAATGTTTACTTATTGAAAAACAGAACCAAAAATAGAAAACATAAAAATATAATTCGGTTGCCTCCCAACAAGCGCTATTGTTTAATGCCCCTAGCTAGGCATAAAACATAGATTTAGGTATTGTCGTATTTGGTATGCAATTCTTTCCTAGTCAAGTCTTGCAAAAAAATTATTAAAAAGTATCTCTTTTCCTTCCTTTCTTTTCTAGTAGGTGAACTCAATTCATGAAAAGGACTTTGATTAGTAATTTTAACATTCATAATCCCATACTTAGGGTCATCACCATAAATATCCTCATATAAAATGCATATCTCGTCTTTAATTGGTTCCCTAGACATTTCCTCCATCCAATCATCATTAAATACTACATAAATTCCGTTAGTTATCCAATCAAATTTATCATAAGTATCAAGCTAAAGGGCTTGAGCAATTTCTGCATAGGGGACTCTTCTCATAAGATTGTTACTGTAAGAATGATAATATCTAGATTCTAGACTACGCAAAGTTTCTTTATCATGGAGAATTTATTCAATTGGAGGATGCTCAATATTTTTATTATAGAAAGCAAAAAAATTCCCTAGCTTATTTTACTATGAAGTCAAATTCTCGCATAAGAATGATAATTGCAACCTTTTAGCCTTAGGATGAAGTATATTGGGAAGTTGACAAAATATCTTTTGTAAAGCGGGATGAATGTGCACAAATTTTCTCTCTAGTTTTTCGACAAGCATGGCAATAGCATCCGCAAAACAATTTGTATCAAGAAGAAATAGATCCCTTACTAATTGGCAAAGCTCCCGTACAATCAAAGTGTCGGTGCAAAAAACCCTGGGTCTGTTGCCCAGACCATGCATAGGCCTAATATCAAGATAATAGCATCCAATACTAGACCAAGTACAAGAGATAAGCTCTTTGAAGAAGCAGAGTGCGGATCGAGAAGACCAAGTCAAGCCAAAGAACCAAGATACCACTAATGAAAACCTCTCGTGCCGGGCAGGCGAGCCTGGCGAGGTTGGGGTTACCCTAGAAGCAAGCCTCAAGACCATCCCGGCAGGCCTGCCGGGGCCTATGGAGGCAAACCACCCCACCAAGGCTCCACCGCACCACCTCACAGCAACGCAAGTCATCGATCGGTGTCGAGCCCCCAAGTGACAAGTGGTTGTTTCTTGGCACATGGAAGACACTTTCTATGGAAATCACCTCCAAACAACACCCGTCCAGCGACGTGTCTTGCATACAGGAGAGAAGGTGGCCGAGCAGCCCGGCAAGGCTTACCAGGCAGGCCTTGATGTGGCACTAAGCGGCGAATTTAATGTGCTCTACCCTGTTTGTGGAGTTAGGTATGATAGCACTATTTGCTATCTAATTAGTATGCAATGACTGGTTTGCCACTGTGGTGACCCCTTGATCTATAAAATGAGGCCCATGGCAACCATAGAAGGGATTCAGACCCTTGTACACTCATACGCGTGTAGCTGCCCTCGCCTGGAGGCAACCCTGCTGGGCCAGAGCGTTGCGTTTCCACCACAATCCAACATCAATCCACCAAAGCAGGAGTAGGGTTTTACGCCTCGCGGCGGACCGAACCTAGGTAAAAATTGCCTGTATGATCTTTGTCGTGCTGCGCGATGCTCTTCGCTCTTTGTGCAATGTGCTCATCCCCCTGCCGAACCATAAGGGGCTCATGGCCCCATAGGTGGTCATGGTTTCCCATGACATCTTTGGTGCGCCACGTAGGGGGAAGCCCTTGCATGAACCGGAGAAGCGTATGTAGCACTTCATCTTCATCACCATTTTCATCATCGAAGGCTCCATTGTCCATGGTGCCCAAGAAGAAACCCGGTGCCGCTGCCCAGCCGTCATCCTCAAAAGCCCTGTCGCGCGTGACCACCAATGTTGTGGGGCCCACAGGGATGCCTGGGGATGTGGATGCTACAGGGGGATGTGGTCGATGCAGGCGGTGTCGTCACCACCTCCGCTGTGGCCAAAACAGGAGCAAGAGGCACCAGAGTAGGACAACACCAACAACATCCCAGCAACCATGCTCTACGAGGTATGGGTGAAGAGATCATTCCGTCTGCACCTCTCCGTTCGGCCGAAGGGCACAACCACAGGGGTGGCACTTGCTCTGGGGCGAATTGCAATACTCCGGCCACCCCACTGTGGGTGCGACCGTAGGACATGCACCACCCTCGGAGCAGGCTGGCCCAATCAATGCATCGAAGGGGCCTGGTGGCCCACAAGCGCCTCCACCTCGTCACCAAGCCATCTTGGCGACTTATCATGACGACAAGAGAACGACATGACCACTACCGGCACCATCAGGAGCTGGGCGATGTTACGATCTTCATCAACATCCATGCCAAGCATCGCCACGGAGGCCATGGCGCGGGCCCAGCTACTGTTGAGATTTCTGCCAACAGCCGATCAGATGGATGAGTGGAGAGCCACAATTTAGTGTCTGATTGGTTTTTCTGAGGCGGGAGGATCGCAGTGATCTGGCCCGCCACGGCCTCCCCAGGCAACGACAATGGCTCACGCTGCTAGTCACGCGAAAGGGGCCACCCCTACGGTACAGTCCCCTCCACGGCAGCCCGCGCGGGAGCCGCGCGACAAGAACCCGACGACGTCTCGATGGCTTCATCCGACCCTCTAGCGCGTCAAGGCCAACGGCGAGTTCTAGAGGACAGATCGACCCTCATTCATGATTTGGAAGAGACGTTTGCTAGTCTGCGCAAGATAAATTTGAAGTCGAACTCGGAGAAGTTTGTGTTTGGCATTCCTTCCGGCAAGCTACTTGGTTTCTTTGTGTCCCATCAGGGGATAGAAGCCAACCCTGACAAGATCAAGGCTATCGAACAGATTCAAGCACCTAAGACAATTAAGGACGTAAGGTGTTTGACTGGATGCGTTGCTGTGCTCAGCAGGTTCATTTCCAAGTATGTCGAGCTTGCCTTGTCGTTCTTCAAAATCATGAAGAAGGCAGGACCCATGGAATGGACTCCAGAGGTTGACGCTGCGCTGCAAGATTTGAAGGCCTACATGTCCTCTGTGCCCACTTTGGTTGCTCCCAAACCACAAGATCCATTGCTGCTATACCTGGCGGCAACTAATCAAGTGGTTAGTGCAGCACTAGTGGTGCAATGGGAAGTGGAAGAAGCAGCAGCCACAGAGAGTGTTCCTGACGACCCACAAGTATAGGGGATCAATTGTAGCTCTTTTTGATAAGTAAGAGTGTCGAACCCAATGAGGAGCAGAAGGAAATGAGAAGTAGTTTTCAGCAAGGTGATGTCTGCAAGTGCTGACACTATAAATAGCGAGTAGTTTGATAACAAGAAAATTTGTAACGAGCAAAGAAAGATAATAGTAACGAGTATGCAGCAAGGTAGCCCAATCCTTTTGAGTCAAAGGATATGCCAAAATGGTCTCTTATAATAAGCAAAGCATTCTTGAGGGTACACGGGAATTTTATCTTGTCACTTTCATCATGTTGGTTTGGTTTGTGTTCACTAGTTTGATAATTTGATATGTGGGTGGACCGGTGCTTAGGTGTTATTCTTACTTGAACAAACCTCCTACTTATGATTAACCCTCCTGCAAGCATCTGCAAATATGAGAAAAGTATTAAGAATAAACTCTAACCATAGCATTAAACTCTAGGATCCAATCGGTCCCTTACGGAATAGTGCATAAACTAGGGTTTAAGTTTCTGTCACTCTAGCAACCCACCATCTAATTTCTGCTCCACAGTGCATTCCCTTAGGCCCAAATATGGTGAAGTGTCATGCAGTCGATGTTCACATGACACCACTAAGGGAATAACAACATGCATACTATCAAAATATCAAACACATATCAAGTTCACATGATTACTTGCATCATGATTTCTCCCGTGACCTCAAGAACAGAAGTAACTACTCACAAATAATTATCATGCTCAAGATCAGAGGGGTATTAAATAGCATAATGGATCTGAACATATAATCTTCCACCAAATAAACCATATAGTACTCAACTACAAGGTGTAATCAACACTACTAGTCACCCACAAGCACCAATCTATTGTTCTGGTACACAAATTGAACACAAGAGATGAACTAGGGTTTGAGAGGAGATGGTGTTGTTGAAGATGTTGATGGAGACTTCCCTCCCCAAGATGGGAGAGTTGTTGGTGATGATGATGACGACGATTTCCCCCTCCGGGAGTGAAGTTCCCCCGACAGAATCGCTCCACCGGAGGGCAGAAGTGCTCCTGCCCAAGTTCCGCCTCGAGGCGGTAGCGCTTCGTCCCGAAAGTCCTCCTCTTATTTTTTTTCTAGGTCAAAAACACCTATATACAAGAATATGGGAACCGGAGGTGGGACGAGGAGGCCACAACCCACCAGGGCGCGCTTGGGGGGCCTGGCGCACCCAGGTGGGTTGTGCCCACCTGGTGGCCCCCCTCTGGTGTTTATTGGCTCCAGTATTTCTTAAATAATCCATAAAAAATCTCCATGATGTTTCAGCTCATTTGGAGTTGTGCAGAATAGGTGGCCTGACGTAGCTTTTCCACGTCCATATTTCTAGCTACCGGAATTCTCCCTCTTGGTGTGTTCCTTGCAAATTATGAGAGAAAGGCATTAGAATTACTCCAAAAAGCATTATTATGGATAAAAACATTATAAATAATAGTAATAAAACATGATGCAAAATGGACGTATCAACTCCTCCAAGCTTAGACCTCCCTTATCGTCAAGCAAAAACCAAAATCGAAAAACATGTCCACATGCTTTGAGAGAGAAGTGTCGATAAAAACAAAATGCGGACATAGAAGCATCATATTGATTATTATAAAAGCAACAAAATTAAAAATAGGACCTTTATCATAGAACTTTTATCATATACTTCTCATGAATAAGTAAGAGTTCATCACACAATCGAAGTATAAAGAAAAAACTCTATTAGAAACCAACAAACTATGTTCTCAGTCAACTGTGCAACTACAATTCATCATCTTTTCAGGAAGGGTCACGTGTCGGAGCCTTTAGGCAAGTCCACATACTCAACCATCATATAGTCTTCTATGATTGCTAACACTCACCTCGTACCCATGAAAAAATTAGTCAACCGGACACATAGAAAGATAGGGGCTTATAGTTTCGCCTCCCAACATACTCACCTCAAGGGTGATGTCAACAATAATAACTCATGCTATCTATATTCAACTAGACATATGTGCCTAGATCTTTCCTCACCACATGATGCTTTCCAAAAGAGAAATAAAAGGAATAGAGAGAAAAACTTTGACTCTTTCCATAAAAGTAAAATATGGGCCCTTCGCAGAGGGAAGCAGAGGTTGCCATGCGCTTATTTGTTTGTATGCTCAATCCCTTACTACAAGAGAAGGTCACGTTGTATTGCCCCTTAAGATGACAACCTTTATTATGCAGTCTGTCGCTTTCATTTGTTGTCATCCAAGTTCGTACAACACACAATTTTCTCTTTACACTAAATGATCTCACACTTTTAGAAGCAATTTTTATTGCCTTTTTGCACCGATGCCAACTTACTTGTGGGATATTGCTCAATCCCTAGGTAGGTATGGTGGACACTTGAAAAAGATTCGTGTTTAATGGTTTTTGGATGCACAAGTAGTATCTCTACTTAGTCTAGAATTTTTGGCTAGCAAATATAGGGGGCAAGCATCACATGTTAAAGGATCTATGACAATATGACTTCTATGTGAATATAAACAAACATAAACCATTAAGTTGTCTTCCTTGTCCAACGTCAAAAAATTTGGCATATAATATTTCGATGAGGGCTCACAATCACAAAAGATTTCTAGGATAATATATCTATACATGAATCTTCTCTTCCCTTATCAATTCTTTCATGAGTTGCATCATTGACTAATGCTATGTTTGTCAATCTCTAATAAAGTTTTCTACTTATACTTTTCCTTATGTGGTGCCATCACCTACCATAGGATTAGTATATAATATCATTTATTTATTTCCTTTCTTCATTCATTCCCTTTCTCTTTTTCTTTCTTTATTTCTTTTCTTTATTTGCAACATGAAAGTAAAGAAAGCAAAAACTCAAACTAATTGTATTATATAACTTGCACACGATTACAAGGATAGATCACGAAGCAAACTCTTAAAGAAGGAACGAACTAAAGTTTATTTCATCTAAAAGCAAATTATCGAACTAAAATAAGTAAAAGCAAAAAGATAGTGGGATGATACGATACCGGGGCACCTCCCCCAAGCTTGGCGGAAGCCAAGGGGAGTGCCCATACCCGATACTCAATTTTCTTTTGGTGGTGAAGAAGATGATGGTGGTGGTGATAAAGTGTGGGGTTTCCCTTTTGCTTCCTCCAGCTTCTGAATTAGAATAAAATTTTCCATCATCAACTCACGATTATCTATTTCGAGTTTTATTATCCTCTTGCATAATGCCTCCATGCTCTCTTCCTTGAACTGGGAAGGAACCAATTCATCTTCTTCCTCTTCGGATGTCCATCTATAGTGCTCCACATCCCCATAGAACTTAAGGTTAGCGATGAGATCAACAACATAGCTCTCACCCTTGGAGTTTTGGGAGGACATAATGTCAGATCTAATAGAAAACAACAAGAAAAGATAATAGAGGATTTCTTCGCGATACGGTGATCAACCGGTTCAAGAAGTATATGTAGATTCTTTATCTTGGAGGACAAGTATATGGAAGATAAACAGAGTACGGAAGGTGTCCCAGGTGGGCACAACCCACCTGGGCACGCCAGGAAAGCCTTGCGCGCCCTGGTGTCTTTTGCCCACCACGGGACGCTTCCTGGAAGTTTCTTTGTTTCCAAACTTTTAAAATATTCCAAAACTGATAAAAAATATTTTTGTGGATTTTTCGGAGTCCGTTTACTTACCTCTTAATTTTCACGATTCTGGAGTGTTCCAGAAGGACTCTTTTATGTGTTCCTGCGTTGTTGAAGTTTGTATAATATTAATTTCAATATTGATAGGCGTACCTAAGATATAATGCTTTATTCGTTGCCCATTGACAACCTTCGGGTTAGTACCTTCGGAGTTATTTATTTTGATGGCTCCAGACTGGTAAACCTTCTCGATGATGTATGGGCCTTCCCATTTCGAGTGGAGCTTTCCTGCAAAAAAATCTAAAATGAGAGTTGTACAAAAGAACATATTCTCCAACTTTAAACTCACACTTCTGTATTATTTTGTCATGCCATCTTTTAACTTTTTCTTTGAATAACTTTCCATTTTCATAAGCTTGGGTTCTCCATTCATCTAGGGAGCTTATATCAAATAACCTCTTTTCACCAGCAAGTTTGAAATCATCGATGAGTTCTTTAACTGCCCAATATGCTTTATGTTCTAACTCAAGAGGCAAATGACAAGCTTTTTCATAAACCATTTTGTAAGGAGACATACCCATAGGATTTTTATATGCTGTTCTATAAGCCCAAAGTGCATCATCTAATTTCTTAGACCAATTCTTCCTAGACCTATTAACAGTCTTTTGAAAAATTAATTTTATTTCTCTATTGCTAAGTTCAACTTGACCACTAGACTGAGGATGATAGGGTGATGCAATTCTATGGTTAACATCATACTTAGCAAGCATCTTACGGAAAGCACCATGAATAAAGTGTGAACCACCATCAGTCATTAACTATCTAGGGTCTACAAACCTTTGGGAAATAACTTTCTTAAGCATTTTAATAGAGGTGTTGTGATCAGCACTACTAGTTGGAATAGCTTCTACCCATTAAGTAACATAATCAACAGCAACCAAAATATGTGTATACCCACTAGAGGAAGGAAAAGGTCGCATGTAATCAAATCCCCAAACATCAAATGGTTCAACAATAAGTGAATAATTCATAGGCATTTCTTGACGCTTACGGATATTACCTATTCTTTGACATTCATCACAAGATGAGACAAACTTACGGACATCCTTGAAGAGAGTAGGCCAATAAAATCCAGATTGCAATACCTTTTGACCAGTTCTATCTCCGGCATGATGCCCTCCATAAGCCTCGGAGTGACATTTCTGTAGGATTTGTCCATGTTCATGCTCAGGTACACAACGTCTAATAATACCATCTACTCCTTTATAAAGATGTGGGTCATCCCAAAAGTAGTGTCTTAAATCATAGAAGATTTTTTTTCTTTTGCTGGTATGTAAAGGTAGGTGGTAAATATTTAGGAACAATGTAATTAGCATAGTCAGCATACCAAGGAGTACTATTAGCAACATTCATTGCAGCTAACTACTCATCAGGAAAACTATCATCAATAGGAAGTGGGTCATCAAGCAAATTTTCAAGCGTAGACAAGTTATCAGCTATGGGGTTCTCAGCTCCTTTTCTATCAATGATATGTAAATCAAATTCTTGTAACAAGAGAACCCAACTAATAAGTCTAGGTTTAGCATCTTTCTTTTCCATGAGATATTTAATAACAGCATGGTCTATGTGAACAGTTACTTTGGAATCAACAATATAAGGTCTAAATTTATCACAAGCAAACACCACTGCTAAGAATTTTTATTCAGTAGTAGCATAATTTCTTTGAGCATTGTCTAGATTTTTACTAGCATAATGAATAACATTCAATTTCTTATCAACTCTTTGTCCTAGAACAGCACTAACAGAATAATCACTAGCATCACACATAATTTCAAAAGGCAAGTTCCAATCAGGTGGTTGAACAGTAGGTGCAAATATTAAGGCTTTCTTGAGTGTTTCGAAGGCTTCTGAACAGTCATCATCAAAAACAAAAGGAATATCCTTTTGCAAAAGATTAGTAAGAGACTTAGAAATTTTAGAAAAGTCTTTGATAAATCTCCTACACAAAACAGCATGACCTAGGAAACTAGGAATACATTTGATGTCCTTAGGACATGACATTTTCTCAATTGCATAAACCTTAGCTTGGTCCACTTCAATACCTCTTTTAGTACTTTTATGACCCAAGACAATGCCTTTATTAACCATAAAGTGGCACTTCTCCCAATTCAAGACAAGATTTGTTTGCTCACATCTCTGCAAAACTCGCTCAAGATTGCTTAAACAATCATCAAAAGACTTCCCATAAACAGAAAAGTCATCCATGAAAACCTCAACAATCTTTTAACAAAAGTCAGAGAATATAGTAGTCATACATCTTTGAAAGGTAGCAGGTGCATTACATAAACCAAAAGGCATACGTCTATAAGCATAGGTTCCAAATGGACAAGTAAAATTAGTCTTTTCTTGATCAGGTTGAGAAACAGGTATTTGTGAAAAGCCAGAATATCCATCAAAGAAGCAAAAGTGTGTGTGCTTAGATAATCTTTCAAGTAATTGGGTAATGATCTTTTCTAGTTGCTTTATTTAATTTTCTAAAATAAATTACCATTCTATAGCCTGTGACAATTCTTTGTGGAATGAGTTCATTCGTATCATTAGGAACAACAGTAATACCTCCTTTCTTAGGAACACAATGAACATGACTTACCCATCTACTATCAGCTATAGGATAAATTATACCTACTTCCAGAAGTTTTAATATTTATGTTCTTAACAACTTGTTTAGCATCAAGTTCCATATTAATTTTGTGCCGACATAGAGTGGGACTAATGCCCTTTAAATCATCAAGAGTATATCCAATAGCAGCCCGGTGCTTCCTTAGAACTTTCAATAATCTTTCTTCTTCATGTTTTGAAAGGTTAGCACTAATAATAACAGGACATATTTTATTTTCATCAAGATAATCATATTTCAAGGTGTCTGGCAATTGTTTTAATTCAAACACAAGATCACCTTTAGGTGGAGGTGGACCTCCCAGAGTTTCAATAGGCAAATTGTGTTTAAGCAGAGGACGTTGTTCCAAGAAAACTTTATCCATTTCATTTCTTTCATGCATATGTAAATCATTTTTGTGCTCTAGCAAATATTGTTCTAAAGTATTAGTATGTGGTACAATAATAGAAGCAAGACCAATTAATTCATCCTTACTAGGTAATTCTTTTTCATGATGGTTTCTACTAAACATGGAAAAATTAAACTCATGAGACTCATCACCAAAGCTAACACCCACAGTTTGTTTCTTGCAATATATCTTAGCATTAACTGTGTTGAAAGGTCTACCAAAGATAATGGGAAAGAAGTCATCTTGCGGGGTACCAAGAACAAGAAAATCAGTAGGATATTTTATTTTCCCACACAAGACTTCAACATCTATAATAATCCCACAAGGTGATATGGTGTCTCTATTAGCAATTTTAATAGTAACATCTATGTCTTCTAACACTAGCACCCATATCACATAAACCATGATAATAGTAATCTCCTATTTTAACTGAAATAACAGGCATGCCAACAACAGGTCTATGTTTATCTTTTCCATCAGGTTTAGCAATTCTAGCAGCTTCTTCACTGAACTAAATAACATGCCCATCCATATCTTCTTCCAAGAGATCATTAACCATAGCAATGCTAGGTTCTACTTTAATTTGTTCATCAGGTTTAGGTGTTCTAACACAGCTTTTGTTAACCACAGTTGAAACTTTAGCATGCTCCTTTATCCTAATAGGAAAAGGGGGTTTCTCAATATAAGCAGAAGGAGCAACTGGATCAACATTATGAAGTATAGTTTCTTCTTTAATTGGTACTGGTTCTTTAATTTCTTCTTTAATAGGTGGTGATATTTAAACCACTTCTGTTTAGGGAATTCAACATGAGTAGCAAATGATTCACAAAAGGAGGCTACTATCTCAGAGTCAAGTCCATATTTAGTGCTAAACTTTTGAAAAGCATCGGTATCCATAAAAGATTTAACACAATCATACTTAAGTTTAATACCTGACTCTTTACCTTCGCCGAGTTCCCAATCTTCAGAGTCGCATTTAATTCTTTCCAAAAGATCCCACCGGAATTCAATAGTCTTCTTCATAAAAGAACCAATACAAGAAGTATCAAGCATGGTTTGATCATTATGAGAAAGCCGAGAATAAAAATTATGGATAATAATTTCTCTTGAGAGCTCATGATTGGGGCATGAATATAACATTGACTTAAGCCTCCCTCAAGCTAGAGCGATATATTCTCCTTCATGAGGCCAAAAATTATATATATAATTCCGATCACGATGAACTAGATGCATAGGATAAATTTTTTGGTGGAACTCCAATTTCAAACGACTCCAATTCCATGATCCAATATCATCACATAGCCTATAGCATGCTAATGCTTTTCCCTTCAAAGATAAAGGGAAACCTTTCTCATCACTTCATCCCTGGGTAAACCTACAAGCTTAAACAATCCACAAATTTGTTCCACATATATCAAGTGCATATCAGGATGTTCGGTTCCATCTCCTGCATAAGGATTAGCTAGCAGTTGTTCTATCATACCCGAAAGAATTTCATATTCAATATTTTCAGAAGGTGTAGTAGGTTGAGGGGTAGCTAATTGTGGTTCCGGGCGAGGTGAATGTAGGATCGAAAGTATGCCTAGAGGGGGGGTGATTAGACTATTTGACCAAATAAAAATCTAGCATTTTCCCAATTTAAGTTCCTGGCAGATTTTAGCAACTTAGCACAAACAAGTAATCAACCTACACATGCAATTCTAAGAGTATAGCAGTGGAATATAAAACAATTTCATATGAAGGTAAAGGGAGGAGTTTGAGGGAGCAAACGCAATGTTGACACAGAGATTTTTGGCGTGGTTCCGATAGGTGGTGCTATCGTACATCCACGTTGATGGAGACTTCAACCCACGAAGGGTAACAGTTGCGCGAGTCCATAGAGGGCTCCACCCACGAAGGGTCCATGAAGAAGCAACCTTGTCTATCCAACCATGGTCGTCGCCCACGTAGGACTTGCCTCACTAGGGTAGATCTTCATGAAGTAGGCGATCTCCCTGCCCTTACAAACTCCTTGGATCAACTCCACGATCTTGTCGGAGGCTCCCAAGTGACACCTAGCCAATCTAGGAGACACCACTCTCCAAGAAGTAACAAATGGTGTGTTGATGATGAACTCCTTGCTCTTGTGCTTCAAATGATAGTCTCCCCAACACTCAACTCTCTCTCATAGGATTTGATTTGGTAGAAAGAAGATTTGAGTGGAAAGCTACATGGGGAAGGCTAGAGATCAAGATTTATGTGGTTGGGATGGAATATCTTGACCTCAACACAAGTGTAGGTGGTTCTCTCTCAGAAAATGTGTATTGGAAGTGTAGGTGGAGGGGTATTTATAGCCTCCACACAAAATCTAACCGTTACACACAAATCACCAAACTTGGTGGGACCGAATCATGAAACTCGGTCATACCGATTTAGTTCAAAATGTGAACGTTAGGATTCTCGGTGTGACCGACATGTCAACTCGGTGGGACCGATTTCGTTAGGGTTAGGGCATAACGTAATCTCGGTGAGAGTGATTACACAAACTCGGTGAGACCAATTTTGGTAATGGACTAGCAGAGAGTTGGTCAGGCAAACTCGGTGGGACCGATTTGCTCATCTCGGTTGGACCGAAGTGTTACGAATGGGAAACAGAGAGTTTACATTGCAATCTCGGTGGGACCGATCACTCATCTCGGTTTGACCGAAATGTTACGAAGAGCAACAGAGAGATTACAATCCCATCTTGGTGAGACCGAGATCCCTATCGGTGAGACCGAAAAGACTAGGGTTTCTGGCAGTGGCTATGTCAACTGAACTCGGTGGCGCCGGATAGAAAGAATCGGTGGGGCCGAGTTGGATATTTGGTGTGGGACATATTTGGAATTTAGAAAGTAGTGGAGGGTTTTGGAGCATATCCCTAAGCATTTTGAGCAAGCACCTGATTAAGCAACACCTCATCCCTTCTTAATAGTTTTGGCTTTTCCTATAGACTCAATGTGATCTTGGATCACTAAAATAGAAAATGTAGAGTCTTGTGCTTTGAGCTTGAGCCAATCTTTTATCCTTAGCATTTTGAACGGTCCACTTTCTAATCCATGCCATGCCAACCATTGAGCTTTCCTGAAATATTCATCTTGGAATAGCATTAGCTCAATGAGCTATATGTTGTTAGGAATTACCAAAACCACCCAGGGATAGTTGCACTTTCAATCTCCCCCTTTTTGGTAATTAATGACAACATATAGATCAAAGCTTCGACAAATGATAAATAAGATTTGAAAAACATCATCTCTTTGAGAAGTATGTGATAAGCAAGAGCTCCCCCTAAATTTGTGCATTATTTAAAATTTTCTTTTGAATGCAAATGAACAATTGATTAGGACCATGGGTTACTCTTCCATGTCACATACATCTTGGTGGAGCGCTCAAAATGATAGAGATTAAAAGCATGCACTCATCACCAAGAAAGTGAATGATCATATAAGAGATATAAAGGATATCATCATTCAACCAAACATTAAGGGTAGCATATGATCAAAAACATGATCAACAAGTATCTCACAAGTAGCTCACATAGTAGCTCACACAAGCACACAATAAAGTTTCAAACAAAATAGCAAGAGAGATAAAAAACCAACACTCTCTCTCAAAGCCTATGATCTATACATTTTTCTCCCCCTTTGGCAACAAGTTACTAAAAAGTTCAAAAATGCATAGTGCTAAACGACTCTCAGGCTTGATCTTCGGGAGGTGGTGTAGAGAGAACTCCAAGGACGAAGGCTTCCGATGAAGTAGTTGGAGCTGATGGAATGGGTGCTGGAGGTGGCACTGGAGCTATGGCTGCTGGTGCTGACACTGAAGCTCGAGTATCTGTCATAGGCACTGCAGCAGACCTTGGACCTCATGGCACTCGCTTTAAAGCATCAGTAGTAGACTTGCCCTTCCTCTCCTATGCTTCCTCGAGTAGCTGCTCAACTATAGTTTGGATCTCAGTTGCCTTGACATCCAGATCATAGAACTTCTGCTCAACGATCCTCTCCAAACTCTCATGGTTCTTAGTCAGGGTGGCCAAGCCCTTCTCAATTCTCAGGGTGGATTGGATCAGATATCCAAGTTGATCTTGTTCGAATTTCAAGAACACTTGAGATGCCTATTCAAGAGTTGGCATCTTTGAAGCTTTCTCTGCCTTTGCCTTCTCTCTCTTCTCATGTGCTTGAGCTGAAGATGGTTCATTTTCATCCATCACCACAATGTTGTCTTCCAATTCAGGATAGATGGGCAGGTGCTCCTTATCCAAAAGATATGTGCCTGTGCCCATCTTTGAGTTAATGATCTCCTGAATGTGTGGAGCATACCCACAACTCCTCTTCTGATCAGCAGCAGTCATCATGATTGTCTCAACAATCAGGCTCATGACTTTGAACATCTATGGGACATCAAATATGTGCAGCAAGTTTATACCATGTCCTCTGATCATCTTGTGATCACCTGACTTGTGTAGCAGTGTGTGCCTCAGAATCTAGTTTATGGTAGGCAGACCAGACCACAGGTAATGGACAGATCCAAATTTATGTGTATCCAAGGCAGCATCTGGGATCTCCTTGTACATGTTGGCCATAGTGTTGTGGTCTTTCTTCTTCTCTGCATAAACATCCAAGTCATCCTCATGTTCCTCAGGAGCATTTATAAGCTTGGCCCACTCATCAACTGTGGATTTGTCCCTAGTACCCTCAGACATCCATACAACCTTCCCATCTGGATAGAAGTGGGTAGTGGAGTAGAACTGCATGATCATCTCATCATTCCACTTGGTGAGCTTTTGTGCAACGAATTCATCAACTCCACATGCCTTAAAACTGTCATACACTCCAGCATAGTGATCTTCATTCTTATGGATGTACTCCCAGTCTACCCATTTCATGTCGCACACAACGGGCTTCTAGTCAAGCAACACTGTCTCATAGAAGTCCCATTGTTCCTTAGTGTGAAACATATAGTCCACAAGAGTTCTTCTCCTGATAGCATATGGATTAGACTCTCTCCATATTCTCAATCTTGCATCCTTCCTGATTTTCATGTTTTCTGCAACTGGATGTGCATCATTGTGGTCAGGGATCTTAGGTTTCAGCTTCCTTAGCACTTGAGTTTTATCTTCTTCAGCAGCTTCAGGCACTAGGGCCTTGTTCTTTTCCTCAGCAGAAATGTTTCTAGTGCTTCTCTTGGGCTTCTGAGCTGGAGCAGCTGCCTTGGGAGTAGCTTTGGGCTTAGATGGAGCATCACCTAATCTGATTGCATCTCCCATGAGCTTCAGAGCTTTGGGTGCTGGTGCAGCATCCTCGTCCTCTACAACATCATCTCTCATATTGATGATCTGCCAAGCACTCTGGCAGTGGTCTTCTTGACCCTTTCCTTCCTTTTCTCGCCTTCTCCAACTGCCTCTTCAGATGGCATGGAGGTTTCGGCAGTAGATGTCTGGCCTTAGACATGGGGACTCTCTTTGCTGGTGCCTTCTTATGTATCCCTGGATTGGCTGTAGCAGCTAAGCCATACTCCTTTTCAACACCTTTTTCTTGGAGATGACTTCTTCCTCAACAGCCACATAATCCTCATCCTCTGAATCTAAGGTCTTATTCTTTCTTGTTGTGGTGGCTGCCTTTGGCAAGTTACTTGGTGTGCTCCTGCTGCCATCATTAGATGAACTGGAGGGACTAGTGCCCTCACTCAGTTGAACCTGCTCATCAGAATTGTTCTGGCTATCACTTTGGTCAGACATCGTGCAGGCAAACTGTCAGCAGACCCTGTGAATTGATTATAGATGAGGTAGAGTAGATGAGCATCACAAAGTACATGAGTTTTGCAAAAAGGATGACTTAAAAACTTAGTTTTAGTTCTCCACAGAAAGCATTTCGGATCTACCGATTTGTAAACTCGGTGATACCGAGGCAGTTTTTTGGAACCTAAACTAGTGAACTCGGTCAGACCGAGTCACAGTTCGGTGGCACCAAGACTGCTAGGGTTTCACAGAGAATTGAACTCTGTCACACCGATTTGCAATTTTCGGTCAGACCGAAAACGCGTGTGCTCTGGCCTAAGCCAAAATCGGTGAGACCAATTTCTACAACTCGGTCGGTCCAAGATAAATTCGGCGGAGACCTAACCCTAAATTTTCAAATCAAAAATAATCTATGGGATGTTTTCGCTGCACAGGATGATTTCATTTGTGGCAGGAATCATGGCAAAGCAATGTGCCAATAATCAGAGTTAAGGATTAGCACAATGATCAAGTTCATACCCTAGTTCAGCGACGAACTTGCTACGGCGGCAATGGCGGTGAAGATTTCTGTTGACAGCGGCAGAGACCAGCGGCGGGAGGTCGCTGGCGACGAGAGGACGATCCGGAGACCAGAGGAGGCAGAGTAGGTTATGCGCGGGCGAGGAGGTTCGGAAAAATTTCCAAATTTGGGCCCGTCGGTATATATAACCTGACCCTGTCAGTGTGACCTAGTGGAACGATTCGGTGGCACCGAGATGCAATACTGTAGGAAGTTATTGCAACTTGGTGTGATCAAAAGGTTCTAATCGGTTGCACCGAGATTGAAAAACCCTAGATCAACTTAGTGACTCGGTAGGACCGAAAAGGATGAATCGGTCAGACCGAGATGCACAAAGAGGTTTTGGAGGTTTAAGTCTATGATGAATCGGGAATTCTGAGTGCTCCTCACACAGAGTGGTTCGAATCTGACTTGATCAAACTTTCTGATGTAGCATGAATAGAGTTTGAGACGATAAAAGCATAGATAGCCAGAGGGAGTTCTTAGGCATTCTTGTCCATCCATTTGGCAAAAGAGAAAGATCCAAACAATCAAAACAACAAATGGATGTCCTCGAATGAGTAAAATATGCAACCAACATGCTCACACAATAAAATGGCAAATGAAATATGTGACAAAGCATGCACAAACACTCTATCAAGCAATTTAGCAATGACTAGGTCATCTATGTATGAGTATATTGACTTAGGAGTCAAATGAGAACATTTGATCATAGGTCATACTCATTGTTTAAGTACAAGTCGGATTACCACTTTTACATAAAGCATTATTGTGTTCACACCATTAGAGTTGCTTTAGCTCAATTGGTTAGAGCAAAGCTCCCCCTAGATGTGATATCCCCCTAAGAGGGATGAACGGGATGAACTAACCTTGGGTTTTGTCGATGATGACTTTATGTAGGTGTTGAATATGTGGATGCTCAATGTTGATGTAGATCATTTGGAGCAATCCTTTGGAGTGAGTTGCACTTTCAATACCTACACGGGTTAGTCCCACAAGGAACAAACAAGGATATCCATAGACATAGAGTGATGCATACACAAGATGATGTCCATGAAAGCATTAGGTCACATTGTCACTTGTCTTACCAACAAGAGGTTTTGTGACTCCTTGAACCAGTGCAAGATATGGAAGTTGTTTGCACTTGTCCTCGCCAAAATGATAAGAGTGAAGTATGTTGGCGGAGTCACCCTCCAGAACTCTCTAGTTCTTCTTCTTCTGGATCAACACCATCTTGATGGGAACCCTTGGAGTTGTAGTTGTACTTGATGAAGTAGAACTTGATGTGGTCTTGGGAACCCACTTGACCAAGGCCTTGGGTGCTTCTTCAAATGCATCAATCTCCTCTTGAAGCTTGTCCTTGCCTTTTTGCTTGTGGTCTTGTGGTGGAACATCATCTTGAGCTTGTGTCCCTTTGAAATAAGTAGGATCATACTTCTCTTGTTGAGGAACAAACTTCGTCTTGGGGTATTGATCTTCTTCCCACTCAACTCCATTGGCATTGAACTTTCGTTCAAAACCAACACCTTGATTCTTCCGGTGTCTTCCTTGCTTGCGTACAATTTCCTCAAATTGCTTACTCCCGGCAAGGCTCTTGTAAACACCTTTCTCTATAATTCCCTTCAATAAGCTATTTTCTTGCTCAAGTGCAACTTCTATAAGAGAATCATTAGTGGAATCAAGAGAACTACTATAAGCAACAATATTGGATTTAGCATGATTGTTGTTACTACTAGATGAAGAATCTTTCTTGCTCTTGTTGCTAGATTTAACTTGTGGCATGTAAGTAGACAAGAGTAAACGCTTGGCAAAGTAAGAAGAACTTTTCTTGCGAAGATCATCATTGATTGCCTTTAAAAACTCATGCTCTTGCTCAAGGTTGAGCTTTTCAAAGCATATCTTATCATGAGTCTTTAAAAGTTCTCAATGATTTTCCAAGTAAGTTTCATGAGCTAACTTAAGAGTGTTTAGTTCTTTAGTTAGACGCTCAATCTCTTTCTTATCATCATCATTCATTTTATCTTGATTAGCATGATTAATTGACGTTTCATCATAGTATTCATCACTAGAGTTGTCAACAAGTAAATCATCATCACCTAGCAAATCATCTTCATCACTATTGAAATCAACATACTCGTGATGTGTTAACTTTGGACCTCTAGCCATGAAACACCTTCCAATTCCTTCATTTGGTGAGTCAAATATGTCGTAGGAGTTGGTTGACACAAGTGCTAGACCGGCAACACCTTCATCTTGAGTATATTCGGAGTTGGACTGATAACTTATTTTGGAGTGATTGTCAGAGTCGGAGCCGGATACCCATTCACCAACATGAGCTTGCTATCTTCTTTTTGTGTAGCTCCTTGATGATTTTTCTTTCCTTTTCGAATCCTTGCTTCTCCAAGAGGGTTTTCATTCATAACGATCATCTCTACTCCTCCTTTCTCTTGGTGGTGATTCTTCTCTTCTACTTCTTCTTTTGGGAGAATCTTCTCTTCTTTTGTAGGGAGCCGTACACTCATTGGAGTAGTGCCCGGGTCTTCCACAATTGTAGCAATTACGCTCAGGACTAGAAGATCTTTTGTCATTGTAGGACCTTGACTTGGAACTTCTTTCTTTGCTTCTACTCTTGTAGAACTTGTTGAAGTTCTTTACCATTAGGCTCAATTCTTCATTGAAGGTTTGTTTCTCGCTTGATGATGTGGGAGCATCACATGAGGCTTTGTAAGCACCACTTGACTTGTTGTGAAGCTCTTCCTTATCCTTGAGTGACATCTCATGAGCAACAATTCTTCCAATGACTTCCGTTGGCTTGAGATCTTTATAATTGGGAATCATTTGGATCAATGTGCACACGGTATCATATTTTCCATCCAAGGTTCTTAGGATCTTCTTGATGGTGAACTTGTCGGTCATCTCTTCACTTCCTAAGCCGGCAATCTCATTTGTGATGAGAGCAAGCCTAGAATACATTTCAGGGACACCTTCACCATCCTTCATTTTGAACTTGTCAAGTGGACTTTGAAGCACATCCAATTTGGATTCCTTGACGGAGTCGGTACCTTCGTGCATATCAATCAAAGTATCCCAAATTTCCTTTGCATTCTCAAGACGGCTGATTTTGTTGAATCCTTCGGGGCACAATCCGTTGAAGAGAATATCACAAGCTTGAGCATTGTATTGTAGCATCTTCAACTCTTCCGCGGTAGCTTCACGGTTTGGTTCTCTCCCATCAAAGAATTCACCTTGCAAGCCAACACACACAATAGCCCAAACGGCGGGGTTATGTCCAAGAATATGAATTTTCATCTTATGCTTCCAACTAGCAAAATTTGTACCATCAAAGTAAGGACCTCTACGGTGGTAATTTCCCTCGCTAGACGACATACTCTCCTAGATTGTGAAACCAGGGCTATGACCACCAAAAGTTATGGAAATCAAGGCAAATGGAGACCAAAGCTCTGATACCACTTGTAGGATCAAAAGTATGTCTAGAGGGGGTGATTAGACTACTTGACCAAATAAAAATCTAGCCTTTTCCCAATTTTAGTTCTTGGCTGATTTTAGCAAATTAGCACAAACAAGTAATCAACCTACACATGATATTCTAAGAGTATAGCAGCGAAATACAAAACAATTGCATATGAAGGTAAAGGGAGGAGTTTGAGGGAGCAAATGCACTGTTGACATGGATATTTTCGGCGTGGTTTTGATCGGTGGTGCTATCGTACATCCATGTTGATGGAGACTTCAACCCACGAAGGGTAACGGTTACGCGAGTCCACGGAGGGCTCCACCCATGAAGGGTCCATGAAGAAGCAACCTTGTCTATCCCAACATGGTCGTCGCCCATGAAGGACTTGCCTAACTAGGGTAGATCTTCATGAAGTAGGCGATCTCCTTGCCCTTACAAAATCCTTGGATCAACTCCACAATCTTGTCGGAGGCTCCCAAGTGACACCTAGCCAATCTAGGAGACACCACTCTCCAAGAAGTAACAAATGGTGTGTTGATGATGAACTCCTTGCTCTTGTGCTTCAAATGATAGTCTCCCCAACACTCAGCTCTCTCTCATAGGATTGGATTTGGTAGAAAGAAGATTTGTGTGGAAAGCAACTTGGGGAAGGATAGAGATCAAGATTTATGTGGTTGGAATGGAATATCTTGACCTCAACACAAGTGTAGGTGGTTATCTCTCAGAAAATGTGTATGGGAAGTGTAGGCATGTTCTGATGGTTCTCTCCACGAATGAAGAGTGGGTGGAGGGGCATTTATAGCCTCCACACAAAATCTAACTGTTACACACAAATCACCAAACTCGGTGGGACTGAATCATGAAACTTGGTCAGACCGATTTAGTTTAAAATGTAAAAGTTAGGATTCTCAGTGGGACCTACATGTCAACTTGTTTGGACCGATTTTGTTAGGGTTAGGGCATAACGTAATCTCGGTGAGACCGATTACAAAAACTCTGTGAGACCGATTTTGGTAATGGACTAACAAAGAGTTGGTCAGGCAAACTCGGTGGGACCGATTCGCTCATCTCGGTTGGACCGAAGTGTTATGAAAGAGAAACAGAGAGTTTACATTGCACTCTCGGTGGGACCGATCGCTCATCTCGGTTTGACCAAAATGTTACCAAGGGAAACAAAGAGATTACAATCCCATCTCTTGAGACCGAGATCCCTATTGGTGAGACGGAAAAGACTAGGGTTTCTTGCAGTGGCTATGTCAACCAAACTCTGTGGCGCCGGATAGGAAGAATTGGTGGGGCCGAGTTGGATATTTGGTGTGGGACATATTTGGAAGTGAGAAAGTAGTGGAGGGTTTTGGAGCATATCACTAAGCATTTTGAGCAAGCACCTCATTAAGCAACACCTCAACCCTTCTTAATAGTATTGGCTTTTCCTGTAGACTCAATGTGATCTTGGATCACTAAAATAGAAAATGTAGAGTCTTGTGCTTTGAGCTTGAGCCAATCTTTTATCCTTAGCATTTTGAAGGGTCCACTTTCTAATTCATGCCATGCCAACCATTGAGCTTTCCTGAAATATTCATCTTCGAATAGCATTAGCTCAGTGAGCTATATGTTGTTACGATTTACCAAAACCACCCAAGGATAGTTGCACTTTCAGTGAAGATACCCCGAACAAACCCCTCAATGGATTGTTTTCCATAGTAACAAGTGACAATAAATTTCAGCACACTATATAAATGTTTCCTTACCCAATTCCACTTACCAAAGGTGCTTCACTCCCCGGCAACAGCGCCAAAAAATAGCCTTGATGACCCACAAGTATAGGGGATCAATTGTAGTTCTTCTCAATAAGTAAGAGTGTCGAACCCAAAGAGGAGCAGAAGGAAATGACAAGTAGTTTTTAATAAGGTGATGTCTGCAAGTGCTGAAACAGTAAGTAGCGAGTAGTTTGATAACAAGATAATTTATAACGAGCAAAGAAAGGTAATAGTAACAAGTATGAAGCAAGGTAGCCTAATCCTTTTGAGGCAAAGGACAGGCCAAAATGGTCTCTTATAATAAGCAAAGCGTTCTTGAGGGTACACGGGAATTTCATCTAGTCACTTTCATCATGTTGGTTTGGTTTGTGTTTGCTACTTTGATAATTTGATATGTGGGTGGACCGGTGCTTAGGTGTTGTTCTTACTTGAACAAACCTCCTACTTACGACTAACCCTCCCGTAAGCATCTGCAACTACGAGAAAACTATTAAGAATAAATTCTAACCATAGCATTAAACTCTAGGATCCAATCGGTCCCTTATGGAATAGTGCATAAACTAGGGTTTAAGTTTCTGTCACTCTAGCAACCCACCATCTAATTTCTGCTCCACAGTGCATTCCCTTAGGCCCAAACGTGGTGAAGTGTCATGCAGTTGACGTTCACATGACACCACTAAGGGAACAACAACATACATACTATCAAAATATCGAACACATATCAAGTTCATATGATTACTTGCATCATGATTTCTCCCGTGACGTCAAGAACAAAAGTAACTACTCACAAATAATTATCATGCTCAAGATCTGAGGGGTATTAAATAGCATAATGGTTCTGAACATATAATCTTCCACCAAATAAACCATATAGTAATCAACTACAAGATGTAATCAACACTACTAGTCACCCACAAGCATCCAATCTATAGTTCCAGTACACAGGTTGAACACAAGAGATGAACTAGGGTTTGAGAGGAGATGGTGTTGTTGAAGATGTTGATGGAGATTGCCCTCCTCAAGATGGGAGAGTTGTTGGTGATGATGATGACGATGATTTCCCCCTCCGGGAGTGAAGTTCCCCTGGCAGAATTGCTCCGCCAGAGGGCAAAAGTGCTCCTGCCCAAGTTCCGCCTTGATGCGGTGGAGATTCATCCCAAAAGTCCTCTTATTTTTTTTCTAGGTTAAAACCAGAGGTGGCACGAGGAGGCCACAACTCACCAGGGCACGCCTGGGGGGCCTGGCGCGCCCAGGTGGGTTGTGCCTACCTGGTAGCCCGCCTCTGGTGTTTATTGGCTCCAGTATTTCTTAAATAACCCATAAAAAATATCCGTGGAGTTTCAGCTCATTTGGAGTTGTGCAGAATAGGTGGCCTGACATAGCTTTTCCAGGTCCAGATTTCCAGCTGCCGGAATTCTCCCTCTTGGTGTGTTCCTTGCAAATTATGAGAGAAAAGGCATTAGAATTACTCCAAAAAAGCATTATTATGGATAAAAACATTATGAATAACAGTAAGAAAACATGATGCAAAGTGGACGTATCAGTCCCCTTCAGAGAGGAAAGTGAGCACACCCTGGCAAGGTCAGGTGCAGATCAAGATAGAGTAGAGCAAGGCAGTAGAGACAACCCCTAGGTTGCGGGAAAAAAGAAGGTGGTGCAGCGCCTAGTGTACTTCGTTAGATCCCTATTACAGGGGGCTAGATCCACATACTCTGGCATGCAAAAGTTGATTTTTTGGCCTTTTCGTGGCCTCAAGGAAACTGCGCCACTACTTCCAAGCCCACGAGATCTTGATCGTCACCCATTTTCCTTTGCAACGGATACTCCGAAACACTGAGGCTACTAGAAGGACAATGGAGTGGGCCTTGGAATTGTCCGGCTTTGGATTGAAGTTTGAGAGCACATCAACTATTCAGAGCAGACCATTGGTAGAGTTTATTGAAGAATGGAAACCAACCCCTGATGAAGAAGTGTTAGAGACAGTTATCCTCGGCAAGGAAGCACCCCCAATAATGGATCATGTATTTCGATGGTGCCTTCTCCCTACAAGGTGCATGGGCTGGCGTGCTTCTCATTGCTCCCACTGGGGAACACCTGAAGTACGTTGTCTAGATGCATTTTCCCTGGGAGAAGGCTACCAACAATACTACAAAGTACGAAGGGCTCCTTGCCGGGCTCAGGATTGCAACAGAACTGGGGATCAAGGAGTTGATCATCGGCGGAGAGTCACAACTTGTGGTGAGACAAGTCAACAAGGGTTACCAAAGTCCATTGATGGAGGCATACATTGAGGAACTGAGAATTCTAGAGGAGCGCTTCGACGGATTGCAAACAGAGCACGTACACCGTGCGGAAAATAGCATTGCTGATCATATATCGAAATGCGCTGCGTAGAAGCTCCCTGTGGAACTAGGAACTTTTGTTCTCCATCTGACTCAGCCCTCCGTATCCCCGACAACAATGGCCAGAAATAGGAGGAAACTGGACTCCAGTAGACCTCTCCCGATAGAACCTCTCAAGGATCTCAGCAGGGGGCTTGTCGGCAACAACTCCCCTTTGGTCGCTGAGCAGCACCTTCCCGCCATACCACCGTTCCCCGCGGTCAAGGAATGCACTCCCGCGAATGAGGAGGTGTTGCTACTCCTCGTTGCCAGGCCTCAGGCTCCAACTTGGGCGTGGCACATAGTCCATTTCCTCCAAACTGGAGAACTTCTCGGAGAGCAACAAGAAGCTGAAAGAGTAGCCCGGAGGGCCAGTATGTATCAGTTCGTTGACGACACGCTGTACAGAAGGAGGCCCAATAGTGTGAAATTGAAGTGCATTTGCCAGGAAGAAGGAAAGGAACAGCTGGCAGAGATACACAAGGGTATGTGCGACTCACACATTGGATCAAGGGATCTGGTTGGAAAAGCTTCCTAGCAAGGATTTTACTGGCCCACAGCCCTCCAAGATGCAGTTGAGTTGGTCACCAAATGTGAAGCCTGCCAGTTCCATTCCAAGAATATCCACATGTCTTCCCAACACTACAACAAAATACACTTCCATGATGATACGTGTTTGTCACAGTAGGTCATGTTTCTGTCATGCATGTACATCCATGGCGATTTTATGATAGAATCAACATAGTCATACATGTGTTGTCATAGAAGTGTTCCATGACATTACTAAAATTATCATCACTAAAGTGTGCACTTCCATGATGATAAATCGCACGTCATAGAAGTGCTTTCGTCAAGGGTAACCGACACGTGGCATCCACCATGACGGGTCGCCATTAAGCTATCGGGTTCCGGTTTGGATCCGATAACCCATTAATATCCAGGACCAATGGGGATTTTCCACGTGTAAAATTCTCAATGGACAGAAAAACCATGTGTTGGCTCACTGTTTGGATAGATGTCATCCACTCATTGGACCGGAGGCGCCTATGATACGTCGACATGTGGCACGGCCCAATAGTGGCCCATTTGGCTGGCCCACGGAAAGCTTGTTAACAGCTTGTTCGCATATAGCCCATTTATAGCCCAGTAACTCATGACCCGTTATGGCCTACCCGAATTAGGCCCAGTAGCGTCATTTAGCCCGTCCAATATGATTCCAGCCCTTTGTAACTTCCGGCCCATGTATGGCCCATGATGTCTTTCGGGCCATAGGAGGCTCTTTGTAACTCTGGGCCCATTAAAGGCCCGAGATGACACTAGCCCATAATGAATAGTGTATCACTTTATACCCATTAACGACCCATTATTCCATCAGCTGTTTCCAACTCGTGTTAACTTTCGGCCTTCTAAGGGCCCATTTATTCTTGGGCTCATTTCTAAAATTCGGTTACTTATGGTCCGTTACTGGCCTATTCCACTTGTGGGCCAAATTCAGCCCATGGTTACAGTCGGCCCATTTGTGACCCCTTAACCCATTGGGCTGTTTTCATAGCGTTGTCAAATATGGCCTATTAACGGCCCGTTATGGTCGGGCCATAAAACAGAAGATTTCCACTCTAGCCTGTTTACAACCCATTTTGCGGACCGTTATTGGTCCACGAATAGTACAGACCATGTTTGGCGAAACGATTATACGACCCATAGAAGGCCCATAGATTAGACGGCCCGTAGAAGGCACATGGATCCTACGGCCCGTAGAAGGCCCATGGATCCTACGTCCCGTAGGAGGGCCATGGTCTCTATAGAAGGTAGCAGAACCATAGTTACAATAGTTCGTGTGCTGCCATGGTTATTGTGGTCTAGTTATAAAAATAGGTTATTGTGGCCACTGGAAAAACGCAGAAAAAGAACTGCAGTGACTACAAGCAAACAACTAAATAAGACGATAAGGAAATAAATAAACAAGCAACTAACACTAGGCTATTACGGCTATTAGACATATTACATCCATTGGGCATTAAAGTTCGCCGCCAGTGCAAATATTGGGAACAAAGCACCATATTACATACACTGGCCATCTAAATTGGCCACCAGTGCAAATAAATGCGGCAGCAAAACAAGTCCATAACTGAAACAACTTCAGAAGAGCTCAAGAAATGTTATCGTGGGTATCCACCATCCTGGCGATAAGCTTAGCAAGCTTATTAGCTTTCTCCTATTTGGCGCTAAAATTCTCCAATGCTTGCTGTTGCACTAGAAAGTATGCATCTGAATGCTCCAGGGACTTCCGAAGTCCTTCATCTTCTTGTCGCAGCACTGCTAATCGATGTCTTTCATCTTGTAGCTGAGACTCAAGAAACTGAACTGATTTAGGCAGTGAGTTTGAATAGCTTGTGCCAGCAGTAGTGGCCAGTAACTTGAACACTATACCAAGATAGGACTTTGGGGTTGTCTCACTGTCTTCAAGATAGTTTTCCTTAGCTGTTTTATCAGCTTTGTTGGAGACCAACAAGGATGTCTCACTATCCTGAACCTTATGTGCATTACTTCCTTTACCATTTCTTAATAAGGCACTCTTCCCCAATATTCTGTCAGCATTCTAAAAGAAGAAACAAGCAGACACATAACAGGTTTAGCATGTACTAGTATATGAAACTCATTTCGGTGATCCAGTTCATTAGTAAGGTGGACAGGATTAAACTACCAATTCTTCTATTGCCAAGTAGTACATAATAAGAGCATCAAACAAACATATATCTATGTCCTATGGTCACTTCATTGTCTTGCCAAATCAAAATAGATACATGGTTCAAATCATATCAGTTCAAGACAAAGCAGAACTGAAAGAATACAAAGCGTGGGAAACTACACAGCACAACAAGATTTCAGATGGGTACCATGGGTCTACATGTACAATAACACTATTGGCTCTGTTGTGATGCTAGTAATGTGCATGATTTGAGAAGTCAACTATATACACAATTGAAATTGAAATCAACAGAGCTATTTATAAGATCAAACATGTTAAAGAAACATGTGTAAACATACATATTATTCCATTGGAGTTTCGATTGGATCCTTCAATTTAAAAATAAGTTTGTATGAGTAAATACAGTGATACTAGAGCAAAGCAGTATACACGATAGCAATGGAATCTTAAATGAGAACAATTTTTCTTCAGGTTTAAGCACTTGTTCTACATGAACAGAGTATAGTAAGACACAGGCATATAGTACTTAAAAATAAAAAATCAGCTCATAGACGTTACCACATTCTTGGTTCAGGACCAGTACAGAACAAGGTGTTCCCAGTCATCGACCAGTAAATGTGTCTCAGGAGAACATAAGGGAATTTGATGAGTTTCTTTGCTAGTGAAGTACG
This sequence comes from Triticum dicoccoides, assembly GCF_002162155.2. Taxonomy (NCBI): domain Eukaryota; kingdom Viridiplantae; phylum Streptophyta; class Magnoliopsida; order Poales; family Poaceae; genus Triticum; species Triticum dicoccoides. The sequence goes on along the minus strand of NC_041390.1, from coordinate 252,513,357 downwards.
TTTTCTTCAGGTAATTCCGATACGGCCACCAAGCATTCTTGAAGATAGCAGGGGTATTAGCACAGGTTACCTCATCCTAAGTTTCCAAATTGGTCCTTCTGTATAGAGAAAAATGGGAAATTTTGCTATATTGTAACCATCATGGAGGTAGAATGTATGGGACCAAGCAAAGTAATTCCCATGAATAACTGATGACCCACAAGTATATGGGATCAATTGTATTCTTTTCGATAAGTAACAGTGTCGAACCCAACAAAGAGCAGAAGGAAATGACAAGTGGTTTTCAGCAATGTAATGTCTGCAAGTGCTGAAATTGTAAGTAACAGAGTAGTTTGATAGCAAGATAATTTGTAACGAGCAAGTAACGATAATAGTAACAAAAGTGCAGCAAGGTAGCACAATCCTTTTGAGGCAAAGGACATGCCAAAATGGTCTCTTATAATAAGCAAAGCGTTCTTTAGGTTACACGGGAATTTCATCTAGTCACTTTCATCATGTTGGTTCGATTCGTGTTTGCTAATTTGATAATTTGATATGTGGGTGGACCGGTGCTTAGGTGTTGTTCTTACTTGAAAAAATCTCCTACGTATGATTAACCCCCTCACAAGCATCCGCAACTATGAGAAAAGTATTAAGAATAAATTCTAACCATAGCATTAAACATTTGGGTCCAATCGGTCCCTTACGAAATAGTGCATAAACTAGGGTTTAAGCTTTTGTCACTCTCGCAACCAATCATCTAATTACTACTCCACAATGCATTCCCTTAGACCCAAATATGGTGAAGTGTCATGTAGTCGGAGTTCACATGACACCACTGAGGGAATCACAACATACATAGTATCAAAATATCGAACACATATCAAGTTCACATGATTACTTGCAACAACATTTCTCCGTGACCTTAAGAACAAAAGTAACTACTCACAAATGAAAATCAAGCTCAAGATCGGAGGGTTATTAAATAACATATTGGATCTCAACATATAATCTTCCACCAAATAAACCATATAGTAATCAACTACAAGATGTAATCAACACTACTAGTCACCCACAAGCACCAATCTATAGTTCCGGTACACAGATTGAACACAAGAGATGAACTAGGGTTTGAGAGGAGATGGTGTTGTTGAATATGTTGATGGATATTGCCCTCCCCAAGAAGAGAGAGTTGTTGGTGATGATGATGATGATGATTTCCCCCTCCAGGAGGGAAGTTCCCCCGATGGAATTGCTCCGCCGGAGGGCAAAAGTGCTCCTGCCCAAGTTCCGCCTCCAGACGGCGGCGCTCCATCCTGAAAGTCCTTTCCTTATTTTTTCTAGGTCAAAATGAATTATATACCAGAAGATGGGCACCGAAGGTGGGCTGGGTTGAGCTCAACCCACCAGGGCGCGCCCTGGTGTCTTGTGCTCACCAGGTGGTCCCCTCCGGTGGTTATTTGCTCTAGTATTTCTTATTTATTCCATAAAAATTCCATGTGAAGTTTCATCTCATTTGAAGTTGTGCAGACTAGGTTGCCTGACTTAGCTTTTTCAGGTCCAGATTTCCAGTGGCCGGAATTCTCCCTCTTTGTGTGTACCTTGCATATAATGAGAGAAAAGGCACTAGAATTACTCCAAAAAGCATTATTATGCATAAAACATTATACATAACAGTAGGTAAACATGATGCAAAATGGACGTATCAACTCCCCCAAGCATAGACCTCGCTTGTCCTCAAGCGAAAACCGAAACCGAAAAACATGTCCACATGCTTAGAGAGAGAGGTGTCGATAAAAACAAAATACGGACATAGAATCATCATGTGAATTATTATAATAGCAACAAACTTTAACATAAAACTTTTATCAACACTTCTCATGAATAAGTAACAATTCATCACAACATCGAAGTATAAAGCATAAACTCTATTGGAAACCAACAAACTATGTTCTCAGTCAACTTTGCAACTACAATTCATCATCCTTTCAGGAAGGGTCATGTATCAGAGCCTTTAGGCAAGTCCACATACTCAACCATCATATAGTCTTCTATGATTGCTAACACTCACTTCATATGCATGAGCAAAATGTTCAACTGGACACATAGAAAGATAGGGGCTTATAATTTCACCTCCCAACGTATTCACCTCAAGGGTGATGTCAACAATAATAATTCATTCTACCCATATATTACTGGACATATGTGCCTAGATGTTTCTTCACCACATGATTCTTGCCAAAGGAGAAAAATAAAAAGGAATAGAGAGAGAAACTTTGACTCATGCATGAAAGTAAATACATAAAAGTAAAAGATAGGCCCTTCGTAGAGGGAAGTAGAGGTTGACATGTGCTTATTTTTTTGTATGCTCAACCCCTTAGTGCAAAAGAGCGTCACGTTATATTTCCCCTTATGATAGCAACCTTTATTATGAAGTCTGTCACTTTTATTCTTTGTTATCACAAGGTCGTACAACACTCAGTTTTCTCTTACACTAAATGATCTAACACTTTTAGAAGCAATTTTTATTGCCTTATTGCACCGATGACAACTTATTTGAGTGGTCTTACTCAATCCCTAGGTAGGTATGGTGGACTCTTGAAAATAAGATTTGGGTTTAAGGGTTTTTGGATGCACAGGTAGTTTCTCTACTTGGTGCGGAATTTTTTGCTAGCAAAGATAGGGGCAAGCACCACATGTTGAAGGATCTATGACAATATAACTTGTATGTGAATATGAACAAACATAAATCATTATGTTGTCTTCCTTATCCAACGTCAACAATTTTGGCATATAATATTTTGATGGGGGCTCACAATCACAAAAGATTTCCAAGATAGTGTATTTTCATGTGAATCTTCTCTTCCCTTATTAATTCTTTCATGAGTTGCATCATTGACCAATGCTATGTTTGTTAATCTCTAATAAAATTTTCTACTTATACTTTTCCTTATGTGGTGTCATTACTTACCATAAGATTAGCATATGATCTTTTTCATTTATTTCCTTTCTTTTTATTCAATCATGAAAATAAAGAAAGAAAAAACTCAAACTAAACTTTATTATATATCTCGCACACGATTACAAGGATAGATCCATAAGCAAACTCTCAAAAAGTAAGGATCGAACTAAACGTTTATTCATCTAAAGCAAAAGATAACTAATGAACTAAAATAAGTAAAGGCAAAAGATAGTGGCGGTGATACGATACCAGGGCACCTCCCCCAAGCTTGGCGTGGGCCAAAGGGAGTGCCCATACCCATACTCAATTTTTTTTGGTGATGAAGAAGGAGGGTTTTCCAATATAACCATGAGTAGCTCCATCAAACCGTGAATCTCCCGGAGGGCTTGATGAAGTAACTCAGTGTTTTTCCTCACCTCAGTCATTATGTGTTTATTTTCCGGGCCCCAGGAATTTGTTCCTGCATTGCTTTCTCTAGGACGAGATATGTCCCAATTGGACGGTGTGTGCACACAAGGAGTATTCTCGAACCCATAATTGTGAATCAAAATTTGAAAATGGTTAGGATGTAACCTATGTAAAGGCCTCCTTGGTGGGGGTTGATGACCCACAAGTATAGGGTATCAATCGTAGCTCTTTTTGATAAGTAAGAGTGTTGAACCCAACGAGGAGCAGATGGAAATGACAAGTAGTTTTCAGTAAGGTAATGCCTGCAAGTGCTAAAACTGTAAGTAGTGGAATAGTTTGATACCAAGACAATTTGTAACGAGCAAGTAACGATAGTAGTAAAAAATGTAGCAAGGTAGCACAATCCTTTTGAGGCAAAGGACAGGCCAAAACGGTCTCTTATGTTAAGCAAAGCATTCTTGAGGGTACACGGGAATTTCATCTTGTCACTTTCGTCATGTTGGTTTAATTCGTGTTCGGTACTTTGATAATTTGATATGAGGGTCGACTAGTGCTTAGGTGCTATTCTTACTTGAACAAACCTCCTAGTTATGATTAACCCTCCTGCAAGATCCGCAACTACGAGAAAAGTATTAAGAATAAATTCTAACCATAGGATTAAACTTTTGGATCCAATCGGTCCCTTACAGAATAGCGCATAAACTGGGGTTTAAGCTTCTGTCACTCTCGCAACCCATCATCTAATTGCTACTCCACAATGCATTCCCTTAGGCCCAAATATGGTGAAGTCTCATGTAGTCGACGTTCACATGACACAACTAAGGGAATCACAACATACATACTATCAAAATATCGAAAACATATCAAATTCACATGATTACTTGCAACATGATTTCTCCCATGACCTCAAGAACAAAGGTAACTACTCACAAATGATAAGCATGCTCATGATCAGAGGAGTATTAAATAGCATATTGGATCTAAACATATAATCTTCCACCAAGTAAACCATATAGTAATCAACTACAAGATGTAATCAACACTACTAGTCACCCACAAGCACCAATCTATAGTTTCGGTAACAAGATTGAACAAAAGAGATGAACTAGGATTTGAGAGGATATGGTGTTGTTGAAGATGCTAATGGAGATTGCCCTCCCCAAGATGGGAGAGCTGGTGGTGATGATGATGACGATGATTTCCCCCTTCAGGAGGGAAGTCCCCCCTGCAGAATCGCTCCACCGAGGGGCAAAAGTGCTCCTGCCCAAGTTCTGCCTCGAGACGGCGGCGCTTCATCCCTAAAGTCCTCTCCTTATTTTTTTTCTAGGTCAGAAATACCTATATACCAGAAGATGGGCACCGGAGGTGGGCCTGGGTGAGCACAACCCACCAGGGCGCGCCCAGGTGGGTTGTGCCCACATGGTGGGCCGCCTCTAGTAGTTATTTGCTCCAAAAATTCTCAAATATTCCACAAAAAATCTCCGTGAAGTTTCAGCTTGTTTGGAGTTGTGCAAAATAGGTAGCCTGACATAGCTTTTCTAGGTCCAGATTTCCAGCTGCCAGAATTCACCCTCTTGGTTTGTACCTTGCAAATTATGAGAGAAAAGGCATTAGAATTACTCCAAAAAGCATTTTTATTGATAAAAACATCATAAATAACAGTAAGAAAACATGATGCAAAATGGACGCACCAACTCCCCCAAGCATAGACCTTGCTAGTCCTCAAGCGAAAACCAAAATTGAAAAACATGTACACATGGTTTGAGAGAGAGGTGTCAATAAAAACAAAATACGAACATAGAAGCATCATGTTGATTATTATAACAGCAACAAAATTGAACATAAGACTTTTATCATAGACTTCCCGTGAATAAGTAATAGTTCATAACACAATTGAAGTATAAAGCAAAAACTCTATTAAAAAGCAACACACTATGTTCTGAGTCAACCTTGCAACCACAATTCATTATCTTTTCAGGAAGGGTCACGTGTAGGAGCCTTTAGGCAAGTCCACATACTCAACCATCATATAGTCTTCTATGATTGCTAACACTCACCGTGTACAAATGAGCAAAACGTTTCAACCGTACACATAGAAAGATAGGGGCTTATGGTTTCGCCTCCCAACATACTCACCTCAAGGGTGATGTCAACAATAATAACTCATGCCACCCATATTCAATTGGACATATGTTCCTAGATCTTTCCTCACCACATGATGCTTGCCAAAGGAGAACAATAAAAGGAATAGAGAGAAAATCTTTGACTCTTGCATAAAAGTAAAAGATAGGCCCTTCGCAGAGGGAAGCAGAGGTTGCCATGCGCTTATTTGTTTGTATTCTCAATCCCTTAGTGCAAAAGAACGTCACGTTGCATTGCCCCTTGTGATAGCAACCTTTACTGTGCAGTCTGTCTCCTTTATTCTTCACCATCACAAGTTCGTGCAACGCTCAATTTTCTCTTACACTAAATGATCTCACACTTTTAGAAGCAAATTTTATTGCCTTTTTGCACCGATGACAACTTACTTGAGGGATCTTGCTCAATCGACGTACAACCCTTTCTAAAAAAAGTTTAGGTAAAAAATAGAACATGTCACAATCAAATGTACTGGCACATCAGTGCTTCACACCTATAGCTTTAATTTAACTAGTACCTGACAAGATTCAGTTGTTACCTCAAATTAGAGCACATTCAGGAAGCCAGCCCTGCCTCTTCTCCCAAAGAAGCAGTGGCCTCCGCAGCATGATGGAGTAGGACCTGTGCCATCCATTGTTCTAAGCAACACGGGGAAAGTCTAATGTTGACTCCTGTTATGGACGTCATCGACGGACTCGGGCACCAGTGGCGGCGGCAGGACTTCGATTGATGGATTGACCACTTCTTCGACATGCACGAACACTCGATACAGGTACATCTCTAACATGGTCCGCGGAGGCCTTGGTGGCGACGAATAGTACAACCCTGGTTCCTGCACTGGTATCTCAACACCAATCACCTTCGGTATGGTGGACGGCTTCTTCATCCATGCCATAATAGTCAGAGCCCAGCTGTTTGGAGGAACAAACATACTTACGAGCTCACCTCCAAGGTCGTTGATAAGATCATTCATGGACTCGCTATTCCAAGCACGTCGAGGCATGCCGTGGAAGTTAAGCTTTGTTAAAAACTCAAGCTCAGAGGGCACCAAGCCCCATCCTGGGTGCCACCGATAAAAGCTCACCTACGCGCCATCGCAGAACAAACGTCGGGAAGATTCAAACACACGACTACAGTCGAAAGTTGTCCGGAACCTGACGTAGAAATCAGCCGGTGGCGGACAGACTTCGACTATCAAGTCACTTATGTGGATGCAGTGCGCAATGCCAAGAGCTTTGACAAGGTCGTCTGGTGAGGCGGGAGGCCGATCGCCGTTGATGGTTACCATCAGCACTTTGCCGACAAACTGGTCGTCAAGCGCCGCCATGCCACTGTTGAGCGACAGCACGCAACGCCCGAAGGCAGTACGGACCTCAGGATCTCTGACTCGGAGATCCGCATTTACTGGCGACATGATAGTGCGCTTGAGTACATGGAGTAGAGGAGGGGGATTTGGGGGAACTCAAGTAGGAATCGAGATTCCAGAGGTGGGGGAGGGGCGGGAGATCGGGGATGAAAAGGTAGCATGAATTTTGAACATGCGCCAATATGCTCTCGGCGCGCAAGCGCACAAAAACGTCGGTGGCGCCCACATGTCGGCGCGCAAGAGTCCCAATTCTTTTTTTGAGTGCACGACCTTTTTCTGGGGATCTTTTAAGAGCCCAGCTTAAGAGTTAAAATTGACTTGTTTGGCACTGCGTTACTACTCGGCCCATATTCAACGACACCTCACTGGCCCAAACAAGCATACATCATTGAAAAGACACTAAGCTCAAATTATAACTTGAAAAAAGGAGATATACTCTGAATACTAGAGAATGGTGCTGCCCTCATTTAGCCCACCAGCAGTTTGAGACAATAAACAATTCGAAACAACGATATATACAACATTCAAACACTGACTAGGGACTACTACTAACATAAACAGCAAGACATGATAGTTCGTAAGAAGTCTTGCTACACCACCAAAATGCACCCATCTGCAGTGCTCAGACTCTCGTGATCCAGACTAGAATGACATTCTAAATAGAGGCAACTATTACATAGTAGGAGTGACATAGGCGGGGATGACCAAATGACAAGGAATGTGCATAAAAAAAGAGAGAACAACCCATCGAGAACAAGGAGCAAAGACAACAAGTCATTTGAAGAGGGATGGTCCAACACCATCTTAATTTGCAGCGCCGCTTCAGCCACTAGTGATCCGGAGACACGGGTACTCCACCCTTTCGACGCAACAGCCAGTTACCTATCAACCTGAAGGCTTGAACCACATCACTGCCTGTCATACTCGACACATCCAAGGATCAAAGTTAATCCAGATGCCTTTGTCATTCTCACCTTCTTTTGGCTGCAGACTATATCATTGACAATCCGGTGAGTTTGCTCCCGAACTCCTAGGGCTCGTCGTGTAGACACAATTTTCCATAGCAAACAGAGCCTCTCTACCATCAAGGTCCTTGCCAACGGTGATCTCCTGGTTAATCGGATAATTGAGTCTGAGAAATAGAGAGTGTGAACCAAGGCTATTTACCTGCCTCCAACTCAAAAATCCTAAAGGCCCCAACAAGCTAGTATCCTGCTCATAGACATAACAGCCACTATCCGGATACTCACGTATTTCACGGTGCTTGTATAGAGTGGCTTTTTTGCAATATAACTTTTCCGTCTCATGTGTCCAAATGATCATCAGTATTTTTTCATCGTCTGATCGAACAAGGAACCAGTTGTGCTTCCCTGTTTTTCACAAAGGTGGTGTGATTACAAAGGGTAGTAACTGTACGGACACTATATCATATCAAAAAGGACATGCATTGTTAATGTAAGATCAGCATTGTTTAGAGTATGAGTAGGATAATGCAAGAAACATCATTGATATGTCCCTGTTGGAACTGGGAGGAAAATACAGGGAAATGTATACTGGGTTTGAGAATATAGAAGTGCCATGCATGGTTATAATCATGTTATCTCACAATCGATTCTTCACAGTAAACTACCATGTCATGTATGTTATGTAATCATGTTCTCTCCTCACAAAAAAATTCTTCAAGGAAACTAACCGACGATGCATTGTCATATACTCATGTCCTGTGGGAAAAAAAATTCTGAGCATATTATTCTAGCCATTGATTGCTGAAGGGCGAATATAGGTATGTACACATGGTAAGCATTACAAGATTTCACTACTTCCAAATATAGAGTTCGCCATATGCACACTTACTTCCCTAATGTATGGTTAGATGAAACCAACAGTGTGATGCATGTTTCTACATCATGAAAATGAGGAAACTAACATGGCCATCAATATCTTCCTAACCATTTGATTATTCAGGGGTACAAATTGGCTATAATGGCATGGTCACAATCGCATGAATTAACTCATTCCAAATATAGCTAATTTACGACATCTTTAATATATTGCCATAGTTCTACTCAAATTCTGCTCAAACAGGGATATGCCAATCATCACAAAAAGTTCAAACAGTGTCATGGCGTCATCATTAACATCAGATGGAAACAACTTACACACGCCATCCCAGCAATACGTGGTGCCATCTGCTTCGTCAATCGCATAAATGATGCCATTGTGTTCAATAGCATCACAGAAGTGTGTATCATCTTTGATGATGATCCACTGCGAGCTGAGTTGTCTCCAGCTAAAGAAGGCACCTGCGTAAAGATAGGCGAGTCCGCGGTCGAATAAGGCAATTAGCTTGAAGTCTGCATAATCCGCATGTGGTGTGGGCACTTGGCAGATTACAATCTTCTTCAAAACAAGGTCCATCCAACTGATTTGGTAATCTAGATGACTTGGACCACAATGGTAAAACTACATATAATGCAATGGAGGAAGGATAATCTCATGGGACGTTTGGAAGTTCACTAGCACCAACTTTTCCCATCTTCTCTAATGGCAGCAATCCAGTGGGAGTTCATGCCAACCCAGTACATACCTGCCAAGAAGTTTCGGGCGATGGTGATCAGATTGAAGTCGAGGGAAATGATGTACGACGACCCACTACATACCTGCAAAGAAGTTTTGGCCAATGGAGATCGAATTGAAGTCGAGGGGCATTCATTGTGAGCAAATCCCGCAAGACTAGATAGCAGCGAGCAGGGTGTCTTGAAAAGCTTCGGCCTCGCTTTGACGATGGCCGTGTGCATGTCCCTCGAGCATGCAGCCAGCCGCAGGGCACTCAACATATCCATACACGAACAACAGAGGTCGAGGATGTCACTGGGGAGATTGCTCCAATCGCAGCTCATATGGATGCTGCGCGGTTCGTGTTTGGCCATGGTGGAGTTTGGAAGGTGGGGTTTTGGGGAGCTTGATTTATGGGGGAGAAGGCTCTCGGTGCTGGAGCAGCTAGCGAGGGAATAGCGGTACTGGGGGAGGCGAGCGAGGAGAGGGTACGCGGGGGCACAGTGAGATGATGAAGAGTGACCTTAGGATCTCCGGCGAGACAGAGATGGAGATGCAGTGGTGCTAGGGGAGAGGGAGACGAGGCGAGGCATGCTATACAACGGCAATGACAGTAACTGCACAATGCACAAGGTGAGGCTGACTTTGGTAATCCAAACACGCCGCCTACACTGGTGTCACCTCAGGCACAGTGTCTTGTTAGTTCACTGTGAGGACCGGATGAATAATATTTTGACCATCAAGTGTACCGCAGTTATAGTAGTACTAGTAGGAGTAGTAGGAACATGAGTAGTATTGTATAGCGGAAATAGGTCTCCCGTGCTAGCATGCCTCTGGGTTCACTTCATCCTCCAGGTATCATCCATATTAAGAGCAGAACCAAATTCTGGTGCATGCGGAAGCGCGAAGAAGGCCTTTTATTTTTTGAGGATAAACACATATTCCTTAACTAGAGAATGTTGTGTCTCCCACGCACGCACTAATGTCCATCCGAATCAGCTACGACACATTTTTGCATCCGTTTGCATAGGTCCCACCTGTCAGGAGGGGTGTAGAAATAAAAAGGAATCATAAAATGTCTTTCCACGGTGATTCAAAAGAGTGACCTCAACTAGCCAGTGGAACATGTAGCGCTAGAAGGATGGGCACGTACAGGGATAGGTACCACTCCTCAGTCTACCCGTGTAGCATTTTTGTTTAGTCTACCTAGCCATCTAATCAACTGACTGTAGGCCACTTCTCCCATTTACTTCTCCATCGGGAACCGATTTTCCTCGGCTTCTTTACTACTCCTTCATCTTCATTTGCATCGAAACCACACTGCATTCACATCGTTTTAACCTCTTCACATCCTCCTGGAGTAATTCTGAAGCCCCTTTAAATAATCATCTTCTTCAGTTAGACTAGCCATCTAATACTAATTCTCCAAACCATCACCCTCCGGTCCAGCGGTTCTAAATGGCGAAAGAGATCAAGATACAGGTTTTTAGCGTACAACATGTCCTCGTCGAAAGCTCGTTGAGCATAGTTGCCACAGTCACCGACCACCCAAGGGTTGTTCGGAAGTGGATCAACAATGTATCCAACTCCCTCCAAAAGGTGGAGATGAAGGTCATCGGTCTCGACGCAGAGTACACGGAGCGTGCCATTGGGAAGTTACAATGCGCCGCCGTCCTTCAGTTGTGCCTCGAAGATGATGTTTTGGTGTACCACATTATACACGCGCCCTACATACCAAGTGAGCTTCACGATTTCTTGTCTCAGAAGGACATATACTTCTATGGGGCAGCCATCGCAGGGGACAAACATAACTTGGAGCCGTACAACCTTGAGTTGAAAAGCATCGCTAACGTACAAACCAAAATAATAATTCCTATTGAAGATTGTGGTAAACATACACAATCCCTATTTAACTTAGCAAATTTTGTGCTCAGAACAAATCTTCAGAAGGGTGACGAGACGCTGGCATTAAGGTCGTCTGGATGGGAGAATTATCCCTTGACGTATGAGCGGATAAAATATGCTTCCCTCGATGCCCGTGTGAGTTTCGAGATAGCTGCAAGGTCCATAGAGCTTGTTGCGAAGCCGTCTCCCACAGAAAATAAGAACAAGAACAAGAAGAAGAAGAAGAAGAAGAAGAAGAAGAAGAAGAAGAAGAAGAAGAAGAAGAAGAGGAAGAAGAAGAAGAAGAAGAAGAAGAAGAAGAGGAAGAAGAAGAAGAAGAAGAAGAAGAAGAAGAAGAAGCTACACCAGTAGCAGGGCATTGTGAATGGATGAACTATTTCCTCTCTTGTAAAAAAATTATTCCCACTCTGTGTATATTGATATAGATGGACTATTTCGATGGTGTGCATGTCTTTGAAACAAGTAGTAGCGTGGGTCCGCTTGACTATAAGGAACTATTTATCCCCCTAGCTTTCTCTACCACTACTCCTTCTAGTGATCAGTATGCAATGCATGTGTCCGTAGACATTACAGCTTGTCCGTGGAAGTTCAACTATGGCGACCATGACGTTTCATCCACTGCCACTCGCGATTCCCACGACGTCGCTCCAACCCACGGCACCATGTCCCCCGACGTGCGCCTCACCCCTCTTGCCTGCACTGCCCCTCTGCCTTTGTGTGCTTAACATGTGGGCCACCTCAAATGCGGCGAGCATCAAGTTTCTACCATAGCCACATGTGATTCCCACGACGCCGCTCGAACCCATGACACCACACGTCTCCTGACATGAGGCTCACCCCTCTCGGCCCCACTGCCCCTCTGCCTTCGGGAGCATTACATGTGGACCAGCCGCCTATAGGGTCCACATGTTATTGGCTCAAAGGTAGGTGTAGTAAGGCACTAAAGCTCAGTCCCGAGGGCCCCGAGAGGGAAATGTAACTCCTGCGCCAGGCCTTGTGGTGCAACTACTGCATGAACTCGTGCCAAACTCGAGATTTGTTTCTTTACTATACATGCATGAAATGATTTAATGGACATTCTAATCTCAACATGTGATGGGGAGCTCTAAATTTGAATTTGAAACTTATAAAACAAAAAAATTCAAAATAGATAAACTGGGAGAGAGGGAGTATACCGTAGGATGTGTCCCATATGAAACAAGTCCCCTGGTTCGTTACCGCGAAGATGCGGTTAGAAAGGAGCACATCATCTTCATACTCGTACGGCAACAAATCGGTCGCAGACATCATGGTCCACCTTTGACCGCCATGTGCAAGCTTCGTGCTATCTTCTTCAATCTCACTGTGGTTCCATCGTACCAATTCAAGCGGTGGCCCAATGCATGGTTGATCCTAATGTTGGACAAAGGTTCTACGGGAACGGTGTCACCATTGTAAATGTTGTGCAAATTGATGTTGGTTCCCTCCCATACATATGCAAGCCGATCTCCACTCGCATCGAACCTAACCTGTGAAACAGTGGGCAGGGGGAGAATTAGGAAATGGACACGGAAGTAGTCTTTAGAATGCATTTACTATGTGATCAAACTCATCTTACCTGCTCATCAGACAAAATCTGAGTGCCCCTCAACCTCGCCATCTCAAGGGGCGTCAACTTGCAACTACGGCCACGCCGCGCTGGAGAGACCCCAAGGAAACATCCTCGTGCGTTGCATGGAACATCAAGATGCATTTGCATGAGTAGTTTATCTTGTGAGAGAAAAGGATGAACGAGGGAAGGCCTTATCCTACAAAAATAGGCCGTCCAATTTATATCTGACGGATAGGAAGAAAATTGTGGAAATTTTGCAAAAAGATACCCCACACCCCTCTCCATATTTGCAAATAAGGCCTTCCCTTGTTCATCATTTTCTCTAACAAGATAAACTACTCATACAAATGCATCTTGATGTTCTGTGCAACGCATGGGCATCTTGCTAGTATAAGAGAGTAGTATACTAGCAAGATGCCCGTGCATTGCACGAAACATCAAGATGCATTTGTATGAGAAGTTTATCTTGTGGGAGAAAAGGATGAAAGAGGGAAGGCCTTATTTGCAAATGTGGAGAGGGGTGTGGGTATTTTTTGCAAAATTGCCATAGTTTCCTTCATATCCGTCAGATATATATCGAACGACCTATACTGTAGGATGGCAGGCACACCATCATCAACAACTCTGTTTTTTTATAAGAGTAGAGTAGAGATAGAGATAGAGACTACTACTACCAATGTGCTGGCCCAGGCATTGCAATGGATCCAAAGTTGTAGAATAATACTTGTTCACGGGCTTGAAATATAAACACTCTAGTTTTGATATACATATAGCAGTAAAAGTAAATCATGCTTCACTCAAAATATATCCGTCAGGCTGTTTTGATGAGGTGAGGGACGAGTGTGGCTGGTTTGAAGATAACGGGTTTTTAAAAAATTGGAGCTGTTTTTTTACATTTTGTAGCATGGCACGACATCCAGTGCACCTAAGCATCTAATTTTTTTTTGAGTTTGGGTCAGTGGCACACCCTACGGCAACATGCTCGTGTGGGCTTCTTCTATAACTAGCAAGATGCCTATGCATTGCAGGGAACATCAAGATGCATTTTGTCTACAAAACACCTATTGTGACTGACCCTTGCAGGAGTAATCCCATGTGTAAAAACTAATGATATGTCGAGAATTGTATCGGAAAAATGGTATCATTGGAACATGTTTTCTCTACTACTGCTCCTTGCAGTGAGCGGTACGCAATGCATGTGTCAGCTGACATGACAGCTTGTCCATGGAAGTTGAACTATGGCGACCATCATGTTTCTTGTTTCTACCACTGCCACACTGATAACCCAGAAGTATTGGGGATCGCAATAGTTTTTGAGGGTAGATTATTCAACCCAAATTTATTGATTCGAAATAAGGGGGGCCAAAGAATATTCTCAAGTATTAGCAGTTGAGTTGTCAATTAAACCACACCTGAAAGACTTAATATCTACAGCAAAGTAATTAGAGCAAAGTAGTATGGAAGTAATGGTAGCGCTGGCAAAACTAACAGTAGCAGTTTTTGTAGTAAGCATAACAGTGGCAATGGAAAAGTATCTAAGAAAAGATCAATATGTGAAAAGATCATAGGCAATGGATCAGTGATGGATAATTATGTCGGATGTGATTCCTCATGCAACACTTATAACATAGGGTGACACAGAACTAGCTCCAGTTCCACAATGTAATGTAGGCATGTATTCCGAATATAGTCATACGTGCTTATGTAAAAGAACTTGCATGCCATCATTCGTCCTACCCTCTCGTGGCAGTGGGGTCATATTGGAAACAAAGGGATATTAGGGCCTCCTTTTAATAGAGTACCGGACCAAAGCATTAACACTTAGTGAATACATGAACTCCTCGAACTATGGTCATCACCGGGAGTGGTCCTGATTATTGTCACTTTGGGGTTACCGGATCATAACACATAGTAGGTGACTATTGACTTGCAAAATAGGATCAAGAACCCACATATATTCATGAAAACATAATAGGTTCAGATCTGAAATCATGGCACTCAGGCCCTAGTGACAAGCATTAAGCATAGCAAAGTCATAGCAACATCAATCTTAGAACATAATGGATACTAGGGATCAAACCCTAACAAAACTAACTCTATTCCATGATAAATCTCATCCAACCCATAACCGTCCAGCAAGCTTATGATGGAATTACTCACGCATGGCAGTGAGCATCAGGAAATTGGTGATGGAGGAAGGTTGATGATGACGATGGGGATGGATTCCCCTCTCCGGAGCGTCGAACAGACTCCAGATCAGCCCTCCCGAGAGAGATTAATGCTTGGCGGCAGCTCCATATCGTAAAATGTGATGAATCCTTCTGTCCGATTTTTTCTCCCCGAACATGAATATATAGAGTTGGAGTTGACGTCGGTGGAGCCTTGGGGGGCCCACAAGGCAGGGGGCACGCCCTGCACCCTCGTGGACAGGGTGTGGGCTCCCTGATGTTGATTCTTTCGCCAGTATTTTTTATTAATTCCAAAACGTGTCTTCATTTCTTTTTAGGTCATTCCGAGAACTTTTATTTCTACACAAAAATAACACCATGGCAATTCTGCTGAAAACAACGTCAGTCCGGGTTAGTTCCATTCAAATCATGCAAGTTAGAGTCCAAAGCAAGGTCAAAAGTGTTTGGAAAAGTAGATACGATGTAGACGTATCAACTCCCCCAAGCTTAAACCTTTGCTTGTCCTCAGGCAATTCAGTTGACAAACTGAAAGTGATAAATAATTTTTTTACAAACTTTCTTTGATCTTGTTGTTGCAAATATGTAAAGCCAGCGTTCAAGTTTTCAGCAAAGATTATGAACAAACCACATTCACAATAACAATTAGGTCTCATGTTTACTCATGTCAATGGCATAATCAACTAGCGAGCAATAATAATAAATCTCGATGAAAACACTTTCTCAAAACAATCATAATGTGATATAACAAGATGGTATCTCGCTAGCCCTTTCTGAGACTGCAAAACATAAATGCAGAGCATCCCTGAAGATGAAGGACTGAATGGAGATTTAAATTCATGGTAAAGGAGATCCAGTCATAGTCATACTCAATGTAAATTAATAGGAATGCATGCACATGAAAGCGGTGCTCTCCAACTGGTGCTTTTTAATAAGAGGATGATGACTCAACATAAAAGTAAATAGATGGGCCCTTCGCAGAGGGAAGCAGGGATTTGTAGAGGTGCCAGAGCTCGAGTTTTGAAATAGAGATGAATAATATTTTGAGTGGTATACTTTCATTGTCAACATAACAACCAAGAGAACTCGATATCTTCCATGCCACACACATTATAGGAGATTCCCAAATAGATGGGTAAAGTTTATACTCCCCCACGACCAACAAACATCAATCCATGGCTTGTTCGAAACAACGGGTGCCTCCAACTAACAACAATCCCAGGGGAGTTTTGTTCGCAATTATTTTGATTTGAGCATGGGACTGGGCATCCCGGTTACCAGCCATTTTCTCGTGAATGATGAGCGGAGTCCACTCATCTTGAGAATAACCCACCTAGCATGGAAGATACAGATAGCCGTAGTTGATACATGACCTATTCGAGCATACAAAACAGAATTTCATTTGAAGGTTTAGAGTTTGGCACATACAAATTTACTTGGAACAGCAGGTAGATACAACTTATAGGAAGGTATGGTGGACTCATATGGAATAACTTTGGGGTTTATGGAAGTGGATGCACAAGCCGTATTCCCGCTTAGTACTAGTGAAGGTTAGAAAGAGACTGGGAAGTGACCAACTAGAGAGTGACAACAGTCATCGACATGCATTAAAATTAATCAACACTGAGTGCAAGCATGAGTACGATATAATTCATCATGAACATAAATATTGTGGAGGCTATGTTGATTTTGTTTCAACTACATGCGTGAACATGTGCCAAGTCAAGCCACTCGAATCATTCAAAGGTGGATACCACCCTATCATACCACATCACAACCATTTTAATAGCATGTTGGCACGCAAGGTAAACCATTATAAACTCCTAGCTAATTAAGCATGGCATGAGCAACTATAATCTCTAATTGTCATTGCAAACATGTTTCATTCATAATAGGTTGAATTAGGAATGATTAACTAATCATATTTATAAAAACAAGATAGGTCGAGTTCATGCCAGCTTCTTCATCTCAATCGGTCCACCATATATCGTCATTATTGCCTTTCACTTGCATGACTAAACGGTGTGGATAATAATAATAGTGCACGTGCATTGGACTAAGATGGATTCTGCAAGCATTTAATACAAGGGAGAAGACAAGGTAACATGGGCTCTTGGTTAAATCAACAATAATGCATATGAGAGCCACTCAACATTTTCATCACGGTCTTCTCCTCTCTATCCCCAAAGAAAAGAAATAAAACTATTTACACGGGAAAGCTCCCAACAAGCAAAAGAAGAACAAGAAATCTTTTTGGGTTTTCTTTTAATTACTACTACTACAAGCATGGAAAGTAAACTATCTAAAAGTTACAACTAATTTTTTTGGTTTTTCTTAAGGTTTTTTCAAACACACAAGAAGAAGGATTAAAAAAGAAAATAAAGTAGCATGGATAGTACAATGAAAAAGTATGAGCACCGACAACTAGAATGAGTGTGTGAACATGAATGTAATGTCGGTGAGAAATACGTACTCCCCCAAGCTTAGGGTTTTGGCCTAAGTTGGTCTATGGCCACTGATCGAAGCTACTCTCTCCGGTGTACTGAGGAGGGTCCTTAGGGTGCCACTGGTTAGCGATCTCCTCCGGATCCCACTGATAAACAGACTGGCAATAAGGATCAAGTGGTGGCTCCGGCTCAGGCTCTGGGACTTGTGTCAGCCTCCAGTGTGGCCTCGGGTAAGATGTGGTACGTGCCTGAAAGTATGTTAAACAGAGAGGGTGCATGCAAGGTAATAGTCTCACAACGAGTTTTATCAAATATCAATTTATACTTAAGCATCATCTTCTTATCTTTAACAATAAAATCAGGTGCTACCATACTCTTATAATCTAGAAAAATAGGGGGTAGCAACTTTTCCTCTTTCTCATAATGCCTAATAGGTATCCCAAAGTATTCAGGAAGGCGTGAGGCAAAGATGCCTCCGAAGATGGGACCCTTTGTTCGGTTCAGATTTAATCGTTTAGCAACAATAGCGCCTAAGCTGAAAGCGGTATCACGAAACAAAGCATGGCACAATATGACAATATCAAGAGCACTAAGATTTCCACTTTTTCCGCGACCAATTAAGCATCTACTAGCAAATATCGCAAAGTAACGTAGAACAGGAAAATGTATACTGGTAATTCTTGCATCTGAAATTTTCCTAGTTTCTCCTACATCAATTCTATCAATAAACCCATCCACATCGCTATGATGTGGTTCCTCGATGCTGCCCTCAAAGGGTATCTTACAGACCCGACAAAAATCATGAAGTCAAATCTCCTTAACCTCATCATATAAGTGAAACTCCACCGAAGGTGGTGATTTCTTAGCATGGAAATAAAAATTTTGCACGAAAATATTAGTGAGTAGAAGATACTGTTCGCGGTCGTCATGGAGGAAGTCGATGAGGCCAGCATTCTCAGCCAAATAATAAAAGTCATCATAAATTCCGGATGCTCTCAAGAACTCATCACACGGCCATTCGCACAGCCGAACCTCCGCATTGTGAGGAAGACTATATTTTGGCTTTTTATTCTCCTCATTCTGCTTATCCTTCGAGCTTCGGCTCGAGGAGCCCCTCAACAATCTCGTCATCATTTTCTTTCTCTGAAAAATTTCTGAAATTTTTAGTGACTCAAAATAAAAGTGAACCAAACTAAACAAGATTGATAGCAACTACTCCTACAAGTGCCTAGAGGCCATATCATGCATTAAAACTACTTGGGACCATATAAATTTAACATGCAAGCTCAAGAATAGGGTCACCTTAGCAGAAATTTTTTGCAATAAATAAAGCACTAGAACACAAACTAATTGGACCATTGGAGGAGTCACATACCAAAGAACAATCCCCCCAAGCAGTTTTGTGAATGGAGCTTTGAGCAAGGAGATCAAAAATGGTAGCAAGATGAGCTAGAACATGGGTTTGAGCTGTGGGAGGATTTTTTCAGGGGGAAGACAAAGTATGTGGGTGCTGGAATAAGTGAAGGGGGTCCATGTGGGGTCCACGAGGCAGGGGCCGCGCCCCAGGGTCGTGGGTGCGCCCTGGACCCTCGTGGCCAGGTGGTGTGGCCCCCTGGTGTGTTCTCAGTGCCAGTAATTCTAAAATATTCTACAAAAATTCATATATCATTTTCAGGACATTTGGAGAACTTTTATTTTTGGGGTATTTTTATTGCAAGGATAATTCAGAAAACAGACAGAAAATACTATTTTTGCTTTATTTAATCTAAATAACAGAAACTAAAAGAAGGGTACAGAGAGTTTTTCTTTTTAATTTCATCCATCTCATGCTCATCAAGAGGAATCCACTACCAAGGTTGATCAAGTCTTGTTAACAAACACTTTCTGAATAACATGAAATCAGAGAATTTTCGAATAAAACTAAGTTACCTCAACGGGGATATGCATGTGCCCAACAATAAGAATATCATATTTCTTCTTGACAGTAGGAAGAGGAAATTCAAAACCTCCAATACTGATCATTGAAAAATTTCCAATAGAATTGATACTGTTGACTTGAGGTTGTTTCCTCAGAAAGTGTACCGTATGCTCATTACCAATAACATGAGAAGTGACATTGCCTTTGTTGCAATCAATGACAGCCCCTACTGTATTCAAAAAGGGTCCACCAAGAATAATATACATAGTATCGTCCTCAGGAATATCAAGAATTACAAAGTCCGTTAAAATAGTAACATTTGCAACCGCAACAGGCACATCCTCACAAATACCGATAGGTATAGCATTTGATTTATCAGCCATTTGCAAAGATATTTCAGTAGGTGTCAACTTATTCAAATCAAGTCTTCGATATAAAGAGAGAGGCATAACACTAACACCGGCTCCATGATCACATAAAGCAGTTTTAACATAGTTTCTTTTAATGGAGCATGGTATGGTTGGTACTCTCAGATCTCCCAATTTCTTAGGTATTCCACCTTTAAAAGTATAATTGGCAAGCAAGGTGGAGATTTCCGCTTCTGGTATTGTTCTTTCATTTGTAACAATATCTTTCATGTACTTAGCATAAGGATTCATTTTAAGCATATCAGACAAACGCATATGTAAAAAGATAGGTCTAATCATCTTAGCAAAGCGCTCAAAATCCTCATCATCCTTTTTCTTGGATGGTTTAGGAGGAAAAGGCATGGGTTTCTGAAACCATGGTTCTCTTTCTTTACCGTGCTTCCTAGCAACGAAGTCTCTCTTATCATAATGTTGTTTCTTTGATTGTGCGTTATCAAGATCAACAACAGGTTCAATCTCTACATTATTGTTATTACTACGTTGAGCATCAACATGAACATAATCATGATCACGAGGTTCATGTTCATTACCAGATTGTGTTTCAGCATCAGAAATAGAAATATCATTGTGATTCTCAGGGGTGTCAACAACTGGTTCACAAAAACATGCAAAGTCCTATCATTTTTCTTTTTCTTCCTCATAGAAGGACTAGGTGTATCAAAATTAGTTCTCTGAGAATATTTCTCAACTCTCTTAGGGTGGCCATCAGGATACAAAGGTTCCTAAGTCATTTTACCCCCTCTAGTCACAACTCTAGCAGCATCATAATTATTCTTATTATTTATTCATTGAGCAAATCATTTTGAGCTTTAAGCACTTGTTCTACTTGAGTGGTAACCATAGAAGCATGTTTACTAATAAGTTTAAGTTCACCTTTAACTCTAGACATATAATCACTCAAGTGTTCAATCATATAAGCATTATTTTTCAATTGTCTACTAACATAAGCATTAAAGTTTTCTTGTTTAACAATAAAATTATCAAACTCATCCAAGCATTGGCTAGCAAACTTAGTAGACGGGATTTCACCCTTATCAAATCTATAGAGAGAATTTACCTTTACTACCTGTGTCGGATTATCAAGACCATGTATTTCTTCAATAGGTGGTAAATTCTTAACATCTTTAGCTTTAATACGTTTTTCTTTCATAGATTTCTTTGCCTCTTGCATATCTTCAGGAATGAGAAATAGAATACCCCTTTTCTTTGGAGTTGGCTTAGGAGTTGGTTCTGAAAGTGTCCAATCATTATCATTACTAAACATATTATTCAATAGCAACTCAGCTTGTTAAACAGTTCTTTCCCTGAAAACACAACCAGCACAACTATCCAAGAGGTCTCTGGAAGCATCGGTTAGTCCATTATAAAAGATATCAAGTATTTCATTTTTCTTGAGAGGATGATGAGGCAAAGCATTAAGTAATCGGAGAAGCCTCCCCCAAGCTTGTGGGAGACTCTCTTCTTCAATTTGCACAGAATTATATATTTCCCTTAAGGTAGCTTGTTTCTTATGAGCGGGAAAATATTTATCAGAGAAGTAATAAATCTTATCCCGGGGACTACGCACACAACCAGGATCAAGAGAATTAAACCATGTTTTAGCATCACCCTTCAATGAGAACGGAAATAACTTAACAATATAGTAGTAACGAATTTTTTCCTCATGAGTCAATAGGGTGGCTATATCATTCAATTTAGTAAGATGTGCCAAAACAGTTTCAGATTCATAGCCATAAAAAGGATCAGATTCAACCAAAGTAATTAACTGAGGATTGACAGAGAAATCATAATCCTTATCAGAAATACAGATAGGTGAAGTAGCAAAAGCAGGGTCATATTTCATTCTAGCATTCAAAGATTTTTCTTTCATCTTAGCTAACAGTTTCTTAAGATCATATCTATCTTTGCAAGCTAAAAGATCTCTAGTAGTTTCTTCATCCATAACATAACCCTTAGGCACATCAGGCAATTCATATCTAGGGGGAGAATCTTCATCATCACTTTCATTAATATTATTAGTTTCAATAATTTCATTCTCCCTAACCCTAGCAAGTTGTTCATCAAGAAATTCACCTAATGGCACAGCCTTATCAACCATAGAAGTAGTTCCATCATCAGCATCATGCATAGCAAAAATGGCATCATCAATAACATGCGACATATCAGAATCAATAGCAGGAGTAGGTGTCGCAAGTTTACTCAAAATAGAAGGTGAGTCAAGTGCAGAGCTAGATGGCAGTTCCTTACCTCCCCTCGTAGGTGAGGAAAAATCTTGGTTCTTTCATCTTTCAAGTTCCTCATAGTGATCAACAGATATAAATCCCAAGTGACTCAAATAATAGAGCTATGTTCCCCAGCACCGGCGCCAGAAAATAGTCTTGATAACCCACAAGTATCGGGGAACAAAACAGTTTTTGAGGGTAGAGTATTCAACCCAAATTTATTGATTCGACACAAGGGGGGCAAAGAATATTCTCAAGTATTTGCAGTTGAGTTATCAATTCAACCACACCTGAAAGACTTAATATCTGCAGCAAAGTATTTAGTAGAAAAGTAGTATGGAAGTAACGGTAGCGGTGGCAAAAGTAATAGTAGCAGTTTTTGTAGTAATCGTAACAGTGGCAACGGAAAAGTAACTAAGCAAAGATCAATATGTGAAAAGCTCGTAGGCAATGGATCAGTGATGGATAATTATGTCAGATGTGATTCCCCATGCAATAGTTATAATATAGGGTGACATAGAACTAGCTCTAGTTCGTCAATGTAATGTAGGCATGCATTCCAAAAATAGTCATACGTGCTTATGGAAAAGAACTTGAATGACATCTTTTGTCC
The DNA here is from genome assembly GCF_002162155.2 of Triticum dicoccoides. Taxonomy (NCBI): domain Eukaryota; kingdom Viridiplantae; phylum Streptophyta; class Magnoliopsida; order Poales; family Poaceae; genus Triticum; species Triticum dicoccoides. The sequence continues at coordinate 252,490,637 of NC_041390.1, read as the reverse complement.
TACCCTCCCGTCGCAGCGGGGTCCTATTGGAACTAAGGGATATTAAGGACTCCTTTTAATAGAGTATCGCACCAAAGCATTAACACTTAGTGAATACATGAACTCCTCAAACTACGGTCATCATCGGGAGTGGTCCCGATTATTGTCACATCGGGGTTACCGGATCATAACACATAGTAGGTGACTATTGACTTGCAAAATGGGATCAAGAGCTCACATATATCCATGAAAAAATAATAGGTTCAGATCTGAAATCATGGCACTCGGGCCCTAGTGACAATCATTAAGCATAGCAAAGTCATACCAACATCAGTCTTAGAACATAATGGATACTAGGGATCAAACCCTAACAAAACTAACTCGATTACATGATAAATCTCATCCAACCCATCACCGTCCAGCAAGCCTACAATGGAATTACTCAGGCACGGCGGTGAGCATCATGAAATTGTTGATGCAGGAAGGTTGATGATGACGATGGCGACGGATTCCCCTCTTTGGAGCCCCGAACGGACTCCGGATCAGCCCTCCCGAGAGAGATTAGGGCTTGGTGGAGGCTCCGTATCGTAAAACGTGATGAATCCTTCTCTCCGATATTTTTCTCCCCAAACATGAATATATAGAGTTGGAGTTGACGTCGATGGAGCCTCAGGTGGCCCACGAGGTAGGGGGCACGCCCTGCACCCTCGTGGACAAGGTGTGGGCCCCCTAATGTTGATTCTTTCGCTAGTATTTTTTATTAATTCAAAAATGTGTCTCTGTTGATTTTCAGGTCATTCTGAGAACTTCTATTTCTGCACAAAAATAACACCATGGTAATTCTGCTGAAAACAGCGTCAGTCCAGGTTAGTTCCATTCTAATCATGCAAGTTAGAGTCCAAAACAAGGTCAAAAGTGTTTGGAAAAGTAGATACGATGGAGATGTATCACACACCCACACGCGATTCCCACGACACCGCTCCAACCCATGGCATGACGTCCCCTGACATGCCCCTCATCCCTCTCGGCTCCACCGCTCCTCCGCCTTTGTGTGCCTGACATGCGGGCCAGCTGAACTGTGGCGACCATCAACTTTCTACCATAGCCACAGCTGATTGGAAGCGGTTTGCCTCCTCCACTCTTGTGCTCCGATCCGTACTCCCACACCATCAAACTTTCATCCAGCGGTTGTGACACATTTCGTCCCAGGCATCAATCCTCAACTGGAGCACTTCTGTACTACATGTAGTACCCACCGGTGTGGCCATCTATGCCTCGTAATGCCTCGATGCCCATCTGTGGCACCCTCGCCACAACCAGGCCACCACTGGCCGGTTCATCTCGAATGAGTGAGTCGCAAACTACGCCACCACCATAAGAATGACATGTGGGCCAGCCGCATTGAAGGTCCGCATGTCATTGACTCATAGGCCGGTGCACTAAGACACTGAAGCTCGGTCTTGTGGGCCCTGAGAGGGAAATGTAACTCCTGCGGCAGGCCTTGTGGTGCTCCCGCAGTACGAGCACGTGCTAAAACCGGAATTTGTTTCGTACTACTACCAACTATTAAGGTACACGTGCATTGCATGCATGAGATTTGGTTACCAAATCTCTACTGTTATAAAAAATAGAGTTGGTGATGATGGTGTGCCTGCGATCCTGCAATATAGGCCATCCGATTTATATCTGACGGATAGGAAGGAAACTATGGCAATTATGCAAAAAGATACCCACGCCCCTCTTCACATTTGCAAATAAGGGCTTCTCTTGTTCATACTTTTCTCCCACAACATAAACTACTCATACAAATGCATCTTGATTTTCCGTGCAATGCATGGGTATCTTGCTAGTTATGAATAAATAACACACTATAGCATGTAAGATTTGAGTCATATATGCATGATGTACATGTTCATTTAATTCTTATAGTTCATCTAGTTCAAAATCAATTAGTTTTATAAAAAATGTATTTTAACATTCATGGAATTGTGCATTGTAAAGCATAAAGTAAAAAAATAGTGACAATTCATTTTGAAAAAAGAAGTTTGGGCAATTAAGATATGGAAGATTCTAGAACAAAGGAGAAGTGCTTGTGTTTTGAGGTTTGTGCATTATGCTTAAGTTCAACCATGGAGTCTTCTAGATTCTACATGTCGCAGAATCTGGTGGAATATAGATGATATCCAACGGCCAGTAGTGCTCGGATTTGCCATCTTTGTACCGTCGGATTGGCTTCATCCAATGGCCAACTTTCAAAGTTATTCACACACTATATATCTACTCTTATAAAAAACAGAGTTGGTGATGATGGTGTGCTTGCCATCCTGCAATATAGGCCGTCCGATTATATCTGACGGATAGGAAGGAAACTATGGCAATTTTGCAAAAAGATACCCACACCCCTCTCCACATTTGCAAATAAGGCCTTCCCTCGTTCATCCTTTTCTCTCACAAGATAAACTAATCATATAATTCCATCTTGATGTTCCATGCACCGCATGTGCATCTTGCTAGTAGGGCTATAGATGTGTCGGCCCGTGCATTGCAATGGATCCAAAGTATATTGATTTAGTGGAGTGCACTCTAAACACATTATCTATTTATTTTTCTCTAACCTTTCGTAGCCATGCAACCAAGCCACATAAGCTTCATGGGTGCCCCCCACATCATATTATTCATACTATGTTGACTGAAAAAAAGAGAAATCACCCAAAACAAGATCTTCCCATTTTTTGTTCCTACGATGTTGTGTCGTGCACGTACCTAGTTGTATAATGGTAGTACTAGTTGTAGTACAAACTTCGTACTAGTAGGAGTAGTAGTACGGAATGCTCCTACTCTATTGACGAGCCCCATCAGACACCAAATTTCTTGGCTTCCGTGCTATAGCTAGATCTTCCCCTCGTTTCTGTTTTCCAACCCGTCGGCTGTAGCGACCCGACCCGAATGGGTCAAGTCTCTGTGCTTACGTGTCATCCCTGGATCGGTATGCTGACACACACAGTACTCGAAGGATTTATAACAGAGGTAAATCACATGTATAAAGTAACGTAAATACTATTACCTCAATCCAAATAGCGGAAGCAACAAGGTTGTGGATTCCCATCAACACCAACGGCAAAGTTGAGTGTAGAAATCGTAACCCTAACGTATCACTTACTCGTCATAAGAAACCTGCAACATAAGATGTTGCAACCCGAAACGGGTCAGTACATTGAATGTACTGGAAAATTCACACCATAGAGAAAATGATGAACAATGGCTACCACTATATGCATATTTGGCTGGTGGAAAGCTCTATGGTTATAAGGTTTTTGCGTAAAGCCAATTTTTCCCTACTGCAAAGGAATAAGTTTATTTAACTATCATGGTGGTTGTTAAACATTGAGAATGGTTGACAGCATTCTCAATCCCAATTAAAAATAATTAAAACCCAACAACATTAATTAGAAGTAACGTGATGAGATTCACATGATATTCAAGTACTAGATACTCAAGTTGTCCATAACTGGGGACACGGCTAATCATGATTAGTTTGTACACTCTGCAGAGGTTTGCGCTCTTTTCCCCACATGACTCGATCGCCTCCGTTTGTTTTCTCGCACTACATGGTGTTTGAGAAACGGATGACCGAGACATAGTCTGTCAGAAGCGCTAGCACCTTACATGTGGGGTAGACCGTACCACCTACAACCCTTACATCTGCTAGTCCACCCCGTAAGAGTTCGCACAACTTAGTCAACTATGCCAGAGCCCATAGTAGCATGTGGCTGCACACGGAAATTTCTATCATGAAAGATCTTATGATCCCTTTGAGCCTGGGTGACGGTCCAAAAAAAACAGGCAAGTCCTGATAGACATCAGGTGCCTCAATCCACCCAGATGTGTGTTTATGTTGCCACCTTAGATAAACCATTAATTAAAAATACTCACATCTATCATGGATATCACTCACCCAATCCACGTCTAATAGCATAGCATGGCATAATAAGCAAACGTAGAAGTAACTCCCAAAGGTTTCATAATAATAATACAGGTGTTAGGTACTACCTCATCTACTTCCCATCCCATGATTTAATTAGATCCTAGTCATGCAATGTGTGAGGATTGATCTAATGCAATAAAACATGGGTTGTAGAAAAGGTATGATCAAAGTGTGAACTTGCATGCAATGTTGATGAAGATGATTCGCACTCAAAACTCGTGATAGATCTACTCGTCACACTCCGATCAATCTATCGTAAGCAAACAATAGTAACCACACAATAAGTACTCATCTAATGCACAAGTAAAACTCGAACGAGAGAACGAACCAGAAGGTTCAACTTAAGAACTCCGGTTGCAAAGAAAGAAGGAACCGAACAAAGAAACCGAAAACAAACGGCGGAAGAACAACTCGGTTCTAGCAAAGTTGAACTAGGTCAAAATTTTACAGTAGCAAAAACTTGTTTAAGTTGATTAGATGGAACTGCGGTTTCGAAACGAAACTCCAGGCGATTGAATCACCTGATTCCGATAAACGAGCGAGAAGATAAACTAGAACGATGATCGGATCTTAGATCGCGATCGCGGAATAAATCCGACGAGAAGAAAAAGAAGAACGGTTAAATATTTATTTTTAGGAGCTCATAAATATTTCCAGTAAATATTGGTTTGAATTTTAGAAAAATAAGAGCTGGTATATCTATCAATTTTTTTAACTGATTTCGCGATATTGGTTTGAATATTGGTTTTTAGAAAAAGAAGAGCTGGTATATCTATCAATTTTTAATTTTAGAAAAAGAAGAGCTGTAAATATTGGTTTGAATTTTAGAAAAAGAAGAGCTGGTATATCTATCATAAAAAGAAGAATAAATATTGGTTTGAATTTTAGAAAAAGAAGAGCTGGTATATCTATCAATTTTTTTAACTGATTTCGCGCGCAGAAAAACACAGAAAAGAAAATCTAAACGAGCTCCAAAATTACTAAAGTAAATTTTCCCCGACTCCTAAAAATGAGTCGAACAAAATGAACTTTTCTCCGGACCAAAAATGCAATTTTCGAAAACGCGCATTTTTCCCTATCCAAAGAAAAACAAACAAACACCGGAAAACGAAATTTGATCTATTTATTAAATCTTCATTTTTCCTATATTTTGGGAAAGTCATATTATTCCCTCTCTTATATTTTTTTTTGACGTTGGAAAAATAATTGAAGATGAAATAAATAAATCAAATGATCCTCTTTTCCAATTCGAGAAAACTCTCAAATAAGAAAATAACGAAATCTCCAACTCTCTCCGAAGGTCCTTGAGTTGCGTGAAATTTCTAGGATCGACCAAAAAGCAAGAAAATAAGATATGCATGATGATCTAATGTATAACATTCCAAATTGAAAATAAATTCTAAAGAGCTTTGAATTTAATTCTTTGAAACTCCCAACTCATATTTCGTAATTTGAAGAAGTCATTTTGTCTTCTCTCGTGAAAATCATTGAGTTGCATAAAGTTTCAGAATTGGAAAAATATTTCCCAATGGAATTCAAATATTTTTCAAACACCCTTTTCATTTTAAATGGAAGAAGTCATGTCATCTTCTCTCTAGGGTTTTGTGTTGAAAAGAATTTGAATTCATGGAGATCAGAAAGCAAATATGAAAGTTTGGGAAAGTCCTTTTATTCCCTCTCATTTAACTTTCAAAAGTTTCGAATTCACTCACTTTCAGACAATCAATCAAACAATCAGTCAAATCTATCTATTTATTATAACATTCCAAAATTTAGAATTTTGGGATGTTACAGCGGTGGGCGGTGTGCGGTTTGCCAATAGTCGGTTTGCTCAACAGCGGTCCCTAGCTATGTGGCATGCCGGACGGGCCGTGGAGTACTCCCGATTCCTAGGCGTGTGGGGGTGCGACACAAACGCGACATGCCTTTTCCTTTTACTAGCAATGTGCACTTACGTTGTGACGGATCCAAAGTAGTAGAATAGTAGTACTTGTTCACAAACTTGAAAGAAATCACTCTAGTTTTGATATACTCCTAATATATTACTTTTCACTCAAAATATATTTCTCAGGCTTTTTTGATGAGGTGAGGGAGGGATGCTGTTGCTTCCAAGATAATAAGGTTTTTTTTTTGCAAATTCGAGCAGAGAAGTGGGCTATTGTTGCAAAAATACCAGAACTTACCTCACAACCGTTAGATGTAGATCTAATGGTCAGAAACGACTGATGGCAGACACACCACCATCACCAATGGAGTCTTTTATAGGAGTAGGAGTAGAGAAACATGTATGAATTGTAACATTTGGTTCTGCTCCTTGGCACGATCGATAGATAGAAATAATGATTGGAAATGCTAGGGCGGGGCTATTTCCGCCAGATAAGCAGGGTACGTAGTAGCTAGGTTGGCCCATCATCGGTTTGGTCACATGCGCTCCGACATGTTCTAGTGTTTGTAGCAAGATGCCCATGCGTTGCACGAAGCTGATGGAAAAGGTAAACACAACTTATAAATTGACGGATGGAGTACTAGTTATGGTGATGCATATAATTAAGCAAAGGGATCGCACATGTCGGTATTGACTGGAACAAGAATGCAATAGCACAATAAGAATTAAGGCCACGATGATGCGATCGTAGTGGTGGTTACATGAGGCAAGAAGAAAGATGCATCCATCAACATACGACCTCCTCCTCCTCCTCAACTTAGTGTGCCAGGCCATCGACTGGCGGCTAAGGAGCGGCGGCTTTTGTGGCGAGGTCAAGGTGCTTCTCAGCAAAGGCATCCAAGGCTTTCAGCTGGTTGAGTAAGGCCAACCTCGTAGCGTCCTCAATGGCCTTGTTGATACCTATGTACACGATTTGCTCGTACATGTGGATGTATAGGTCGACGGATTCCTGTAGGGCGAGGTGCCTCGCGGTGAGCGCGATGTCACATCCCTAGTTCTGGTATGACCTAGACTAGCTAGCCTTGTGTGCATCATGTTTAAATTTCATTTAAATTTGAAATGGGGATTTGTGAAACCCTCAGAAATCATTTCTGGAAATGACCCAGATACAAATTACTCCAAAAAGGTCCAAGAAAATGTTCATGTCTCTCTCTGAAAATATTGGTCAAAGGTAAAATTCAAACCAATATTTTTAGGAGCTCATAAATATTTATTTTTGGCCATTTTTTAATCCAGTAATTATTTGATTTGGATATATATATTTGTTATATATATATAATGTCCAAAAATTCTATTAATTGGTGTGGAGTTTTGGAGCAATCCAAATAGTTCCTAAAAAATTGATAGAAGTAAATAAAATGATTTAGTGTTTTTATTAAATCAAAACAAATGTCAGAACAGAAAACAAAAATAGAAGAGAAACTTACCTAGCGGCCTGGCACTGTGTAGCCTAGCGGCCCAGCCGACTGGCAGCGCTAGTCGTCGTCCTCCTCGCGCCAGGAGGACGAGAGGCACGTGCTCGTCGCCCGTGCGCATGGGCACCACGCCACCTGCCTGCCCACCCTCCCCCGTTGACGCCCCGGTCTCTGCGGACGACGCCACGACAACCAAGCTCACTCTCCCCCCCTCAATATCGTGCTCATCCCCTCTGCCGCTCGCTCTCTTGTTGGACCGAACACGCCCATCGCCGCCGCTCGCCGTTGCCGCGCCCACCGCCATGGCCTCGCCTCTTCGACGAGTCCAAGAGCCTCACCGCGTCTTCCTCATCCTCTTCGTCAAGCCACGCGACATCGGGCGCTCTGCATCGTCGCCGCCATCGCCTTCTTCTACCTCCGGCCGCCCAGATCTCCGGCGACCTCACGCTGCCTTCGACGCGCCCCCAGCCTCGTCCCCGCCTCTGTTGGCCCCGTGCTGAGCTGTTGCACCGTCCCCTGCTCTTCCTTTTGTTGTTCTCCTGCCGTAGCTGTGCTAGCTGCTGTGCCCGCACCCCTCCATCACCGGCCATGCTACCAACGAGGGTAGATCTCGTAGCCGTTGCTCCCGAGCGCGTCACCGCATTCTGTGCAGCCCCGGGAGCCAAACGCACCCACCTACAGCCCCTGTCGTGCCCCGTAGCCTACGCCTGCTCGAAGCCGTGCTCCGGCCGCCACCGCAAGCTCTATTTCGGCGAGCTCCGATCACCTCGCGGCCTCCCACCTGCGACCCTGGATGCGGACGACGAAGGGCTACGCCCCGGTGGTCTCCGTGCGTCTAGTCGCTGCTTGTAGCGCAAGTCCAGCAAGTTGCCGCCGCGGTGTTGGTCACCGCCAGCCAAAACTCCGGTGGGCTGACATGGCCTTTTAGTTAGACACTAACTACCCCCTAGAGACACTGACAGTGGGCCCCAGCGCCCCTAATCCTCCAATTAAGATAAAACTAACCCATGTTTAAAACCTGTGACACTGACGTGTGGACCCCACACGTCAGGTTTGACCCTAGTCAGCCCCGGCTGATCTGCTGACGTCGTGCTGTCGTCATGCTGACGCAGTATTTGACTTTCTGGATTTTAAATAATTCGGGAATTCCAGAAAATGATATAAACTTCAAAAAGTCATAGAAATTCAACCGTAGCTCATATTGAAATAATTTATATATGAAAAATTATCAAAAAATTCAATCTATCCATCTATACTAGTTTCATGCATGACAAACAAACTTATACCTACTGTATAAGTGAAAACACATAAATGGCATTTATAAAGACTTAACTTGGAGTTGCATTTGACTTCTTGGTTCAAATGGACTTCATCCAAATGAATGCTAGCTGCATTAGCTCAAACAACATCACATATTAATGCCATGTTCATGCATCATATTGTTGCATATGCTTGTGTTTTGATTGCCGACATCGTTCCTTCTCGATAGGTCCTACTCTAGAGAGTGTTCCAGAGTAGCTGTCTGTGAAGCAGTGCCCCTTTGTTGATCCACCAGGCAAGCAAACCCCCTTGTTCATTTCGATACAATCCTACTCTCTCGCTCCTGCTCTCTTTTATTGCATTAGGACAACAACAATTCAACTGTTACTTTATGCTACGGTAGTTTAACCCATTCCTCTGCATGACCTATCATTGCCACAGTAAATAGTTGAAACCCACTAGCATGTGTAGGAGTTTATTGAGCCATGTTGTGTTCCTACCATGCCATGCTTGCTATTTCTTAGAGTTGTGTCAGGTCTAATTCATTGGGAATGAATTGGAGTGTTATTCCATGTTCTGATGCTAAGAGTTAAGCGTGTGAACACGATTTGGTAAAGGTAGCAGTGAGAGGCCATGTGGGAGTACATGCTGGGTAGTCTCATTGGGACCGTCCTTAAGAAGTGAGTACTATGTAAGTTGTCCAATGACTAGCTACTACCACACATTGGGCTCCGGGCGCTCCAAGCTCTATCAAGTTATTAACTGCCTTGATCTCTGTCCAGGAGTCGCAACTAGTTTCTGGTGTTTGTAGCTAGTGCTATTTTTCTACCGAGTGGCACCCGGCAGGGTGGGCTTGGGACAGACTAGGCACAGATGGCATGGTGTACAAAGCATAGATCCACCCGGTGAGGTAGGCTTGGGAACCCTGCACACATCGTTTGGGGCAGTGAGCGAAACCCCGGCCGGATCTCCTTGCGGATGGAACCCGAATAGGCGATAAACCTGGGCTAGTGTCTTGCGTGGTTAGTCAGGTTGTGGCTGACACCCTCGCCAGGCTTCCGCTTGAAGGTTGCTGAGATACATGACATGTACATGGTGGTAAGTGGCGAGAGCGTGTGTGAAGAAGTACACCCCTGCAGTGTTAACATGATCTATTCGAATAGCCGGGTCCGTGGTTATGGACTTCTTGGATGCTTATGTGGTACATAGACAACTTAAAGTGGATACTCTAAAATGCTCAAGACAAGTGTGAGTGCTATGGATGGCCTTCTCGTAGGGAGACGGGAATGAATCCATAGTAGTGTATTGATGTGGTGATTAGTGGACTCGTGTGCGCTTTCCTACCTCAAAGAATCACTCATAGTCGTAGAACAGGAAAGCCACGGAGTCAAAGATGGCTTGCTGCAACTAAACCCCACATTGCCTTCTTGATACTAATGCATGTATGATAGGATCTCATGTAAGTCTTACTGAGTACATTTGTACTCACGTTTGCTTTATTTATGTTTTGCAGATGAGACATCTGTCTCACTAGTAGTTCTGCTTGGACTTCGACGAGTAGCTTGTTACCTCAGCTACGATCTTGTACCCTTGGGAGGGACTTGTAGATAGTCAGGCTTCTCAGCCTTTTTCATTTGTAGATGACTGTACTCAGACATGTTATGCTTCCGTTGCTTGTATGCTCTGAATGATGGGTCATGAGACCCCTATTTGTATTAAATGCTATGTGGCTCTTCTGGGCCTTTATCTATATGAGTTTGAGTTATGTTGTGATGCCATGCTGTACAACACATACTTGCATGTTATGCTTACGTGTGATGTGTATTGCTATGTGTGGGATCCGACAACCTAGTTATCTATCCTTGGTGGCCTCTCTTATGGGGAAAATTAGTCTAATGCTTCCACTGAGCCATGGTAGTCTGGTACAGCCCCGATTACCAGAGTCCTGGTAGCCCATTTGCTACTGCTCCGGAACACTTAGACTGGCCGGCATGTGTCCTTCTTTGTTCCTGTGTCTGTACCTTTGGGGAAATGTCACGCGGTGTCTACTGGAGTCCTGCTAGCCTGCTACAGCCCAGGTTCCTGGAGTCCTGTTAGCCCAGTTGCTACAGCCCGGATTCGCTCGTTGATGACCGGCACGTTAGTTGCTGGGTCATGTATGCATGTCCCTGTAAGTTAGTGCCACTTTGGGTTTACGACTAGTCATGTCGGCCCGGGTTCTCGGTCATATGGATGCTAGCGACACTATCATATACGTGAGTCAAAAGGCGCAAAAGGTCCCGGGCCAGGTAAGGTGGCACCCGTGGGAATACCGTGCGTGAGGCCCGCAAAGTGATATGATGTGCTACATGATAGATCGGTGTGACTTAGGATCAGGGTCCCGACACGCGACCTCCAGGTGGACATTCTTCATGGCGTCGGCGGTCAGTCGTAGGGCCACCAGTGCTTGAAAGAGGTTCTGGCCATGAAGGCCGATTAGGGTGGCAGGCAATGAGGAGCCCGGGTGCGCAGTCTGGAGGAGTACGGTGATGTTGTTTGTGAGCTTATTGAGGACGGTGAACTTGTTGGTGGTGGCAACGATCATCTGGTCCAACTGAGAGTCGTAGTTGGCGTCGATGGTGGCCATCCACCTGCCGGTCGCGAACACTGTCTGGAGACGATCCTCGGTGCCATGTCGTAGGCCAGTGTCGTGGACTATATGGCACAGCCGCTGGCCGCTCACGTGCATCGCCGCCATGGGTCTGGAGTGAGCACTTTTGCGCTTAGTGTAGGTGATTAGGAAAATGCTTAGGTGCGTACGATGTGGTATATGCATTGGAATGGAGGGGAGCCTTTATATGAGTGCAAACTGCGTTGCATCCGCATCGTGCAGCCTCTTTTCCTGGTCCACCTCCAATTACTTCCCTCATGCATTCATGATGCTAATTGAAGGAGGATGCATCATTGGCCGTTCAACATTTCGGGAACCGCTACCCCTCCCTCGTCTGCATTAAAGCTGTATCGGAACTGCGTCGCCCGCTGTCAAATCGAATAGTACTACGCCGCCTACTGCACGCCCGGCTGAACACTCCTCCTCGCCTCCATCAAACCCCTCTGTTAAACCCGCATGCAAACCTAGAAACCTACTCCGGCTACATGTCCATTCATGAGCGGGCTGGAATTAAACGCGACACCGACCGAGCTCCTCCCATCCGCCTTCAGTTTAAACGAGGCCAGACACTGGCCAAGCTCCTATCGTCCGCCCTCTATTTAAATGAGGCCAGACAAACAGCGGGCAATAATCGCACCCCTCCGCCGCTCCCCCATCCCCTCCTTGACCATTTTCTCCACTCTTCTGATGGCTTTCGAGGAGCCATTCTCCGGCATACTACTCGGCTGGATGGCCCGCCGAGCCCTCCTGATACGGGAGACACCGCTCGATGCTTCACCAACCTCGCTTGGCCCGACGGAGCCATTTGCCGCCCCAAGCCGGTGCATGGTTCAGTAACTCGCCACTCCAGTTCAGCTCAGGAGTGGCGAGTTGCTCCACACCGACACGGCGGCGAGCACGCCGGTATGGGTGTCGTCGCTGCCGCATCATACCGCACTACCAGAGTCTGCGATGGCCGCGCCTCCTGTGTCTGTGGGCGCGCCTCCCATGCTTGCGGACGCGCCTCCCGTGCCTGTGGCAACGCCATGCAGGCAGAGACAGAAGCTGGGTGCATGGAGAGCGACCATTCGGTGGCCAGCATCTCCGTGTCTGCCGCCATCATCGAGGATAAGTAGAATGCGGGAGGCCGCTGCCACTTGGGTCCCATGAAGGCCACCGCCGAGGCAACGACTATGTATTTAGGTGGTTTCTTTGCTGCTTCGTCTCTTCCGAGGACCTTCGTCGACCCCGCAAGTGTCTACCGGACATGAGGAAGACAAAGGGATCCGCGGGCGACCATTTAGATTAGGTACTCCCTCTCCAGCTGGCGGGAAATATATGTTCTAAGAATGGATAAATTGGATGTATCTATAACTAAAATAAGTCTAGATACATCCATTTCTAGGACAAGTATTTCCGGACGGAGGGAGTATTAATTATACCAAGAGAGCCGGATTAGCATCGCTTAGTTCATGTAAATCTAATGAAATCCATCAGGTTTATATGAAGATCCAGCTTTTTTATATGAAATCCTTCATGCTTATATGAAAACAGTCTGTGTTTGCACGAATTTCATCTGGTTGGTTAGAGTTGTGAAAATGTATGCCGCTGGCGTTTGATATCGTCCTCAGCGGAACGAAGCGGGTGGAAATTTGCCGGCTACCGTTTGAGATGCTCTTATACTGGAAATAATAGAGTCACATCCAATCCATTTGATTTAATTTCATGTATGATTCTCCCTCTATAAAAAGTTAATTGCATGTACAGTGTACACATGACTTGCAGGGTGGCTACAACTTCGTATAGAAAGTTGAAAAGAACCAAGTCCATCCGTAATCTTGTATTCTAAGTACACTTTGGGTTCCACTTTCAGCACAGTAGTGAAAGAAGTATATATTAAATAAGTAATATACAATATAAAAATCTTAAGCTAAAGACAGAATTCGAACTCAGGTCATCGCGTTGCAAGCATCCGACGCTAACCAGTCCAGCGCATTTTTTGTTGTAGACCATGTTGGAGATATATATCCATGTCTACTCTTACACTCCATCCGTTCCAAAATATTTGTCTTTTTCAGATTTCAAATGGACTACCACATACGGATGTGTATGTAGACATATTTAGAGTGTAGATTCACTCATTTTGCTCCGTACGTAGTCACTTGCTGAAATCTCTAAAAAGACAAATATTTAGGAACGAAGGGAGTAGAAAACAGAGTTGGTGATGATGGTGTGCGTGCCATCCTGCAATATAGGCCGTCGGATTTATATCTAACGGATACGAAGGAAACTATGGAAATTTTGCAAAAAATACACCCACACCCCTCTCCACATTTGCAAATAAGGCCTTCCCTGATTCATCTTTTTCTCTACTCTTATAAAACACAGAGTTGGTGATGATGGTGTGCCTGCCATCCTGCACTGTAGGCCGTCCGATTTATATCTGATGGATAGGAAGGAAAGTATGTCAATTTTGCAAAAATATACCCACACCCCTCTCCACTTTTGCAAATAAGGCCTTCCCGATAACCCACAAGTATAGGGGATCGCAACAGTTTTCGAGGGTAGAGTATTCAACCCAAATTTATTAATTCAACACAAGGGGAGCCAAAGAATATTCTCAAGTATTAGCAGCTGAGTTGTCAATTCAACCACACCTGGAAACTTAATATCTGCAGCAAAGTGTTTAGTAGCAAAGTAATATGATAGTAGTGGTAATGGTAGCAAAAGGTAATGATAATAAAAGTAATGCTTTTGGTATTTTGTAGTGATGATAGCAGTAGCAACGGAAAAGTAAATAAGCGGAGAACAATATATGGAAAGCTCGTAGGCAATGGATCAGTGATGGAGAATTATGCCGGATGCAGTTCATCATGTAACAGTCATAACCTAGGGTGACACAGAACTAGCTCCAATTCATCTATGTAATGTAGGCATGTATTCCTAATATAGTCATACGTGCTTATGGAAAAGAACTTGCATGACATCTTTTGTCCTACCCTCCCGTGCAGCGGGGTACTAGCGGAAACTAAGGGATATTAAGGCCTCCTTTTGATAGACTACCGGACCAAAGCATTAACACATAGTGAATACATGAACTACTCAATTCGGGGTTAACGGATCATAAAACACATAATAGGTGACTATAGACTTGCAAGATAGGATCAAGAACTCTCATATATTGATGAAAACATAATAGATTCAGATCTGAAATCATGGCACTCGGGCCCTAGTGACAAGCATTAAGCATAGGAAAGTCATAGCAACATCAATCTCAGAACATAGTGGATACTAGGGATCAAACCCTAACAAAAATAACTAGATTACATGATAGATCCCATCCAACCCACCACCGTCCAGCAAGCCTATGATTGAATTACTCACGCATGGCGGTGAGCATCATGAAATTGGTGATGGAGGATGGTTGATGATGACGATGGCGACGGATAGCCCTCCCAAGAGGTTTTAGGGCTTGGCGGCGGCTCCATATCGTAAAACGCGATGATTTCTGCTCTCTGATTTTTTTCTCCCCGAAAGCAAATATATAGAGTTGGGGTTGAGGTCGGAGGAGCTCCAGGGGGCCCGCGAGGTAGGGGGTCGCGCCCTAAGGGCAGGCGCGCCCCCACCCTCGTGGACAGGTGGTGGGCCCCCTGGCCTTCATCTTTTGCAAGGATTTTTTATTATTTCCAAAAAGATGTTCCGTGAAGTTTCAGGTCATTCCGAGAACTTTTGTTTCTGCACATAAATAACACCATGGCAATTCTGCTGAAAACAGCGTCAGTCCGGGTTAGTTCCATTCAAATCATGCAAGTTAGAGTCCAAAACAAGGGCAAAAGTGTTTGGAAAATTAGATACGACGGAGACGTATCAACTCCCCCAAGCTTAAACCTTTGCTTGTCCTCAAGCAATTCAGTTGATAGGCTGAAAGTGATAAAGAAAAACTTTTACAAACTCGGTTTGCTCTTGTTGTTGTAAATATGTAAAGCCAACATTCAAGTTTTCAGCAAAGATTATGACTACCCACATTCACAATAACGCTTAGGTCTGAAGTTTACTCATATCAATGGCATAATCAACTAGCGAGCAATAATAATAAATCTCGGATAACAACACTTTCTCAAAACAATCATAATATGATATAACAAGATGGTATCTCGCTAGCCCTTTCTGAGACCGCAAAACATAAATGCAGAGCACCTTTAAAGATATAGGACTGACTAGACATTGTAATTCATGGTAAAAGAGATCCAGTCAAGTCATACTCAATGTAAACTAACAATAATGAATGCAAATGACAGCGGCGCTCTCCAACTAGTGCTTTTTAATAAGAGGATGATGACTCAACATGAAAGTAAATAGATAGGCCCTTCGCAGAGGGAAGCAGGGATTTGTAGAGGTGCCAGAGCTCGGTTTTGAAACAGAGGTGAATAATATTTTGAGCGGTATACTTTCATTGTCAACATAACAACCAAGAAATGTCAATATCTTCCATGCTAGACACATTATAGGAGGTTACCAAACAGAATGGTAAAGTTTGTACTGCCCCTCCACCAACAAGCATCAATCCATGGCTTGCTCGAAACAATGAGTGCCTCCAACTAACAAGAGTCCCAGGGGGAGTTTTGTTTGCAATTATTTTGATTTAGTTTGCATAAAGCTTGGGACTGGGCATCCCGGTGACCAGCCATTTTTCTCGTGAGTGAGGAGCGGAGTCCACTCCTCTTGAGAATAACCCACCTAACGTGGAAGATACGGACAACCCTAGTTGATACATGAGCTATTCGAGCATACAAAACAGGATATTTATTTGAAGGTTTAGAGTTTGGCACATACAAATTTACTTGGAATGGCAGGTAGATACCGTATATAGGTAGGTATGGTGGACTCATATGGAATAACTTTGGGGTTTAAGGGATTGGATGCACAAGAAGTATTCCCTCTTAGTACAGGTGAAGGCTAGCAAAAGACTGGGAAGCGACCAGCTAGAGAGCGACAATAGTCATGAACATGCATTAAAATTAATCAACACTGAATGCAAGCATGACTAGGATATAATCCACCATGAACATAAATATCGTGAAGGCTATGTTGATTTTGTTTCAACTACATGCATGAACATGCGCCAAGTCAAGTCACTTAAATCATTTAGAGGAGGATACCACCCTATCATACCACATCACAACCATTTTAATAGCATGTTGGCACGCAAGGTAAACCATTATAAGCTCCTAGATAATCAAGCATGGCACAAGAAACTATGATTTCTAGTTGTCATTGCAAACATGTTTATTCATAATAGGCTGAATCAGGAACGATGAACTAATCATATTTAAAAAAACAAGAGAGGTCGAGTTCATACTAGCTTTTCTCATCTCAGTCAGTCCATCATATATCGTCATAATTGCCTTTCAATTGCACGACCGAATAGTGTGAATAATAATAATAGTGCACGTGCATTGGACTAAGCTGGAATCTGCAAGCATTCAATAAACAGGAGAAGACAAGGCAATATGGGCTCTTTTCTCAGATCAACAATAATGCATATAAGAGCCACTTCAACAATTTAATCACGGTCTTCTCCTATCGATCCCCAAAGAAAAGAAATAAAACTATTTACACTGGAAAGCTCCCAACAAGCAAAAGAAGAACAGGAAATATTTTTGGGTTTTATTTTTAATTACTACTACAAGCATGGAAAGTAAACTAATTAAAAGCTACAACTAATTTTTTTGGTTTTTCTTAAGGTTTATTAAACACACAAGAAGAAAGCATAAAAAGGAAAATAAACTGGCATGGATGATACAATGAAAAAGTATGAGCACCGACATCTAGCAATGAGTGTGAGAACATGAATGTAATGTCGGTGAGAGATACGTACTGCCCCAAGAATAGGCTTTTGGCCTAAGTTGGTCTATGGCCACGGCTGGCCTGACAGATATCCATAATAATAGTTGGGGTCGTACTGCGATGAAGAAGACTCTGATTGCCACTGGATGGCAATCATCTATGGATCCCACTGGTAATTAGATTGTCGTGGAGGATCAACTGGTGGTTCCGACTCTGGCTCTGTTGCTGGTGCAAGGTTCCGGTAGGCGTGAATGTCCTCCGGTGACACAAGGTACTGGCCTGCAGATAAATCAAACAAGGAAGGAGCAGACAAGGTAATAGTCTCCGGATGATGTTTATCAAAGAACAATTTGTATTTAAGCTCCCCTTCCCTATTATTTATAATGAAATCATGTGCTACCATACTCTTATAATCTAAATAAACACGAGGCAACAATTTTTCTTCCTTCTCATAATGCCTAATAGGTATGTCAAAATGTGCAGCTAGGCGTGGAGCATATATACCACCAAAGATGGGGCCCTTTGTACGGTTCAGACTCAACCATTTAGCAATAATACCGCCCATAATCACAGAGTTATCACAGAATAAACTGTGGAACAAAATAATAATATTAGGAACACTAAGGTTTCCACAGTTTGCGCGACCAATTAAGCAATGACTAGCAAATATTCCAAACTAGCGTAAAACAGGAAAATGTATGCTAGTGATTCGTGCATCGGAAACCTTCCTCGTCTCCCCTACAGTGATGGTATCAATAAACCCATCCACATCGTCACGATGTGGTTCCTCTATTTTACCCCCGAAAGGGATCAAACAAACCCGACAAAAATCATATAGTGACATCTTCTTAACCACATCATATAAATGAAACTCTACTGAAGGAGGTGATTCCCTAGGATAATAGTAGAAGTTTTACACAAAAGAATTGGTGAGTAAGCGATACTGTTCGCGTTGGTCGTGGAGGAAGTCAGTGAGGCCTGCATTCTTAGCCAATTCATAAAAATCCTCATAAATCCCGGTGGCTCTCAAGAAATCATCGGAGGGCCATTCACACGTCCTAACCTCCGCGGTGCGAGGCAAATTATATTTGGGCTTCTATGCCTCTTCATTTTTCTTTTCCCTTGAACTTCGGCTCGATGAGCCCCTCAAAAATCTCTTTATCATTTTCTGAAAAATTCTGAATTTTTTAGTAATTTCGAAATAAAAGTAAACCAAACTCAATAATATTGATAGCAACTACTCCTACAAGTGCCTAGATCCTATATCATGCATCAAAACTACTTGGAACCATATAAATTTGACATGCAAGCTCAAGAACATGGTCACCTAGGCAGCACAAATTCGCAATGAATAAAGCACTAGAACACAAACTAATTGGACTAATGGAGGAGTCAAATACGAAGGAACAATCTCCCCAAGCAGTTTTGTGAGAGGTGCTTTGAGTAAGGAGATCGAAAATGGCAGCAAAATGAGCTTGGACTCGGGTTTTAGCTGGATATTCGTGTTTGTGGGAGGAAGAAGGAGTGTGTGGGTGCAGGAATAAGTGGAGGAAGGCCACCGTGGGCCCATGAGGCAGGGGGGCACGCCCAGGGGGTAGGGCGCCCCCTGACCCTCGTGGCCAGGTGCCAGCTCCTCCTGATGTGTTCTCTGTGCCAAATATTCTCAAATATTCTAGAAAAAATCATATTTAAATTTAAGGGCATTTGGATAACTTTTATTTTCAGGGTATTTTTATATTGCATGGATAATTCAGATAACAGACAGAAAATAATATTTTTATTTTATTTAATATAAATAACAGAAAGTAAAAGGAGGGTACAGAAGGTTGTGCCTTCTAGTTTCATCCATCTCATGCTCATCAAAAGGAATCCACTAACAAGGTTGATCAAGTCTTGTTAATGAACTCATTTCGAATAACATGGAACCGGAGAAATTTCGAATAACACTATGTTACCTCAACGGGGATATGCACATCCCCAATAATAAGAATATCATATTTCTTCTTGACAGTAGGAAGAGGAAATTCAAAACCTCCAAAAACAATCGATGGAATTTTTCCAATAGAATTGATACTGTGGACTTGAGGTTGTTTCCTCGGAAAGTGTATCGTATGCTCATTACCATTAAAATGAAAAGTGACATTGCCTTCAGTGCAATCAATAACAGCCCCTATAGTATTCAAAAAGGGTCTTCCAAGAATAATAGACATACTATCGTCCTCGGGAATATCAAGAATAACAAAGTCCGTTAAAATAGTAACGTTTGCAACTACAACAGGCACATCCTCACAAATACCGACAGGTATATCAGTTGATTTATCAGCCATTTGTAAAGATATTTCAGTAGGTGTCAACTTATTCAAATCAAGTCTACGATATAAAGAGAGAGGCATAACACTAACACTGCCTCCAAGATCACATAAAGCAGTTTTAACATAGTTTCCTTTAATGGAGCATGGTATAGTGGGTACTCCTGGATCTCCAAGTTTCTTTGGTATTCCACCCTCAAAAGTATAATTAGCAAGCATGGTGGAGATTTCAGCTTCCGGTATCTTTCTTTTATTAGTAACAATATCTTTCATGTACTTAGCATAAGGATTCATTTTGAGCATATCAGTTAATCGCATACGCAAAAAGATAGGTCTAATCATTTCAGCAAAGTGCTCAAAATCCTCATCATCCTTTCTCTTGGATGGTTTGGGAGGAAAAGGCATGGATTTGTGAACCCAAGGCTCTCTTTCCTTACCATGTTTCCTAGCAACAAAGTCTTTCTTATCATAATGTTGATTCTTTGATTGTGGGTTATCAAGATCAACAGTAGGTTCAATTTCTATATCATTATCATTACTAGGTTGAGCATCATCATGAACATTATCATTAACATTATCACTAGTTTCAGGTTCATTACCAGATTGTGTTTCAGCATCAGAAATAGAAATATCATTTGGATTCTCAGATGTTTCAGTAATAGGTTCACTAGAAGCATGCAAAGTCCTATCATTTTTCCTTTTCTTCCTTTTAGAAGGACTAGGTGCATCTATATTATTTATCTAAGAATCTTGCTCAATTCTCTTAGGGTGGCCTTCAGGATACAAAGGCTCCTGAGTCATTCTACCAGTTCTAGTAGCCACTCTAACAACATTATCATTATTCTTACTATTCAATTCATTGAGTAAATCATTTTGAGCTTTAAGTACTTGTTATACTTGAGTGGTAACCATAGAAGCATGTTTACTAATAAGTTTAACTTCACCTTTGACATTAGCCATATAATCACCCAAGTGCTCAAGCATATTTGAATTGTATTTCAATTGTCTATCAAAATAAGCATTAAAATCTTCTTTCTTAGCCATAAATTTATCAAACTCATCTAAGCATGGGCCAGCAAATTTAGTAAATGGAATTTCAGCTTTATCATATCTATAGAGAGAATTTACCTTTACTACCTGTGTCGGTTTATCAAGAGAATGAGTTTCTTCAATAGGTAATGGATTAAGATCATTCTTCAATAGGTGTTAAATTAAGACCATGTATTTCTTCAATCAGAGGTAAATTCTTAACATCTTCAGCTTTAATACCTTTTTGTTTCATAGATTTCTTTGCCTCTTGCATATCTTCAGGACTGAGAAATAAAATACCCCTTTTCTTCGGAGTTGGTTTAGGAATAGGCTCAGGAAGTATCCAATTATTTTCATTTGTCAACATATTATTCAATAGAATTTCAGCTTCATCCGGTGTTCTTTCCCTGAAAACAGAACCAGCACAACTATCTAGGTAATCTCTAGAAGCATCGGTTACTCCATTATAAAAGATATCAAGTATTTAATTTTTCTTAAGAGGATGATCAGGCAAAGCATTAAGTAATTGGAGAAGCCTCCCCCAAGCTTGTGGGAGACTCTCTTCTTCAATTTGCACAAAATTCTATATATCCCTTAAAGCGGCTTGTTTCTTATGAGCAGGTAAATATTTAGCAGAGATGTAATAGATCATATCCTGGGGACTACGCACACAACCAGGATCAAGAGAATTAAACCATATCTTAGCATCACCCTTTAATGAGAACGGAAATATTTTTAAGGATATAAAAGTAGCGAGTTCTCTCATCATTTGTGAATAGGGTAGCTATATCATTTAATTTAGTAAGATGTGCCACAACAGTTTCAGATTCATAGCCATGAAAAGGATTAGATTCAACCAAAGTAATTATATCAGGATCCACAGAGAATTCATAATCCTTATCGGTAACACAGATAGGTGAAGTAGCAACAGCAGGGTCAGGTTTCATAATAGCATTTAGAGATTGTTGCTTCCATTTAGCTAATAACCTCTTGAGTTCATATCTATATTTGCAAGCTAAAATAGCTAAAGAAGCTTCTTTATCAAAAACATAACCCTTAGGAATAACAGGTGAATCTTCATCATCACTTTCATCAGTATTATCAGATTCAATATTTTCATTCTCTCTAGCCCTAGCAAGTTGTTCATCAAGAAATTCACCAAGTGGCACAGTAGTATCAAGCATAGACGTAGTTTCATCATAAGTATCATGCATAGCAGAAGTGGCATCATCAATAACATGCGACATATCAGAACGAATAGCAGAAGCAGGTTTAGGTGTCGCAAGCTTACTCAAAACAGAAGGTGAATCAAGTGCAGAGCTAGATGGCAGTTCCTTACCTCCCCTCGTAGTTGAGGGATAAATCTTGGTTTTTGGATCTCTCAAGTTCTTCATAATGATAAGCAGATATAAATCCCATGTGACTGAAATAATAGAGCTATGCTCCCCGGCAACGGCGCCAGAAAATAGTCTTGATAACCCACAAGAATATGGGATCGCAACAGTTTTCGAGGGTAGAGTATTCAACCAAAATTTATTGATTCAACACAAGGGGAGCCAAAGAATATTATCAAGTATTAGCAGCCGAGTTGTCAATTCAACCACACCTGGAAACTTAATATCTGCAGCAAAGTGTTCAGTAGCAAAGTAATATGATAGTAGTGGTAACGGTAGCAAAAGGTAATGATAATAAAAGTAATGTTTTTGGTATTTTGTAGTGATGATAGCAGTAGCAACGGAAAAGTAAATAAGCGGAGAACAATATATGGAAAGCTCATAGGCAATGGATCAGTGATGGAGAATTATGCCGGATGCGGTTCATCATGTAACAGTCATAACCTAGGGTGACACAGAACTAGCTCCAATTCATCAATGTAATATAGGCATGTATTCCAAATATAGTCATACGTGCTTATGGAAAAGAACTTGCATGACATCTTTTGTCCTACCCTCCCGTGGCAGCGGGGTACTAGCGGTAACTAAGGGATATTAAGGCCTCCTTTTAATAGAGTACCGGACGAAAGCATTAACACATAGTGAATACATGAACTCCTCAAACTACGGTCATCACCAGTAAGTATCCCGATTATTTTCACTTCGGGGTTAACGGATCATAACACATAATAGGTGACTATAGACTTGCAAGATAGGATCAAGAACTCTCATATATTGATGAAAACATAATAGGTTCAGATCTGAAATCATCGCACTCGGGCCCTAGTGACAAGCATCAAGCATAGCAAAGTCATAACAACATTAATCTTAGAACATAGTGGATACTAGGGATCCAACCCATCACCGTCCAGCAAGCCTACGATGGAATTACTCATGCACGGCGGTGAGCATCATGAAATTGGTGATGGAGGATGGTTGATGATGACGATGGCGACGGATTCCCCTCTCTGGAGCCCCGAACGGACTTCAGATCATCCCTCCCGAGAGGTTTTAGGGCTTGGCGGCAGCTTCGTATCGTAAAACGTGATGATTTCTTCTCTCTGATTTTTTCCTCCCCGAAAGCAAATATATAGAGTTGGGGTTGAGGTCGGAGGAGCTCCAGGGAGCCCACGAGGTAGGGGCGCGCCCTAGGGGGCAGGCGCGCCCCCACCCTCGTGGACAGGTGGTGGGCCCCCTGGCCTTCATCGTTTGCAAGGATTTTTTATTATTTCTGAAAAGATGTTCCGTGAAGTTTCAGGTCATTCCGAGATCTTTTGTTTCTGCACATAAATAACACCGTGACAATTCTGCTGAAAATAGCGTCAGTCCGGGTTAGTTCCATTCAAATCATGCAAGTTAGAGTCCAAAACAAGGGCAAAAGTGTTTGGAAAAGTAGATACGACGGAGACGTATCACTTCCCTCGTTCATCCTTTTCTCTCACAAGATAAATTACTCATATAAATGCATCTTGATGTTCCATGCAACGCGTGGGCATCTTCCTAGTCTCTCACAAGATAAACTACTCATACAAATGCATCTTGATGTTCCATGCAACGCACGGGCATCTAACTAGTTTCTTTTCAAATAGTTACTACGACAATTGGGTTGAAGTGATATATTTTATGTTTGCCCCAAATGATTTCAGATTCACTAGTAGTAACAGAGAAAGGGTTGCCTTGTTAATTAACAGAAAACAGGGTGAAAACTATCACATGAGGCCGGTAAATACAAGGCACACTGGGTTCACCCTCATCGTCACTACAGTTGTGCGCGTGCGAGAAGTGTACATATCGAGGGGGCTATGATGAAAAAGACGTGTCGAGTGTGTCTGAGCGAGGCATAGAGACACAATGTTTGAGAGAGAAACCAATTGACAGATTAAGATCAGATCGAGTTGTCACCCTTCTGCTGTCATTGTTGGGGATGGGGTTGGGGAGGGGGAGGGAGAGAAAGACGTATCGAGAGTGTGTGGGGTAGGCACAGAGGCATAACTAGTGAGGGTGTGTATGTGTGTGTGTGTTTGAAAGAGGAGTAGATAGATTACTATCAAGATCGAGGTGCCACCCTACTCCTTTGGTGTCGGGTAGTGTGTGTGTGTGTGTGTGTTTGAGAGAGAAGCCAGTCGATAGATTAGTATCAAGATCGAGGTGTCACCGTACTCCTTCGGTGTCGGGAAGTGTGTGTGTGGTTGGGGAGGGGGGCAGTGACACTTACATATCTCTACTCTTATAAAAAATAGAGTTGGTGATGATGGTGTTCCTGCCATACTGCAATATAGGCTATCCGATTTATATCTGACAGATAGGAAGGAAACTATGGCAATTTTGCAAAAAGTTATCGACACCCCTCTCCACATTTGCAAATAAGGCATTCCCTTGTTCATCCTTTTATCCCACAAGATAAACTACTCATACAAATGCATCTTGATGTTCCGTGCAACACATGGGCATCTTGCTAGTAGGGAGAAGGAGTTTGTGTGACACATATCTATATTAAGGGATAGGTAGATAGCATGTGTGTGAGGCATACTTAAAGCATCACAGAGATAAACAAATGGTGTGCATGCAAGTGCCGAAAAAATTAAGTGAGAAACAATGTCTACACGTGCGCGTGCGTGTGTGTGTGTGTGTGAGAGAGAGAGAGAAATCTTGAAACAAAGTGCTCTGCTGGAATCCCATTGTATGTATTCATATGGTTCCGAAACTCGAGCTAACCTTAGGCATATGTGTGAGAGACATTATTATACTTTGAGATGTTAGTGGATGTGGGTGGGCGGAATTAAAGGGGTGGGTGTGTTTGACAGAGAGAGCGTGTGTGTTTCTATGTGAGAGACTTGTAGAACGGGGTAGAAAGATGAATTCGAACCTTGATGGAGGGAGAGAAATACACGAAGTGCGTGTGTGTGATTCCAATGCCCATGGGGAAATGAGATATGTATGCGCGTGAGAGAGATTGCACAATTCATTCACGTATCACTATTTAGCGATTGTGGATGTGCATCGCTTGAACATAAATCAATATCTACTTTGTATCGTGGCCAAAGGTACAATATCGATTCATCTCTATAAAGATTGGACACTCACATATCACCTTATTTTCTATCTAAATAAACCTTTTCAATTGTGCATGCCAAAGTTACAGTGATGTTTCTTCAAACCACCAATGTAGCTATCATGTACATGCACCATTGTTACTCTTGCATTAAAATTCATTAGTCTTGGATGATTTAAGGTTCTATTATGAAGTAATATATGTAATATTCCTATATGAATTCAACGGGTATGCAATTTATGAAATGGAGGCTATGTAATCATATGAGCTAACACTTTTAAGTAGCGGACTACAATATCCATTTATTTTGTGGGACTACAATATCCATTTCTTTTTGTGCGCCTTTACACTAACATGTCAATGCATTATATTTAAAGTAAATAACCAATGGCACTAAATTATATATTTACACGAGAAATACATACGTTGAGCGTTTGATCCCTTTTTTGTGAATGCGCCTCTACACCCGTACGATTGGTCGCTCCCGTGTGAACGTCCAAGTTATTGGTGCATCATCCTTATTTATTATCTTTTTTTTCTAGGGTGGACTTCACACCCGTTATTAATTGCTGACATGTGCCCTGTGTACACAGTCTCGCATGACCTTACCGCTAGCACGATCGAAAATTAGTTGAAACTGGATATGAACGATCCCGCGGGCGGCAAAATCTCCCGCCTCCTTCTAAAATTTCCGCCACCTAGTCTTTAGCATGCGAAATTCCCCTTTTTTCCTCGGTGTACGGAGAACAGTAGTTACAATACCGCCCTCATCTACATAATAGGTCGGGGCTACTTTGGTAACTTCTGGTTCCCCCAACCACACGGCACCCCCATTTCCTCTCCCCCTCCTGCAAAAACGACTAAGTCCACAACACCAGAGTATCTTACATCACGTCATCCGTACTTCATTTGCCTTTCTACCCCTCCCCTCTCGAAACCCTAGACTACTCATCCATCGGCGTAACAGAGACCATTCACTGCCAGCGGCGTCCACCTCGCCGGATCTACTTCTGTGGCTGCATATACCCCTCCCACCTCCACTAGAAACAAGTAGATTGCTCATCCACCACTCTACCATAGCCCATTC
>NC_041390.1:252462820-252464398 GCF_002162155.2 Triticum dicoccoides | reverse complement strand
CTCTGATCCTCTTCGCCGACACCTTCCTCAACCCTACCAGAGTCGCTTCGCCGACACCATCGTCAACCCTACCGGAGTAGCGTCGTTGTCAGTGTCAAAACCGGCGGATCTCGGGTGGGGGGATCCTGAACTATGCGTCTAGGCCAGATGGTAACAGGAGGCAGGGGACACGATGTTTTACCCAGGTTCGGGCCCTCTTGATTGAGGTAAAACCCTATGTCCTGCTTGATTAATATTGATGATATGAGTAGTACAAGAGTAGATCTACCACGAGATCAGGGAGGCTAAACCCTAGAAGATAGCCTATGGTATGATTGTATGTTATGATTGTTGGCCTACGGACTAAAAACCCTTCGGTTTATATAGACACCGGAGAGGGTTAGGGTTACACAAGGTCGGTTACAAAGGAGGAGATATCCATATACGTATTGCCTAGCTTTCCTTCCACGCCAAGTAGAGTCCCATCCGGACACGAGACGAAGTCTTCAATCTTGTATCATCATAGTCTAACAGTCCGGCCAATGGAGATAGTCCGGCTGTCCGGAGACCCCCTAATCCAGGACTCCCTTAGTAGCCCCCGAACCAGGCTTCAATGCCGATGAGTCCGGCGCGCAGTATTGTCTTCGATATTGCAAGGCGGGTTCCTCTCCAAATTCTATGTACCTGTCGAAATAGTGCCCGGTCTCTCGTGAATGTTGCACTCCTTGGCTTCCAGGCCTAGTAATGGCCACTTTCCATGTGTCGAGCGAATGTGAAGAGCCAGGGTGTTTTCACATTTACCCCCCTAGCTGTGTGAATGAGCCTCCTATTTAAAAAGATGAGGATTCAGATCCAAATCTGAGCCTTCATCGGAGCGCGCCCGACAGAGATCCATTCCATCATTGCCGGTCAACGCAGCTCCTCCTCTCGCACCCCTACCTCTAAGCCTGGAGATTGGGAGAGATGTTCCGTCCCGCACAGCAAATTAGTGATGCTTCAGTCCAAGGGATTTCTTCCCCCAGCGTGCACGGTCCCGGTTCGAGCCGGGCTCGCCACCTATAATGGTGGAGAGCAAGTGGAGAGCCTTCCCAATCCCTCGAAAGGAGAGCAGGTATGCCTTGTCCCTTATTTAGTAAGAGGGCTCGGATTTCCAATTCATCCGTTTCTCCGGGGGCTCATGGAGTTCTACGGCCTCCAGTTGCACAATGTTACGCCTGCCTCCCTGCTGCATATCGCGGGATTCATAGCCCTTTGTGAGTTGTTTTTGGGCTGTGAGGCCCATTTCACTCTATGGAAGAAGCTGTTCTGCCTTGTGCCCCGTTCTTAGAAGGGGTCAATATATCAAGTGTGCGGAGCCGAACTGTGGTGTATTGCCGGGACTGGATACCTGTCCGGGACCCCAAAGAAGACGTCCGAAGACTAGCCTTCAGAATGGTTTTATATAGAAGACGTCCCACTCCTGGATCCTATTCAGATCGGCCTTCCTGAGTTCGACAACGCCCCTTTGAAGAAGTGCCAGAGCTAGCGTCCACAGAGCTCCTTGGAGGAAGATGACAGGGACATTATTTACCTGATGAGCCGGATAAGTTTTTTACCTCG